>NC_049248.1:43246643-43546643 GCF_011100685.1 Canis lupus familiaris | reverse complement strand
GAGCTTTGCTGAAAGAAATCCAGAAGTTTGATGTGATTAAACTCATCAAAATTTTTCCTTATGCTTTGTGCCTTTGGGTCTTGTTTGAGAAGCACTTCTCACAGTGAAGTGAGATCACAAAGATCTTCATTTCTTTTATTAATTTTGCAGTTTTAATTTTAATAATTCTGTATGAACATCTGAAATTTACTCATATATAGCGTGAAGAAGGGATCTGTTATGGACTGAATTGTGTCCCCCTAAAATTCATACGTTGAAACCCTAACCCTCAGTGTAATTTTATTTGGAGTTGGAGCCTTTGTGGACAAACTTAAAATTAAATGAGGTCATGGAGTGGACCCAAATCCAACAGGATTGCTGTCCTTTCCAGAAAAGGAAGAGACACCAGAGCTCCTCCTGCTATCTCTCCCTTTCTATTTCTCTCCCCCACCCTCCACCCTCTCCTGAAGGGAGCACCATGTGGGACTTGATCCCAAGACCTGGCCCCCTGGGGGATCATGACCTGAGCCAAAGGCAGACGCTCAACCACTGACCCACCAGTGTCCCTAAATAGATCTTTAAAAAAAAAAAATTTATTAGGTTAAAATCTAAGGGAGGGCAGGATCTCAGACAAGAAAACAAATCAAGCGGGCAGCCTAGTTGGCTCAGTGGTTTAGCACTGCCTTTGGCCCAGGGCATGATCCTGGAGTCCCAGGATCGAGTCCCGCATTGGGCTCCTGCTTCTCCCTCTGCCTGTGTCTCTGCCCCTCTCTCTCTCTCATGAATAAATAAATAAAATCCGTAAAAAAAAAAAAAGAAAAAAAAAAAGAAAAAGAAAAAAGAAAAAACAAATCAAGGAATCTGCTTTAGTTTGAAAATATTTGTTGAATTAGGCAAACTTCAGCTTCAATTTCCAGTCTTTTTTTTTTTTTTTAACTTTTATTTAAGTAATCTGTACACTCAACTTGGGGCTTGAGCTCATGACCTTGAGATCAAGGGCTTTCATGCTCCTCTGACTGAGCCAGCCAGGTGTCCCACAATATCCATAGTCTTCATCTTTGACAGAACCAAAGTAAATTTAATAGGAGATTTCCAGGGATCCCTGGGTGGCGCAGCGGTTTGGCGCCTGCCTTTGGCCCAGGGCGCGATCCTGGAGACCCGGGATCGAATCCCACGTCGGGCTCCCGGTGCATGGAGCCTGCTTCTCCCTCTGCCTATGTGTCTGCCTCTCTCTCTCTCTCTCTCTCTGTGACTATCATAAATAAGTAAAAAATAAAAAAAAATAAAAATAGGAGATTTCCAGAATTTTCCAGCACCAATGAAAGACAAAAATTTATAGATCCAAAAGCAGGATAGATTTTAAAAAATCCAAAGAAAGATAAACAGTAAGAAATCCATACCTACACACAAAAGTATAACTTTATTTTTTTTAATTTTTATTTCTTTTTTTTTCAAGAGTAAAACTTGGGGGGATCCCTGGGTGGCTCAGAGGTTTAGTGTCTGCCTTCGGCCCAGGGCATGATCCTGGAGTCCCAGGATCGAGTCCCACATTGGGCTCCCTGCATGGAGCCTGCTTTTCCCTCTGCCTATGTCTTTACTTCTCTCATGAATCAATAAATAAAATCTTCAAAAAAAAAAAAAAAGTAAAACTTTACATTACCACAAGTAGATTTTAAAGGCAGCAAGAGAAAAAAAGACAAGCTTTTTTTTAAAGATTTTATCTATTTATTCATGAGAGACACAGAGAGAGAGAGAGAAGTTTTATTTTTTGGGAGAGAAGTTTTAAAGGAAAATACACTTGTTTGCAATTTTGTTTTTTGTTTGTTTGTTTGTTTTTAAAGCTTTTTTTTTAAATTTTTATTTATTTATGATAGTCACACAGAGAGAGAGAGAGAGAGGCAGAGACACAGGCAGAGGGAGAAGCAGGCTCCATGCACCGGGAGCCTGATGTGGGACTCGATCCCGGGTCTCCAGGATCGCACCCTGGGCCAAAGGCAGGCGCTAAACCGCTGCACCACCCAGGGATCCCCTTGTTTGCAATTTTGTATGAAAGAATAAAAATTAGTGTGTGGGGGCAGCCCTGGTGGTGCAGACTCCCTGCATGGAGCCTGCTTGTGTCTCTGCCTCTCTCTCCCTGTCTTTCATGAATAGATAAAAAAAATAAAATCTTTAAAAAAAAAATCAGTGTGTGTCTCATGAATAAATAAAATGTTTTAAAAATAAGATTTATTTGTTCATTTTAGAGAGAGCAAGCGAGAAAGCACAGGCATGTGGAGGAAGAGGGGAAGGGCAGAGGAAGAGGGAGAAAAAAACTCAAGCAGTCTCCGTGCTGAGCGTGCAGCCTGATGCAGAGCTCGCTCCCATGACCCTAAGATCACCACCCGAGTGGAAACCAGGAGTCGGACACTCAACTGACTGAACCACCCACCCAGGCGCCCTGCTATGTGGCCACTCTTCTATGCTTTTCAAATAATTTGAATTTTCTATTTTAACTAGTATTTTTACTGTTTTACTCGGTAATATCAGTCCAGAGTCCAGCCACTCATGTTATTGGAAATAGAATTTCCTCTAATCCTAATTAATTAAAAAACAACCAAAGAGTAATATGGGGAAAAGACATGGTAATTAATTCATAGAAGAAATACAAATGGCCAATAAACATATGAAAAGATGCTTAATCTCACAAGTAAGCAGGAAAAGGCAAATTAAAACAATAATGAAACATTGCTTTTGGCCCATCAGCTTAGCAAAAATGAAACATTAATAATATTAAGTGCTTACACTGTTGGGGAAATGTAAATTAGGGAAGTATTTTTGGAAAGCATTTTGACAGTATCTATCAAAATAACAAATGTACATACACATGAACCCAAAAATTCAGCTTTTAGAAATCTTTCCCAAAACAGTACTTGCATATGTGAACAAAGATATATTGTATATGCTTTGCAGCATTGTAATTATTTAAAAAAAGAAATTTAGAAATGACTTATATGTCCGTCAGTAGAGGAAGGGCTTGAAAAAAGCATGCACATAAGATTGTGCCTCCATTAAAAAATAATGAGATAGATCCATATGGCCTCCTTGGAAAATATCTCTGAGACATGTTAATTGGAGAGAAACAAGCTGTATATATATGATGTATGTGTGTGTGATGGGCTAACTTACATGTACGGAAATGCATAGAAAGGACTAGAACAGTAGTTGTTGACATTGGCCGCACCGTGTAATCACTTAATCACTTAAAAAAAAAATAGTAGCGGGGCACCTGGGTGGCTCAGGCAGTTAAGCATCTGCCTCCTGTCAGCTCAGGTCATGATCTCATGGGGCGCTCAGCGGGGAGTCTGCTTGTGGATTCTCTCTCCCTCTCCCTCTGCCCCTGGCCCAGCTCGCTCTCTCTCTCTCAAATAAATAAATAAATCTTCTTAAAAAGGGACGCCTGGGTGGCTCAGCAGTTGAGCGTCTGCCTTCAGCTCAGGTCCTGATCCCGAAATGCTGGATAGAGTCCCACATGCCCCTCCCTGCATGGAGCCTGCTTCTCCCTCTGCCTGTGTCTCTGCCTCTCTCTCCCTCTCTGTCTCTCATGAATCAATAAATAAAATCTTAAAAAAAAAAACACACACAACACAGCCAGAGCCCTGGGTGACAGAGAAATAGATGAGCTCTCAAACTTGTTAGAAAAATAAATTTAGGGATGCCTGGGTGGCTCAGCAGTTGAGCATCTGCCTTTGGCTCAGGTTGTGATCCCAGGGTCTAGGATCGAGTCCCATATCGGGCTCCCTGCGAGGACCCTGCTTCTCCCTCTGCCTATGTCTCTGCCTCTCACTCTGTATCTCTCATGCATAAATAAATAAAATCCTTTAAAAAAAAGAAATTTAAAAAATAAAAAATAAATAAAACAAAGCCAAGCAAACAAACAAACAAACAAAATAGTAGGGGCGTCTGGCTGGCTCAGTTGGTAGAGCATGTGACTTGTGATCTCAAGGTTGTGAGTTTGAGCTCCACGTTGGGTGTAGAGATTACTTAAAATAAGTAAAAGTTAAAAATCGAAATAAAGAAAATAAAATCCGGGAAGCCCAGGTGGCTCAGCGGTTTAGTGCTGCCTTCCGCCCAAGGTGTGATCCTGGAGACCCGGGATCGAGTCCCACGTCCAGCTCCCTGCATGGAGCCTGCTTCTCCCTCTGCCTGTGTCTCTGCCTCTCTCTCTCTGTCTCTCATGAATAAATAAAATCTTTAAAAAATAAATAAAATAAAATCCCCCCATGTGATTCTAATGTGTGGCCAAGTCTGAGGACTTTTGTAAAGAATGACTGATATTGAAGCGTTGCCAGGGACACCTGGGTGGCTCCATTGGTTAAACATTGGCCTTTGGATCTGATCCGGTCATGATCCTGGACTCTGGGACAGAGCCCTACGTTGGGCTCCCTGCTCAGTGGGGAGCCTGCTTCTCCCTCTCCCCCTGTTTGCCACTCCCCCTGCTTGTGCTCCCTCTCCTCCTCTGTCAAATAAATAAATAAAATCTTAAACATATATATTAAAGGAGGCTCCTCACCCAACGTGGGGCTTCAACTCATGACCCTGAGATCAAGAGTCATGGGTCATGCTCCACTGACTGAGCTAGCCAGGCACCCCTACCCAACCTGCATTGTACACAGAGTTCATCACTTCTCGGGGCGCTGGGGTGGCTCAGTCAGTTAAGCATCTGCCTTAGACTCAGGTCATGATCCCAGGGTCCTGAGATAGAGCCCCATGGCCGGCTCCCGGCTCAGCGGGGAGTGCCCCTTTCCCTGTTCCTGTTCTCTCTCTCCCTCTCTCTCTCTCTCAAATAATAAATAAAATCTTTTTTTTTTTTAAGAGTCCATTACTTCTCAGTGTACCCCTGAACTTCACTCACTCATTCATTTGTTCAATAACTATGAACCGAAACGTGCCTTGTGTCGGGCAGGTACTTTGGCTCTTCACAGGAGTTATCTATCATTAATCTTGTGCTTGGCTGTTTCCCTCACCTTGGTCATGTTTTCCTTCTGCATCTAGCCCAGTCTTGGCCACTCAGGAAATGGGAAGTTCGCTGACAGTCCCTCCTCTGGCCTGAAGAGTCCCCTGACTACCACTCAGCAACGACTGTAGAGGGATAGGAGACTTTGATCTGTGCCGAGAGGCCCCAAGGACATCTAACTGGGTAAAAGGGAATTTCACATTTTGCTTTTTGGGTGATCTTTCCCCCCAGGCGGAGGTCACTCCCAGCCTCAGCAAGGGTCCTGTTCAGCCAGGCCACGCTCAGCCAGCAGGTGGCAGCCCTGGGCAGGACTTGGGAGAACATCCCCACCCCGAGGAGCCTATGGCAGAGGGTCCTGGGGTTGGATGCCCGGCAAGGTCTTGGCAGGGCAGGGCACAGGAGGAGGGTGAATGGGGCCCAGTTTTGGTCCCACAGAATGGTAGCCGGGGGGTTTATTTGTGTAGATCAGCTTTAATCAAGCTGGCTGGTACCCAGATGGTTTGTGAGGTTTCTTTTACCTTCTGCCTGCAGCAAGGCTCCATCCATGCCAGGTGTCCCGTCCAGGCCTCTGCCCTCAGGCAGACCATTTGCAGGTCCCTTCCCACTCCCCCCTTTCCAGTTCCCCAGGCTGGGTCTTGACTCTCCCTGTGTCTGTCTTCGCTGATGGGGATGACTGTGGTAGAGGGGGGCTGGGGGTCGCTAGTTAATGGGTAAGATACTGGATCACGTTCTGGGCGTTACAGGTACATCTCAGGGGCCTTCAGAGTCTCAGTTTGGCAGTCTTAAGGATTAAGGATTAACAGTGAGGAAGAGGGGGGATCCCTGGGTGGCTCAGTGGTTTAGCGCTGCCTTCAGCCCAGGGTATGATCCTAGGGACCCGGGATCGAGTCCCGCGTCGGGCTCCCGGCGTGGAGCCTGCTTCTCCCTCTGTGTCTCTGCCTCTCTCTTTCTCTCTCTCTCTCTATCATGAATAAATAAATAAAATCTTAAAAAAAAATAGTGAGGAAGGGGGGCACCCAGGTGGCTCAGTCTCAGTGGCTGAGCGTCTGCCTTTGGCTTGGCTCCTGATCCCGGGATCCTGGGATCCAGCCTGGTGGTGGGCTCCCTACAGAGATCCTGCTTCTCCCTCTGCCTATGTCTCCATTTCTCTGTGTCTCTCATGAATAAATAAATAATAAAGTCTTTGAAAACAAAAACAAAAAACCAAAACAGAGAGGGAGGGTTATCCTCCCTTTGATCCCTGGGCTCTGATGGGAGTGAACCAGAATGCTCTTTTCTCGCCACCCTAACTTCCCTTCACTCTCCAGCTCTTCACTGCCTTCTGTCTGTCCATCTTCCTTCTGTCTGCCTGACTTCACTTCTCCATCTTTTCAGTTTTGATCTCATCTCACTGTCTGGACCTTTCCTTCTCTCTATCCCTCTAAAACTCTCTCTTAAGCCCTGGCAACACACATTGTCTGGAGCCGGCTTGACTCTCTCTATCTGGACTCCGATTGTCAGGCCGTATCTCCAGCCATCTAATGCCTTGGGCTGGGATTGGCAGGAATCTTGACTTGTGCAGTTAAGTCAGAAGGGGCGGGGGAGGGGGGGAGATTCGGGGAAAGGGCAGCAACGAATCTACAGAGAAAGAGCTCAGCAAACTCTTGAGTCAAGTTTGGAGCACAGGCCAGTCACCGTTAGAGAATCAAATGTACTGTTATCTCAACCTCTGCCTTCTTTCCAGGTTCTTTTTCCAGAACAAGCTTCCTACTCCCACCCTACAGGCCTGGTGGCAGGTACAGCTGGGACAGGCAATCAGTGGGGAAATGGCCCACCCTGCTTAAGGACTTAAGGACATGGGATAGGACCCAGCACGGTGGGATGGAGAATGGAGGAGGTGACCTCTGACCCCAGCTCTGGCCCCTTCTGGGGGTCCTCTGTGACCTGCCATAGGTCATGCCCCCTCCTCCCCTACCATGATCTACATCACAAAACCCACAGCTCGTAACTCAATGCCGGCCAGGGAAGTCTGGGATTGATTTAGGGCCCCCTCTGACCAGTTCACCCCCACCAGACTAGGCCCCTGGGGTGGAGGTGGGGATGAGGGTCATGGGTGAAGTTCAGGCAGGAGGGTCCTGACTACCACTACATCATACCTGTTGCACTTTTAGTGGGTTTGTTGGGGGAAAAGGTCCAAGCACAGGGGTTCCAGGTTCTCACCGACTAGCCCCTCTCTTTGGCTCAGTTCAGGGCCAAGCTGACGGAGCAGTGGCCATGGCCTAGTAAGCGTTCAGGAACAGTGTCCTTATGATTCAGGCTCAAGGCATCCTACAAAGCAAAGAGATTCTTGTTATCCACCGAGAGGGCAGGCCCGTAGGTGCTAAGCAAGCACCCACTGCCCCCAGTCTCAGTTACACTGAGCTACTCGGAACCAGGTCTCCCCACCCCGAGGTCCACAGTCCAAGGCCCATTACATGTATTTCTCCTGGTGCTTTTCTTGTTGTTGGTTTCCATCCACCCACCTTCCCATTCTGGAGATACCACTAAAGGACTTTCTCTACTTGGAATATTTCAAACTTTTGGGACCATCACCCACAGTCAAATGCATCTACCTCTGGCCCCAGGACACAAGAACATCTCCGTAAGTAAAAGCAAAAGTTGTAGGTAACATTGTGATATGCATGATATTTTCTTTTTTTTTTTTTTTTTTTTTTTTTTTAAATTTTTATTTATTTATGATAGTCACAGAGAGAGAGAGAGAGGCAGAGACACAGGCAGAGGGAGAAGCAGGCTCCATGCACCGGGAGCCTGACGTGGGATTCGATCCCGGGTCTCCAGGATCGTGCCCTGGGCCAAAGGCAGGCGCCAAACCACTGCGCCACCCAGGGATCCCTGCATGATATTTTCTATCCTATTCCATTTTGTTGTAAGGAAAAGAAAGTTTATAAAATGATTTTTAAAAAGTCTTTAAAATGCCACTCTAAGGGGCTGGCACTTACAGTTTATAAGTAACCTCTTATATTTTGACACCTTCACAGGTTATAAAGCCCATTCTATTAAGAGAAAAATCCACATTATCTTCATAAAAGCCAGTGAGAAGGTAAGGCCGGGTTTTTCATCGACCTATTTTATAGATGAGGAAACACAGACTCTGAGAGGTTAAGGGACCTGCTTGAGATCCCCCAGCTGGTGAGCGGCCGAGATGGGGAGATGGGATGCGGAGTCAGGTCTGCCATGGGCTGGTTTGCAGGCCCCTGTGCCCCAAAGCTTCTCTCCCTCCCTCTCCTCCCCAACCCTCCCAGTTGACATCATTGTCTCTTTCCAGTTTGAGGCCATCCCCTTCCAGGAACAGGAGGGACAGAGCAGCTGAGTAATTCTGTTTTCTTGTCATCTGTTAACACTGCACCATCTGGCAGGTCTCCTCTCCCGGAGAGGCGGGGGTGGGGGAGGCGGCTGCTTTCCTGGAGTCTGGACCTCTGGGCCCCACTCACCCAGGGTCTCAGAATGTGCACAGAGAGCTACTTTTTCGGCTCTGTCCCAACAAGCAGTGACAGGGCCGCGTCAGGGAGCAGCAGGGGCGGGGTGGGAGGAAGGACTCCCTGACGTCATTGGGATAAAACAATAGGGTGCACCCCTCCCCTGCCCTCAGGGCCCATCCTGGGGCCTCCACACCTCCACCAGGGTGCCCCCGGGACTGAGCAGGAGTCCTGCAGGCTGCTCCGGGTGAGGGCAGACCAGGCCTTCTTACCCGGAGCCCAGGAAGATTTATGGGGCCTCGGGTGTGGCTGGCTGTTACTCAGCCTCTGACTTTTTAATTCCCCAGCCTCCTCACCCACCCCGCCTCCTCCCCAAGAGGGCCTTTGTGCAGGACAATGAGGAATCTATAAATTCCGGGGGACAGGGATGTGGGGGAGGGGGCGCCAGGCACTTTGGCTCAGCAGAGACAGCAAGGGGTGGCCTCCATGGACCTGCCACATCTCTTTGGGTCCCCACTAGAGCCTTACCTCTGTCTTTTACAGATGAAGAAACTGAGGCTCGGGGGCAGGCCCTTCCTCATCGTCTCCATCTTTCACCCACGTCTTTATTCTCCCTCTTACCCTCCCCCTGGCCTTTCCCTCACTTGGGCCTTCACTCAACAAACACCCGAGGAGTAGACTCTGTGTCAACGGAGAACAACTGGTAGACCCTGGCCCACCCTGGAAGGGTACGCGGCAGAGGACGGACCCAAGAGGGGCCATAAAAGTGTGGCTCTAACCCCAGCCTTTCAAGGGGGGCAGCCTGCACCCTTGCCCTACCTCCTTCCCTCAGCAACCCTCTGCAGCCGATGAAGCGCTTTCATGGGCATTTCTTTTTTTTTTTTTAAGTCAATGTTTACTTTTTGTTAAAGATTTTATTTATTTATTCATGAGAGACACAGAGAGAGAGAGAGAGGCAGAGACAAGCACAGGAAGAAGCAGGCTCCATGCACAGAGCCTGACGTGGGACTCGATCCTGGGACTCGATCCTGGGACTCCAGGATCACACCCTGGGCTGAAGGCAGGTGCTTAACCGCTGAGCCACCTAGGGATCCCCTTCATGAGCATTTCTAAATGCAATCCCGGTGATAGCTCTGGCAGCTGGGCATGATGTAAGCCTTCCCCAGCATTTTGCTAACGTGGCCCCAAGCGGCTAAGGGGTTGCCCAAGATCACACGTCTGGTGGGCGGCAGAGGGCCCTCGCCTCTGCACCCTGGAGTGCCGCGCGGGCCCAGAGCAGGGCCTTGGGCTGTGGCCCTACACTTCCTCTTCTACCCACTTGCCCAGAGTAGCCCTGTGGGCCCCCCATGCTGATCCTTCCCCAATGTCCTGTCCTCCTGTTCTGTCCACCTTCCTGCAGTCATTAAATGCCCCAGGCTCACCTCTGTATTCACCCATCTGTCCCGCGATGATAACCAACAGCAGCGCTTCGATGCCTGCAGGTGTTTGCTGAATGACCACGCATTCTTGGGTGCGTCCTAGTGCGTCTCTGCTGGTAAACTGAGGATGCCGTGTATACTTTGTTGTGCAGATTAAATTAGTGAAGCCCTGTAAAGCACTCAGAATGACGCCTGGCATGTGGTAAATGCTCAATAAGCCTTGGCTGCCAAGTTTATTGATTTTGGAAACCACAGGCCTGCCCATATATGAGGTATCTGAGTGAAACACCGGTGGTGACAGGGGTCTGTAGCTGGCTTCTCCCAAGGAGTGGACCCCTTAGAAATGACCAAATGGACCCGTATCCAGTTCATTCCCCGGGGACTCCTGCATTCCTTAACTGCACGGAGTAGGCTGGGCATCCTGCAGGTTTGTGCCAGGCACCAGGCATCTCTAGCCGAGAACAAGGCAGACACCTGCACTCATCAGGCTGGCATTCTGGTAAGTGAGACAGACGGCAAACCAAGTGAAGAAAGAAGATAATTACAGAAAGCCGCTAAGTCCCGAAGAAACAGGGTTAAGTGCCACCGTAGATCAGGCAACTGGGTGTGAGGCTGCTGTGGTGTCGTGGTCAGGATTGATGGGGAGGCGACGTCCCTGTGAAGGATCCGGGCAGCGTGTTCCAGGCAAAGGGATGGGCAAGCCCAAAGCCAGGAGTGGGGAAAAACTTGTCAAGTTCAAGGAACAGAAAGGCAGCCGGGGTGAGTGGCAGCTGGACAGAAGGGACAATGATCAGCACAGGCAGGGGCCCGGGTTAGAAACTGGGGCCTTCCTCCAGGAAAGCCATGCAAAGCTCTTAGACGGGGAGGGACATGCTCTCGGGTTTTTTGCCTTGTTTTCCTGATGGGTAATTTTAACAGCCCCCCTGGAAGCCGTGTGAATTGACTCCCCCGGAGCCAGGGGAGCCAGGGGAGCAGACAGGAGCCTTTGCAGTTGTGCAAGGAGGGAGGAGGGGCTTGGACGCTGGGGGGGCAGGGGGGGCAGGGGCTGATCCCAGATTTATCTTAGAGACAGGAGGGACAGACTTTGCTAATGGATTGGACAATAGGGTCAGGCTGGGAGAAGAATTCAGGAAGAAGGAACCTGGGAAGCTCGACCGGTGGAACTGTCTCCGTCCTGAGCCCTCGGAGTCCTCCTGCTCTGGCCCTGCCCCTGAGCCACAGAAGCCATTCCAGCCATTCCCCCCACCCCCAGATCCATCTACACTCAGCAGCCCTAAATCAGGGGTAGTCCCCGACTTTGGTTCATTCGGGCCCTTTGTGAGAAAAGGTGGCCCCTGCCTTCCTCCAGGGACAGCAGCACCTGCCAAGGCCCAAGATTCGGACTTCAGGCCCCTTTTAACCCCTCCAACCCGGCCCTTGTTTAGGTGGCAACCTGCACAACCGTACAGCTCCCCTCTCCCCAGCCTGGACCACTGGCCCAACCCGAAAATCCTCGGAGCCTTGAGACCTGCAGGCGCTGCTGGCCTGTTGGGACGCGGGCCTGGAAGCACTCGGGGGCGGGGCCGGGGCCGGGGCCGGGAAGGTAGGGCTCGGCCTTTCCTGAGGGAATCTCCCGGCCGGTTCCCGCGGGAAGGAAGCCGCCCCCCCCCCCCCCCCGGCCCGCCCCGCCCCGCCCCCGCCCGGGAAAGCGCTCGCAGCGGCCTTCCGGCCCGGGCTGGGCGGGGGCGGCTCGGGCCCTAATTGCTGCCATCTGCTCCGCCTGGGGGAGGGGCCGAGCGCGCCGCACGCCCCGGGGTGGGGGCGAGTGCGGGGGTCCCCGAGAGCCTGGGGGTCGGGCTCCCTGGAGGGCTCTGGGGGGGCGGGTTCCCCCGGAGGGTCCTGGGGGTCGGGCCCCCGGAGGGTCCTGGGGTGTTGGGCCCCCCCGAGGGCCCAGGGGGTCGGGCCTCCCTGGAGGGTCCTGGGGGGTCAGTCTCCCTGGAGGGCTCTTGGGGGGGGTGGGTTCCCCTGGAGGGTTCTGGGGTGTTGGGCCTCCCTGGAGGGTCCTGGGGGGTCAGTCTCTCTGGAGGGCTCTTGGGGGAGTGGGTTCCCCTGGAGGGTTCTGGGGTGTTGGGCCTCCCTGGAGGGTCCTGGGGGGTCAGGCTCCCTGGAGGGCTCTTGGGGGGGTGGGTTCCCCTGGAGGGTTCTGGGGTGTTGGGCCTCCCTGGAGGGTCCTGGGGGGTTAGGCTCCCTGGAGGGCTCTTGGGGGGGGGTGGGTTCCCCTGGAGGGTTCTGGGGTGTCGGGCCCCTCTGGAGGGTCCTGAGGAGGGCGGGTTCCCCCGGAGGATCCTGGGGGTTGGGCCCCCCCAGAGGGTCCTGGGGGTCGGGCCCCCCGGAGTCCTGGGGGGGCGGGTTCCCGGGAGGGTCCTGGGGGGCGGGCGGCCTCGACTCAGCGCACAAGGTCCGCACGGGTCTGTGGCGGACGCCGGCGTTGGGACATTGACGCATCGATCTGTCTGCACAGGACGGATGTGACTGTGGTCGGGGAGGGGGGACCCGAGGCCAGAGCCTGGCGCCCGCGGGCGGGGCGGGGGGCTGGCGGCGGGGCCAGAACTTGGCCCTCGGACACAGGGGCGGGGCTGAACCGCCTCCCAGCTACTACGCACTGGGGGCATCTCGCACTGGGGGCATCTCGGAGGTGCCTTCAGCCTCAGAGGCCTCGGAGTTGATTTCCTCCTCCATAAAAACAGGATCCCCAGGACCTACCTCTCAGGTGATGCCACGGAAGGCCAGTTGCTTTTCCTGGGGAGGTGTGCGGGGTGCTGTGCCCGCCCCGAGGAGCCCCTGGGGCAGGTGCGGTGGGTCCTTCGGAAGGTGCCGTAGCAGCTGGGAACCCAGGGGAGGCAGGAAGAGGGGTGGGGTGGGCCAGGGGGCAGAGCGTGGGAGCAGCCCCACTGGTTTCAAGCCCATCTCCTGGCGTCTCTCAACATCAGCCTCAGGAGGTGAAGGTGTCCGTTTGACCCCTTTACCCAGCACTGATGGCAGCTCTGGGGCACGGGGGTGCTCACAGGGCCCAGGAGACTACTCCTCTGCCTGGGTGCCCAGACCCTTACTGAACACGTACACATCTTCACACCCTTCCCCCAGGGGTCTACACAGTCCCTGGAGTGAGGAAGCACAGATGATCCTGAGTGTGGGGAGGCCTCCTTCCTGCCGGGGCCACAACACTTCTCCTATGTCACAAAATGCCTGCTACCTCCCCCTCCTCCCGCCTTGCCAACGCTCACAAACCTGTGTTAGCCTTAAAGGCCAGCTCCAGAGGGGCTGAGATGCAACTCCTCCACCCAAACATCCCCACCAACCTGCTGGCCCATTCCTCCACCCAGGTGAGCCGCAGGGATGCCAAGCAGCCGACTCCCAGCCCCGGAGACGCTCTCCCTACAGGCAGGGAACCAGGCATGAGACATTTTGGAATCACAGGAACTAAGGAACCATCGACAACCCAGGGTACTGCCTTTGGGAGGGCTCAGGATGATGCTACAGAGTCAGTGGCTTCTGGGATGGGGCTTGAAGGAGCAACAGAAGTTCATGCCCGGGGGCACCTGGGTGGCTCAGTGGTTGAGCGTCTGCCTTTGGCTCAGGTCGGCTCAGGGCGTGATCCTGGGGTGCCGGATGGGGTCCCCGCATGGAGCCTGCTTCTCCCTCTGCCTGTGTCTCTGCCTCTCTCCCTGTCTCTCATGAATAACTAAATAAAATCTTAAAAAGAAGAAGAAGAAGAAGAAGAAGAAGAAGAAGAAGAAGAAGAAGAAGAAGAAGAAGAAGAAGAAGAAGAAGAAGAAGTAGTAGTAGTAGTAGTAGTTGTTCACTGGGGGCAGAAGAGACATGCTGTTCCAGGCAGGAGGAAGAGCGTGCACAAAGACTTGGGGGTGTGAAAGTCCGTGATGTGTCTGGAGGAGCGAGCAGATTGAGTGGCTTGGACCAAGGGTGCTGGAGGGGAGGAGTTGAAGGAGGGAAGAGGTGTGAGGGGTAGCTGAAATGACAGATACCCCAGGCCAAGGGATTTAGACTTGGGTTTGTTGCAGCAAGCCAAAGTGTCCGCTCCACTCCTGAGAGAGACAGACAGGAACATGAACGGCTAGAAGGAGCAAAGCTGACAGGAAGTGAGATAAAAAGGTCAGTGCCAGCCCAGTGATAAAAAGGCCATTCACGCATCCTCTGGGGACTATGGTGCACATGTAAGCCCCAGGGACCCCTTCAGAAGGCCACAGTTGTTACTGAGCTCCAAGCAGTTATTGTCATGCTGCCGTGTGAGCTTAGAGTTGTCAGATATTTTCAAGAAAAATTAGAAATGTCGATTTTTATGGATTGCCCCTGGGTTTTTAGATGTTGGTAACTATTTTTTAAATTTTAAAACCGTGTGTGTGTGTGTGTGTGTGTGTGTCCAATACGCACATAAACACGAATGTGCAACTGCTGCAGAGTTGCAGGAAAGCCACTGGAAGTTTCGTCAAGAGGGAGGTGCTCTGAATAGCAGGCTTGGGTGTTCGGATGCCCACTCGGGGGCAGTATGGAGGAATGGCCTGGTAAGTGGGACAGTTGCAAGTGTCTGGACCAAAGGGGCCGAGGCCTGAACAAAGGCGGCTGACCTGGAGAGGAGGGAAGGCTCCCAGACACAGTGTAGGGGTCTTCGGGGATTAGCCCTTCCTGGGGGGGTTAAGGGTTTAAGTCTCCTATCCCTTTGTCCCCCTTAAGAGATTGCAAAAACATCATCTAGTGGGTGGGGAGGCCTATTTGGAGTGGGATGCTCCTGAAAATCCCCAAGGTTGCGCTGTGGCAGGCCACCCCGAAGGACTGGGTAAGACATTCCAAACAGCCTGAAGAGGGAGGGGCCGTGCTGGGGGAGGGGCTCAGGAATCCGCCTGGCCTTCAGGAAGACCCCAGCCAGCCCTAATGGGAACCACACGTGGGGTGAGCTGGAATCCCGGATTGCCTGTGACGTTTGGCTTTGGAATTGGACACTTGGCTCAGGTCACTCCTGACCCGCTGAAGTCTGAGGCCTCCCAGCTCAGCTCCCCTCCTAATTGCTGCCAGACACATTCTGCCCTGTACCCGGCTCCGGGGGCCGGCCTGGGTCCCCCATCTCTTGCTAGGAGAACACCTATGCTCTGAGGGAGTGTGTGTGTGTGTGTGTGGGGGGGGGGGTCAGACAAGAATTCTACAAGGCTTGATCCTCTCAGAATAAGCAGAACAAGAAGTCCCTTCCAGTGTTTCCCCAAACAGGACCCTCTGAACTGGTGCTAGAGCCCCGGGCTGCTTCTGGCTTTGCAAAGCCTGGTGCCCTCAGCCTCCGTCCTTCCCGTCCCCTGCAGCATCTGTAGGGTGCTGCGTGGCTCTGACCGTCTGAGCCTCCCCCATATCCATACCCTGCAGGGTTAATTTCCTGCGGGACCTCAGGCATGAGGAACAGGGAGCAGTCCAAAGGGCAGGGAAGAGCCCTGAGAGCAGGTGCTTTGCTCCTGAAGATTTGCTGTTTGTAAAAAACGGGAGGGGAACAGGTCTCTCCTAACGTTTTCTGGTATTTTCTCTTCTCCTCCTTCAAACACCCCCTGGCCCAGGGATGAAGCTGTGTTACAGGATGTCTCCGCACAATCTGGAGGGCCTGCAAAAAGTCCCAGTCCTTATTTGGCTGGTTCACTCCAGCCTCTGGGCCGTGGCTGTCTTCACACCTGCCAAACCCTCTCTTCATATGGCCCTGCAACTATACTGTGTATGAATGGGGAGGGGGTGCTTCCTGCTTAAGTCCCAGACACTTGCCTTGCCAGTGGCCCCCTCCAGGCCCTCAGGCCCAGCCCCCTCCCCCTGGGTACCCTCCTTGAGAACTTCCAGGCAGCCTGCTCAGCATCAGGCCAGGGGCCCAGGAGCTTGGACTGACTGCATTCCTGGGGGAAGGGGAGAGAAGAGGAGGGCGGCACAGAGCCCCCCTCCTCCCTTCCAGCACAGACCCCATGCTGCCCAGCCCCAAGCTCTCTCTAGCCTGCTGTAGTTGGCTAGAGTAATGCCAGCAAACCCCTGGCAAAGCCCAAGCCAGAGGCCTAGGGGCCTCTCTTGAGGATGAAGCCATCCCTGCCTTGGAGCTCTCCGGCTCCAGCACCGATTGGGGGCCCCGGGTGGGCGTGGTAAGAGGTCGCTGGGGCGAGGCCACCAGGTGCAGAAGGGATGCAGGGCGGAGGGCTACAGCGGCCCTGGGCATCCTTTAGCACCGCAGGCCTGCGGGCCAGCGCCATCCCCTGAGCCTCTGGGGGGTGGGGGGGCCGAGGGACTTGCAGAGAAATCAGGCCCAGCCCAATGGAACTCAGGCAGCGGCTGCAGGAGGCGGGCGTGCTGGGGAGGAGCCAAGAGGGGGCTGAGGCTGAGGCTGGGGCTGCAGGTAGTCCTCACCCCCATCCCCCAGCCCCCAGCCCGGTTTCGGGAAGCTCTCCCGATGAATATTTAATAGCTCAGCGCTGGGCCTGATTGAATTTTAATGCGGGCGACCCGAGCCCGGAGCCCGAGTCCAGGCAATTAGTCAGGAGCCATTAACGCTGACGGAGCTGATTTATGGGCGGGCCCGGGCCCCGAGCGCCCCGGATTGGGCGGACGGGTCCCCGCGCCAGCCAATCCCGACGGCTGCCTCGGCCTGTTTTGCATCTCATTTGCATAGCACCCCCCAGGGGCAACCGTGGGCGGCGGCCGCGCCGCGAGGGGACTCGTGGGTGGGTCGGGGGCGCTCGGGGCGCGACCCGGGCGTTCCTGGCTGCGAAACCCCCCGCTCTGCACGCGGGAGTCCGCCGGCCCGTCCAGCTCTTCAAAGGGCCTCCCCGCGAATCCTGGGGGAGCCCAGGTCCGGGGAAATTCCGAAGGAGGAGGAGGGGAGTAGACTAGGGCCCGCCTGGGACCCTGGGCGATGCGGCTGGGTCCCAGGACCTAGCATCGGGCTCCGCCTCTGCGGTTAATCCAGCCGCCCCCCCCCCCCTCCGGAGCCCTCGCCGTGTGCCCCGGGCGCGGGGATTCCATGCAAACCACCGGCCCCACTGTGCCTCTGGGAGACGCGTTCTGCACCCACCCGGATGGGGCTGGCAGGTTTTCAGGGTGCTGCCTCATGCCTCAGAGGGCTGGGAATGAATCCAAGGGGCTCTTGCAGGAGAGGGCCCCCCTCCCCGCCCTGCCCCTCATCCCCCTGACCTATGTGAATGAGCTGGGATTCAGCCTGGAGTGCTCTATTGAACTAGGCCCGACCCCTTAAATCGTAGGTCAAGGATTTAGCTGGCCCGTCTGCTGCCACTCTGGCAGGTGGCCGCCTCCTCACCAGCGCCGCCGCTTTCAGGGCCCTCATCCACTGGAGGTGTGGTGCAGAGCGGGCACCCTTCCCTTAGGGGACAAGCATCCGGCCCCCTGGGGCTAGACCTTATCTGAGCTGGACCGGCCTTTAGTGAGGGATGGGCCATGGGAGGGAACTGGATAGAGCTCCCAGCTGGGCGGCGGCCCCTCCAGGGAGGCCAGTGGAGAGGTTGGCAGGGAAAGGGGAGGCATTAGTCAAGGAAGGCTTCCTGGAAGAGGGAGGTCAGAGTAGACACTGGAAGGAAGGGAGGGACAGGGTCACAGAAAAGGAGAGGAAATCCTGCGGGTGGGGAACGCCCTGTTGGGGGCAGGAGAAAGTGAAGTATAGGCGCTGGGAGCTCCATACACTTCGGCTAAGAGGTTAGCACCGTAGCGCAGGAGACCCGCGGGCTGCCTGCCTGGGCAGTTGAGGCAGGGCGCCAGGGGACGAGGAGAAGTAGAAGCACTAGGTAATGAGCACCTACTAGGCGCCAGCACCACGCTAAGCACTTTATATCATTTCATCTTTAGAGCAACCTAATGGGGTACGTGTTCTCAGACTTCCCGTTTCACAGATGGGGACACTGAGGCTCGGAGCGAGGCAGTAACTTGCCCATGATCACTCAGCTAGCTGGTGGCACCTTGTTCGGGCCCGCCACTCCACCTCAGACTCAACTTACACCCTTCATTTCGCTCTCCAAGTCCCCCCTCCCCCCACGTGCCTTATCTGCCTTTGCCAGCATCTTCCTGGCGTTAAGAACTGATTCTGCTCGTAATCTCCGCCAGAAGCTTGAGAAGCAATCCCATCTACATTGTCACCCAGGCCCGAGTCCTTGGTGTCATCAATCATTTACAGTCTCAAGATCTGGTTCCTAAAGGTTTCTGAATTCTGCTCCCTCGTCTCCTCTGACCCCTGCGCGGCGCAGGCCAGGTGAGATAAGACGGGAGCCTCGCCGAGGCCCTTGCTGTAGGCCGGGCACTGTGCCAAGAGCTTTCCTGAAGGTTCTCTTAACGAATCCTCACCAGAGAGTAGGCCCTTTGGTGGCAAGGGTCCCCATTTTGCAAATGGGGTGGGGAAGATCAAGGAGAGGTGGGGAGAAACCCTTGGCCCGCCGCTGGGCTCCCTCTGACTGTGGGGCCGGGAGCACGCTCCACTGGATCAAGGTCTCTTGCTCTTTTCAGCTGTTCCTTGAAGCCCACACTTTCCAGGCCTGAATCTGTGCCCTGACCTCTGAGTGCCTTTCCCTTCTTTTAACAAGCGGGCCTGAGCTTCAAGTTACAGAAGACCCAACTATAAAATGCCCTAAACAGTAAGGACGATTGTTTATTACGTTGCCAAACAAGAAGTCCCAAGGTGAGGCTGTCGATTAATTCAGTGACTCAACACTGTTATCAAAGATCTAGGTTCCTTCCTTCCTTCCTGTTGGTTTCTTCTTCCTTTCTTGCTTTCTTTTATTAATTTTATTGAAATATAGTTCACGTGTGGTAGAAAGCACACGTTTTAGAAGTTGAGCTTGATGAGTTTTGGGTTTTGTTTTTTAAGATTTTATTTATTTATTCATGAGAGAGAGGCAGAGACACAGGCAGAGGGAGAAGCAGGCTCCAAGCCAGGAGCCTGATGCGGGACTCGATCCCGAGACCCCAGGATCATGGCCTGAGCCAAAGGCAGACGCCCAACCGCTGAGCCACCCAGGTGCCCCAGCTTGGTGAGTTTTGATGAAGGGACACCCAGTAGCTGTCATTCCAATCAAGGTAGAGAACGCTGGCATTGTGCCAGGAAGTTCTCCACCATCTGTACGTGGTCAGCCCCTCCCTCACCACCTGCCGCAGGTAACCACGGCGCTGATTTCTACCTCCACAGGTGAGTTTTGCATGTTTAGACTTTCCTGAGCATGGAATCATATGGTAGGTACTGCTTTTGTGTCTTCTGGCCCCTTTGCTTCGGACAATGCTTTTGAAATTCACCCATTTTGTCGTCTGTATCAATAGTTGATTGTTGTTGCTGAAGTGGGATTCTGTGCTGTGCGTACCCCACGGAATTGCTTTCGCTTTCCTGTGCCATCCTCCTGTTGGTTTTTGTCCTCGTACCTTGACTTCTCTTAAAGTCACAAGATGGTTGCTGCAGTTCCAGACATCACATGCAGACAACGACATTCCAGGGCCAAGAAAACCCGTTTTTCTCCTTCAGCCTCTGAAAAATCTTTCCGGAAGTCTCCCCACGAAAATACCCTCACATGCCAGAGGCCAAAATCATGTTACGTGTCCGTCCTTAAACCAAACTCTGGCAGAAAGAGTGGAATTCCCACAGGTGTCTAAGACTAATCAAGGTTGGCCCCTGAGGCTGGGGAGGGGCTCAGCCCCCCCCCCCCCCCGAAGAACGGAACAGTCTGGTCCCTGGGCAAAATCAAGATTCTGTTAGCGAGAAAGGAGGGCAATAGTTCTTGGTGAATAGCTAATACTGATAGCTTCTACCTGCTTCTTTCTTGTTAACGGAATTTTTTTTTTTTTATTTTTTTATGACAGTCACAGAGAGAGAGAGAGAGAGGCAGAGACATAGGCAGAGGGAGAAGCAGGCTCCATGCACCGGGAGCCCGATGTGGGATTCGATCCCGGGTCTCCAGGATCGTGCCCTGGGCCAAAGACAGGCGCTAAACCACTGCACCACCCAGGGATCCCAGAATTTGGGTTTTGTTCAGGGATCCACCTCTCAAGGAATATAACCCCATGCCCACCCTGGGAGTAAATCCTACATCAATGTACTTCCACCCTAGTAATCCTGTCCCCCTGACCAGAGGTTGGTTTGAAGTCCATGAAGACATGGAGGACTTGAATGGTGGCCACCTACCATGCATCCTCCTTTCTTCTTCCTTAGTAACAAAGATACAAATTCCTTACTTATTCCTTAACAAATTTGTCACTTCCTTAGTAACGAAAAATAACAAATCTTATTTAGGAGGACAAAGTGCCCAGCTGAAAAAAATATTTCTAGCTTTTCTTGCAGCTCGATGCGGCCATGTGACCAACTTCGGACCAATAAGATGTAAGTAGAAATGTCCTGTGGGACATCTGAGACGGTTGCCTAAAGGAGGTGACACTGCTGAGGAACGACCTTCCGTTCTTCTGCTTTTGCCCCTTCTGATCTACGATACGGATCTACGATACGGCTGGCACGCCAGCAGCCCTTTGGGAACACGGGGCAAATCTGAGCATGGAATCACACGAGATGGGTGGCACCTGAGTTCCTGGGGACGCTGAAACTGTGGCGCTAGCACAATAGCACTGCCTATCTTCAGACTTCTTTTATGAGAAAGAATAAATGTCAACCTTGTTTATTTTTTTAAAGATTTATTCATTTATTTAAGAGAGAGAGAACAGGGGTGGGAGAGAAAGACTCTTAGACTCCCTGCTGAGCATGGAGCCCAATGAGGGGCTCGAGCTCACCATCCTGAGACCAGGACCTGAGCTGAAATCAAGAGCCAAATGCTTAACCTACTGAGCCACCCAGGCGCCCACCTTCGGTCCTGTTTAAATCACTCTGAGTTGCGCTGAGATCTGCAACTGAACCTACTCCTGACCAAACACGGGCAGTAACAATTTCAGGTCAACGAGACGAGAGGGGAGATCTTCTGGATGTCTCTCAGAAAAGTTTCTTTGCTCTTAAAAAGAGACACCCAAGGGTAATAGTTGGGTGGGATGATCGGAGGAGCTGTAATCGGCCACTTTGCGGTTTGAGGCGACCCGTCCGGGGACACAGCACACATGCTGAAGGTGTCGCGTGTGCACACGGAAAGGACCTGGCTCCCCGAAGAAGGTGTCGGGTCTCTGGATGAATCAACTCTGCAGCCGCCATTTCCCACTGTTATGTAAAATATCGTATTTGATCAATTCTAAAGCGCACACTTGGCCACGTTTTAACATTTCTGAAACCATTTATGCGTCTTACAATCAATAGCCCTGCAACCTGCTTTCGGCCAGACAGCAGTTGTGCTTGGCAACCCTTCCAGCACATGTGCAAACTGTGGTGACTTTCTCGGTGTCCTGAGGGGACAATGACCACCCTATGATGTTTCAGTCCATGAACCATGCAAGGCCTCTTGAGTACTGAGTGATGACCTAGGAACTCTTATTGGCTGCCTGACAAGATCATTGGCCAGCAATAAATACTTCCAGAATGGATGGGCTGGGAAGGAGATCCCAGGGGGTGATAGTATGTGTGGGAGTCAAGTTGCAAAACGGCCCCCAAGGGTCCTCCCCTCCTGCAGGCCACACTCTTGTCTAGCCTCTCCTCGCGTTGTTCTGGGTGGATCTTTAGGACCAGTAGCACAGGGCAGGAATCATGCTACGTCTCCTCTGATACTAGGTTGTTAAAGACCGTGACTTCTGTCTTGAATGCTTGATTGTGCTCTCACGTGGATCCTTTGTTGTGAGGGAGGCCAGCTGCCCTGTGGCGAAGTCAGGCAGCCTGTGGGGAGGCCTACGTGGTGAAGAACTGAGGTATCCAGCCAAAGCTCAGGTGGGAGCTCAGGTCTGCCAATAGTCAGGTGAGTGAGCTTGGAGGTAGACGCTCCAGCCTCCAGTGATTGCAACCTGCCCCCCCCCCCCAACAGCTTGGGTGCTCACTCAGGAGAGACCCAGCCAGAACCTGCCGCTAAACTGCTCTCTCGGGTTCTTGGCCCATAGACCCTCTAAGATGATAAATGCTTGTTACTTCAGGCTGCTAAGATTTGGGGTAATTTTTTTTGACCCAGCAAAGAGATAATTAAATCAGCAGAGCAGTTTTGAAGAAATGCTGTATCACCAATACTTGCGATGGCCCAGATGATGAATCTATGTGGAAAAACACAGACACGGATAGCTCAAAGATGAAAAGTGATTCCAAGAATCAGATTCCGAATGTGATGACATTTAAAGAAAACCTTAACCAATTTATTTCACCCCTGTTTTCCTTGTTATGTATGTGCAAGAGTGATTTACGCAAAAAAACTCCATATATATATATAGGATACATACTTCCGGGGCGACTGGGTGGTTCAGTTGTTAAGCATCTGCCTTTGGCTCAGGTCATGATCCTGGAGTCCCAAGATCCCATCGAGCCGACTTCTCCTCTGCTCCCCCCCCCCATACCCCCGACTCGGGTTCTCTCTCTTGCTCACTTTCTCAAATAAATAAATAAGTAAATAAATAAGTAAGTAAATAAATAAATAAAATCTTTAAAAATCTATATATAGTTTCGTGGAAGTCTAAAAGAGCTTCCTACATAAATATAAAATTCCAAAGTGATAAAAAAAAATTTCCAAAGTGATAAGAAATCCTTGTGTTAGTTCAGTCGGCCGTGTTTTTCCTTCCAAACGGTCCATAAAGCAACAGTGCTTGTTAGCATCAGTGGTGTCTAAACGGGATGGGATCCGCTCATGCATTTACCTTATTGTATGAGCCGTCGTGAGGGGGGTTTTCCGGTACTCGCAGCAGAGGATCTGAACTGGATGGAGTATAGGACTGGGGTTGAGGACAGTGGGTGGAGGCCGAGCAGGGTTGGTGGCAAACTGCTTACAAGTGTGTACAGGACACGCCTGTTGTTTACTGTTTAAGTGTGTTAGTCCTGAACCTCGAATGGGTTATTAAGGGCCTGGAATCCAACGTGACTGTGGCACCTGGCAGCTGCTGGCTACATCGGAAATGTCCGCATTTCCCAAATGAAAATGGAGAAATATGATCTGATACAGGAGTTCTCTTATATTTTAAATTCTGTCTGCCCCTCAAAGCCTTTACAGTTTTACAGTTTTAGGGCTCATATAAGGGGACACGGAGGGGCACCTGGGTGGCTCGGGAGTTCAGTGTCCACCTTGAGCTTGGGGCGTGACCCCGGGGTGTCGGGATCGAATTCCACGTTGGGCTCCCTGCATGGAGCCTGCTTCTCCCTCTGCCTGTGTCTCTGCCTCTCTCTGTGTCTCTCATGAATAAATAAATAAAATCTTAAAAAAAAAAAAACAAAAAACGGTGGTGGTGGTGGGGACATGGAAAAATGCCAGAGGGCTACTTCCTTGGGACAACCTCACCTTCCAGAGGTGTGGCCGATTGCTGGGCAAATGTCCCGAGGCCCAAATCTAGCCTGGACGTGGGATCTAGACTGGCCTGGGGATCCAGCTGGTGGTAGAATTGAGCCTGAATCGTGATCCCTGCACTTGGGCAGCCCAGCCGCTGGTGTCAGGAGCCTCTTCCCCTCCTTCCTCAGTCACCCCTGTGGGCCCTGGTCACAGACAGGAAAGGCCGAGGCCCTGGTGTTCGGTTCACCGGGATCTGAACTCAGGCAGTGCTGCTCCAAAGCCAGTGCTCCCCTTAGCCAGGCCTTATGGATGTGGGGGGCGGCGGGCCACCAGCGAAGCCCAAGCCCCTGACTTCACAGTGGAGGAAGCAGGGGCTGCAGGGAGAGCGGGACGTGCCCAGGATCCGCAGGGAGCTGGGGGAGGGGGAGGGGGAGGGGGAAGCCCCCCTGCAGGCCCAGAGGCCCCGCCCGGCCCCGCCCCCATGCAAAGCGCCCCTTCTTTTCCTGGGCACCGGTACAACTCGTTGGGGAGGGGAGGCTGGAGGAGGCGTTGGGCAAACCACCGGCCTTCTTCATTCTCGGGATTCCCGAGGCAGCCATTGTCCGGGGAAGGAATGTACGTCCCGCAGCCCCGAGGGGCGGGCCCCCTTCTGGGCCGCAGACAAGCCTGCTTTGTGCTCTCCGCCCGGGGCCCCTCCGGGCCGTCACCAGCCAGGCCTTCCGAGCATTTTTCAGGGCTTCCAGTCCGGGTCACTGAGGAATGAAGCTGCCCGGAAAGGCACGGGCCTTGTGAGATGCACTGAAGGGCCAGTCTGGGAGGGCTGCCTGGAGGAGGTGTGAGAGCACCACCCAGAGGCCTGGGCTAGGGGCTCCTCAAAGTTAAACATACGCATTCCCAGCTTCCCATTAGTAGGAATTTATCCTAATCAGACGTGCACAATGGTGGGTGCTACAGGCCTGTTCATTTGGCTTTTATTGATGAAAAACAATCTGAAAACAAAAGAAACTTGTTAAATCAATTCTTGCATGTTCACATGATGGAATATTAAGCTGCCATTAAAAATTTTATGGTATAGGGGCACCTGGCTGGCTCAATTGGTGGAATGGATGTCTTGGGGTTGTGAGTTTGAGCTCCACATTGGGCAAAGGGATTACTTCAAGGGGTGCTGGGTGGGTCAGTTGGTTAAGTGTCTGCCTTTGGCTCAGGTCATGATCCCAGGACACTGGGATCAAGCCCCGCAAGGGGATCCCTGCTCATCGAGGAACCTGCTTATCCCTCTCCCTCTGCTCCTCCTCCTGTTTGTGTGTGCTCGCTCGCTCTCTCTCTCAAATAAATAAAAAATAAAATCTTTATTTTTTGAAAATATTCTTTAAAAAAAGATTTATTTATTTATTCATGAGAGACAGAGAGAGGCCGGGACACAGGCAGAGGGAGAAGCAGGCTCCATGCAGGGAGCCCAATGTGGGACTTGATCCCAAGACCCCGGGATCATGACCTGAGCCGAAGGCAGACACTCAACCACTAAGCTACTCAGGCGTCCCTAAGAAATAAAATCTTAAAAAAATATATTTTTAAAAAGTTATGTGGGATATATATGTATTTATAGTCAGGAACAGATATTCAAAATGTTTGTCTATTAAAAAAAGTAGATAACAAAATAGTGGAGAGATCTCTCTATATATATACTGATCTCTAGAATATTATTTGGACTACTCCAGAGGCTTGCCAGTGGTTATCTCTGGGTTCTAGGATTCAGGTATTTTATGTATGTATTTTTGTGTATGTATTCATGATTTTATTTATTTATTCCTGAGAGACAGAGAGAGATGCAGAGACACAGGCAGAGGGAGAAGCAGGCTCCACGCAGGGAGCCCGACGCGGGACTTGATCCCAGGACCCCGGGGTCACGCCCTGAGCCCAAGGCAGACGCTCAACCACTGAGCCACCCAGGTGCCCCTTAAGGGTATTTGATTAAAAAAAATGTTGTGCTTATCCATATGTTCCGATTTTTGTAAAAAGGTGTTTTATTTGGGTAGCAGAAGTGTGTGTGTGTGTGCGTGCGTGCGCGAGTATGAGTGTGAGTGTGAGTGTGTACCATGACTGCCTGCCCACCAGAGAAGTTTCTCTAGCTCGGCTCCTGCCCTCTGGGGAGGCAGAGGCGGCTGTTGAGGCCTCAGCCTGAGCCCGAGCACCAGACAGCCCCGGTGACCCTCGTGACCACAGCCCTGCTCCCTTGGCCCTGCCCGGGCGCTCCCCCACGCATCTTCTCTGAGTCCCACCACAACCTCTCGGGTCACAGCATCCCGCTTTTACAGGCGAGGGGCCGGCTCCGGAGGGAAGGTTAGGAGCGGCCCCCCAAGGGCAGCCGCAGGGAAGTGGGGAGCTGGGATTCAAACCCAAGTCTCTGCTCTCCAATCACGTGGCCCCACCGCCCCCCACTCCTGTCCGGGGAGTCCTGCGTCTGTTCGGCCCTGTCCTCCGCGCAGGTCAGGCCATGTAGGGGGCACTGGGGTGCTATTCAATCTCTATTCCCAGAACTTAGCAGATGGGCTATGGGCACGTGCTGTTGAGAAGGAACAGACAGGAAACCCGGGGCCCTGGCGAAGCAGGTCACCCGCACACCTGTTCTTTGCCACCTGAGTCTTTTTCTACTTGTGTTCTCTCTATTTATTTCCCTTTTGTTCTTTAACATCAGCAGGGCCTTTTGGACAATAGGCGACAGCAAGAGTTGTCGTGGGAACGGCTCTGTGTCTGGATCTGAACCAAAACTCTGAAAAGGCAGGAACACTCCCACTCCCCGCCACACACACACACACACACACACACACACACACACACCCAAGGCCCAGGGCACAGAGGAGTGGCCCTTGGTCAGCTCTCCGCCCTGCCTGGGGGGCAGGCTTCCATCCAGGGCCAGTGCTGGGCTAGGATGGGGTTCCACACACGGAGCCAGCTAAGCACACACCGTCCCAGACCCCAGACCCCAGACCCCAGAGAGGTGGAGGGCTCAAGGGTGGGTGGCAGGCCAATCAGGGAAGGCATCCTAGAGGAGAGAACTGGGAGGCTGGTTTAGCAAGGGGAGGGGTCCAGGGTCCAGGGAGAAAGGCAGGGGACGGGCCTGGGCAGTTGGGCGCTGCATGATTTAAGTACAACCAGATGTGCAGGGAGTCTCCTGTCAGGCCCAGCCCCAGGGAGGGCGGAGTGGGGGGTGGGGAGACCTCTGAGCCACTTGGATTTGCACTTCCCCATTCTGCCCTGGGTTTGTAAGCTTTAGGGACAGGAGAAGCCCCGTGGGGTTCCAGAGGAGCTGGCATGTGAGCCAGTGAGGCTGTCAGGCTTAGGTGTAGTCTCTTGCCTTTAGACAGGGTACAGGAGGGGGAGGGCTCCTCTAGGAAGCGGGGGCATTGGGCTCTAACACCTGGAAAGGAGGAAAAAGGATTAGGAGAGCCCTGGGGTAGGAGCTATCAGCTCTGCTGCGGATGGGGGATGGGTAGGGAAGCTTTACAGAAGGAGGCCTATCTGAGTTGGGTTCTGAAGGATGAATAGGAGCTCCCAGACAGAATTGGGGGGGGGGGATGCTCCAGGGAGAGAAGCTCAGGTATTAAATTGGTGAGGGTGCTTAATGAGAGGGTCTGTGGGGCTGTATTATAAAGGTACATGAGGGAGATGACCGTTCATTTTGGGGTGCTGGCCCGAAGGCCGTGCTGCACTTTAGGGGGTGGGAGAGGGGTGTGCTTCTGCTCACAGAGTGATAGAACCAGGTGTGTGGTGAGGATTTAGAAGTGGGCACCAGAGTCCCCAGGAGTTGGGCCCCTAAGGGGGATGAGGGGACTGATGGCCAGCCCCAGCCCCTCTTCCCAAGTCCTGTGTGGTCTGTGTCTGCCCCGAAGAAGGACACTTTTTCTCGTTCTCATGGAGGCCCTTAAGAGCCGCTGGCTTGGGGCGCCTGGCTGGCTCAGTCGGTAGAGCGTGCCACTCTTGATCTCGGGGTCATGAGTTCGAGCCCCACATTGGGGGTAGAGATTTCTAAAGAAAGAAAAAAAACCCCACAGAGCTGCTGGCTGGGTGGCGGGTTGGACCAGGACAGCCTGTAGCTCAGGGGCAGCAAAGACGGGACAAGCACACAAACCGTGAGAGAGTGAGGGGCTTGAGCAGGGTTGGGAGGCACTGGGAGCTGGGCCTTAGGGGCCAAAGAGCCAGCAAGAGAAGAGCGAGGGCCCCCATTAGTGGGGGGAGCAGCCTGAGCCCCGGGGAGTGGGCAGCGCAGGAGAGCGGGGTGTGGTGTCTGGGCGCACCCCAATCCCTCAGCCCCAGGACGCATTTCCTTCCTTTCCTGCTTCTTAATGACTCCAGAGCCGCCATCCCGAGGACCACAAAGAGAGCTCTCCCCGCCCTTTCCTCTTCCTCTCTTCTTCCTCCTTCCTCCCTCCCACCCCCATCCTTCCCCGGGGCCCTTTTCTTTCCTTCCTCCTCACCCCACCTGCTCCTCCCTCCCTCCCTCCCTCCCTCCCGTCCTCCACATCTTTCTTCCCTCACTCTCCTCTCTCTTTGAAACTCTTAATGCCGGTTCTCTCGGGCCAGCTGCGTGAGTTTTGTTCATGTTTTCAGAAAGGCCTTGTTGCAAGGCTTCGGACCAGGATGATCACACACTCACCCACCCCCCATGCACACACTTCCACACCCAGCACCCCCACACCCCAAAGGTAGCACCTGCCTTCCCTGGGAGCGGGGTCGGGGGTGGGATTCTCCACCCTGGATGTGATACAAGCAAGAGGATTAGGAAAGATGGAGGGGCCTCTGCAGAAGCCGTCATCACCACTGTTATTATCCAATCCACCACGGGGCACTTGACCCGGCCCTGAGCTGATCGCAGGGCCAGCCTGAGTCCTGTCTGCAGCAGCGGGGCTCTCAGGCACAGACCCCTTGACTAGGGACAGCCGGGAGAGGGGTGAGCAGTGAGTCCTCAGGACAGACCCCCAGCGCCCTGCCCAGGCGGGCAGAGGGAGAGACATGATGAAGGGCCATTTGCTAGGATTGAGTATTTGTCAGCCTGGGAGGCTGGATGATGTATTAACACGACTTTAATGAGCTCGGGAGGGGAGCCACACTTCATTGCCTGAGCACTGGCGCAGGATGGGGGGGCAGAGGGGTGAAGAGGCCAGCCGCACCCCCACTGATAACTAACCCCCTTCATGGGACCCAAGCTAGTTTGCCCATCAGACATAACTCAGCACCTCCAAGACGCAGAGCCTTCCCTCTTGGAGGCGCGCCAAGGCCTTCTCACCATGCTGGGCCCGTCCTACTCTCTTATTGGGACGGCCTTCCTGAGAGGTCTAACCTTGTCCTTCCTGCCAGCACTGGAGGGTCCTGGGGGATGAGCGAGAACCGGGCCCTTGCTCCAGGGGAGCACATTATCAGCTCTGTCCTCCAGCCTCACTCCTGTCATCCACCCCCACCCTGGAGCCTGGTGGAGAATGGGCCCCAGTGACACCCAGCCACGACGCCCTGCCCATGCCAGGCTTGCCTCCTGGGCACTAGTCCTGCTGGTTGAGATCACTTAGTTCCTGTGGACATTGGCTTCTCTTTTAGCTCTTGCCTCTGAGCCTTGGGGAGCAGAATAAGTGGAGTGGAAAGAGGACAGCGGCTTCTAGATCCAGTTTTGTTGTGTGACCCCAAGGGATATCACTTCTCCAGGCCTCAGATCCCCCATCAGTAAGGAAACACCCAACCAGTTCCTTCGACCTCCGCTATCCGGGGATGGTCCCTTCAGCAAGCAGTTTCAGCTCTCCTGGGGGAGCGGCTGTGGCTCCCTTTATCCTGCTTTTCTGGTTCTGAAGCCAGGGCCGCCCTAGCAGAGTGAGCTGTGACACATTTGTCCTTTGTGCCGGGCTGTGGTCCTGGGGGTTGTGAAGCGGAGAGGAAGGGAGGATTCTGGGGTACTCTTGGTGAGTTTCAGAACCTGCTTGGGTGCCAGTCTGGCCTCCACAGGTGGGGCACTCTGGGTACTCAGCATGTCCTCCGAGACATGCACCTGGACCCTCCAACCCAAGCTCAGCCCCACCTCCTACAACCTCCTGGGGCAGGTGGGTTCTGCTGGGGGCAGCTTGCCCCGCGGGCTTCCTTTCCCAGTTGGATCGTTGCCGAAGCCACCAGCCTGGGTGTCTGGTAGGATTCTGTGTACCCTTGGGCTGGGACCTCCATGGGGACGGGGATGTGCCTTTGAGACGCTCTCAGGTGGCTCCAGTGTCTGTCCCAACGCTTGGCACAGCCTGGGCGCTCAATATGTCTGTGGCGCGAATGCACTGGTCAATGAAGGCCCGCGGCTACCTGCGCGGACGCAGGTCTGGAATATACCCTCCGCCGCCTGCCACCGCTGGTCCTGCTTGGCCCCACGTGAGTGTGGCCTTCTCGGGGAAGCCCTCCGGTGAGGCCCACCCTCCGCCGGCCTGAGTCCAGGGCTTAGCCACGGCCACTCGCCATTCTGAGTGGCATCAGTCCAGGGAGGTGGCCTTGCCCCCTGTGTGTGTCCCACTCTCCGAGTCTCCCCCGGAGTAGGGGAGGGGGGGGCTCAGTTCACCTGGGGCGGGGGGGGGGGCTGTGGAGGGCGGAAGGATGAGGGCAAGAGGCACAAGGCTTTGGCCAAGGGGCCCAGGCTCTGCAGGGCGGGGGTCCAGGGCGGCAAGCAGACGGGCCGACCGCCCTCCCCTTTGGCCTTCGACCCAGGAAGCCTCCCCCACCCAGCGGCCCCCTCCAGCCCGGCCTCCCCCCTCGGCGAGCGCTCCCCCACCCTCACCCCCACCCCAACGTCCCGTCCCGCTCGACGGCCGGGGAGAGGCCCGGGCGCGCCGGAGAGTGGCGCAAGGACACCAACCGCACCAAGGGTCATTTGCTCTTTTCTCCCCCTCTGTGGCTAATTTATTTTAGAGCTACGGGAGGGAGGGGGCGGGGCCGAGGCGGGAGGGTGGAGGGGAGGGGCGGGCGAGCCCAGGGGAGGTGGGGGCGGGGCGGGGGCGAGGTGGGGGAGGGCGGGGAAGGAGCCCGGGGTGGAGAGGGCCGGGGAAGGGGCGGGAGGCGGGGGGAAGGGAGGGGCCCGCGGGGAGGGAGGAGCAGGGAAAGGGGAGGGGAGCAGAGGCTGCGAGGGAGGGCGCTGGGGGCGGGCGAGGGGAGGCGGGGGCGGGGGTGGGGGTCCTGCCTGCGGGGGGAGCCGGGGCGGCCCCTCGTCCGGCCACCCCCACTGCCCAGTCCCGCTCCCGGCCGCGGCGGCCGCAGCAGCCGCAGCAGCAGCGGCTCCAGGATGGTGAGCGCCGCTGCCCCCCGGCCCCGGCCCGTCGCCCCCGGCCCGCGCCCCGGCCCCGGGGCGGGACGCCCCCGCAGGCCGCGCACACTCACCTAGGACCCGGCCGGGATGCCGAGGTACGGGGCCGCGGGCCGGGGCGGGGGCCGGCGCGGGGGCGAGGGCGCGGGCGCGGGCGCGGGCGCGGGCGGGCCGGGTCAGGGGGTGGTGACCGCTCGGCCGGGGGGTCCCGAGCTTTGTCCGCGGGCGCGGGGCAGTGCGAGGGCCGGAGAGGGCGGGGGCCGCGGGGCGCGGGGTCCAGCTCGGCGCGGGTCGGAGGGCAAGGCCGGCCGGAGCCCGGGCGGGTGCGTGGGAGCCGAGGGTCACTTCCCGGGGGGAGGGGGCGGCAGACAAGGGAGCTCGCCTGGGCCCCCGCGCCCTCCGCCGCCCGCCCGGGTGCGCAGGCTGCAGCTCGAGCGCGCGCCGGCGCTGGGGGAGCCCGGGGCGGGGGCGCGGAGCCCGGATCTGCGGGTTCGGGTCCCCGGGGGCTCCCGTGTCCGGAGCCCGAGGGCCGGCCCGCAGGCCCCTCCCACTCCGTCAGGTCTTTGTCCAGCGGCCCCGTGTGTGTGGGAGGGGGTGGGGGCTGGGTTCCCGGCCCGGAGATTCCCCAGCATCGTGACGGGGCAGTGACAGGAGGCCGAGGCCACTTCGGGCCCGGCGCCCCGCAGGCCCGTCCCCTTCCTTTCTTCTCCCCCGGCCGGGGCCGCGGAGCCCCATCCCGGAGGCCGCACTCACCTTCGCCCGTGGGCTCCGCGCGGCACGGGGACCCCCGAGCTGCCCGCCCTCTGCGGAGCGCCCCTAAACTTGCCCGCTCCCCGAGCCCTCGAGGTCCACGCAGGGATTCCCTCGCCGGGAACCGCCTGGCGGAGGGCGCTCCGCGGAGGGGTGCGCGCACAGTGGGCGCTCGGCGGGCGGGGCCCCCGCCCCCGCCCCCGCCCCCGCGCCCCCGCCCCTGCCCCCGCGTCCGCTCCGCGCCGCCCGGGGCGGGGAGGCCGGGACGGGTGCGCGCGGGGACGGAGCGAGCGGCCTGCAGCCTGCGCCCAGCGGCGGCCCGGAGCGCAGGGGTGGGTGGACGGGTGGGTGGGCCGTTAAAGGGACGGTCACTAAATCAGGATTAGGCCGTGGGGCTGTCAGGCTGCCTGGCCCTGTCTCCATGGAGACCTAATTTGGAGGAGAATAGAGGACGGAAGAATGTTTGTGTTGCGGTCGGCCCGGGCCGCGGCGGAGCGGCTCTCGCCCTGGGCCAGGCAGCGGGGCGCCGGGCTCGGGTTCCAGGCCCACCCCGGGCTCCTGCGGGGGGCGCCTCTCGCTTCCCGGGGGCCCCGGGCCTTGCCAGCGCAGTGTCCGGAGCGCGCCGGCCGGGGCCACGGTCCGGAGCCCCCGACCCTCCGGAGTCCGGCCCGAGTCCTCCGCACCCTCCTGGGGACGGCCGCGCCGAGATTCCCCGGAGCCCCCGCCCGGACCCCCGGGCCGGGAGCAGGCGCCGTTCTCCGCCGAGCCGCGGCCCCGGAGGACCCCCTCGCCGGGCAGCTCGGTGCGGCGGCGCTGCCGGGACCAGCCGCGGTGCGCGGACCCCGCGGGGGCGGGGCTGGGGCAGGGGGCGTGGCCGCGGCAGGAGGGGCGGGGCCGCGGGCAGGGGGCGGGGCTTCGCTTCCCGGGGTGGGCGAGGAGGGGGCGGGGCTTGCCGGCGGGCTGCCGGGACGCGGTGACAGGCCTCGTAAATCCCCCTTTCCCATATTTAACACCATTTCATTTATTTCCACTTGAATCCATCGGTGTCCGCAGCAGCAGGCCCGGGGCGGGGGGCGGCCGTCGCCCTGGCCGTAATACCTTGTGGGGGAAGGTCCCTTGCCCCCGGGGGGGGGGGCGCCGCCGTGTGGGGCGGGGATGCTGCTGCTGCTGAGCCCCGTAACCTGAATTCCTTAGGGGGCCTCCACCTCCCCGGGAGGAGAAGCGGAGGCCGGGGCGGGGAGGAGCGCGGCCTCGGGCCCTGCGGGAGTCAGACTGGGCTGGGCTGAGCATCCCCTGGGTGGGCGGCGGGGGAGCAGGGCTGTTCCCAGAGCCCTTTGCTGCCTGCCTGCATCCCTGGCCACGGCTTTACACGGAGCGGGGCTCCCTTCCCCTCCCCTGCCCGGGCTGCAGCTTTATGGCCGAGATCTCAGACTCTCCACGCAATTTCACGCCTCTCTGCCTTTGCTCCTGCTGTTCCCTCAGCCAAATGCCTTCCCCATTGTCCCTGTCTTTCCACAACCTCCTCATTCTTCAAGGCCCAACTCAGATGCCATGCTTCCTCCCCAGAGCCCCCCCCCCCCCCCCCCCCAGCCCCCAGCTCTTGCACTTGCTCCTCCTGCCCTGGTCTCCTAGCCCGGCACCTGTGCCTCCCTTCAGCCTTTGTGGCTGGGTCTGCGCCAGGTGTTGCCTCCTGGAGGGCAGGGATGGAGCGTGTACTTCCCTGCACCCTGCCTGCACTGGGCCTGGCACAGAGCTTGGCACCTCGCGGGTGCCCCACGAATATTTGATGGGGAATACAAGGGGTTTTGTAAGGGCGGCCTGCAAAGCACAGGAACCTGGCCACTTGCAGGCAAACAGAGCTGCACTCCTGGGGGGGTGGAGAACCCTGGGTGGGTCTCCTCCTCCTCCTCCTCCTCATTGCTGACCCTCCCCCAGCCCCAAGTTGGGAAGGACTTTGCCCACAGACCAGCATTCTTTCCCTGCCATTATCATCCTGTTAAACAGAGAGGCCAGTCAGGATCCATATGGATCACATTAACAATTGCTTATTATCTGGGCCACGCCGGCCCCCACTCTCCCGCCCCCGGCTCCTGGGGCGGTGGTTGTTGGACCCTTAGGAGCTCAGCCTCCCCGTGTCCCCTCCCCCCCCAAATGGTCAGCCGGGAAGGGCAGGGGACAGGCTGGTCTCCCTCACCCTCCCTGTGTCTTCTCGCAGAACTCTGCTTCTTGACTTGGCCGGCACTTAAGGACTCCTTTCCCCACTTTAATGAAAACCAGGCTCCCCCGCAGAAGTGTGGCTCAGGGAGGTTCCAGGGCTGCTGCAGGGAGAGGTGGACCTAAGGTCCGGGTGCACCTGTGGCCATGACTGACGGGCCCACCTTCCAGTGGACAGAAGCTCTGGGCAAGGGCGAGCCACCCTCGGCTGACCACGGGGTGTCCTGGTGTCCTCGGCCAACCCAGCCTTGGCTGGTCCTGCTCCCAGGAGAGACTTTGCAAGGCACTGGGTCTCGAGCCTTCTGCCACAGTCAAGGAGCAAGTTTCCTGGGGCTGCCGCTGAGAAGGCCTTGAAGGCCCCAGAGAGGTTTCTGTTTAAATGCATCTAGCCCACCAGGGTGGGAGGGGTCTTCAGGAGTGCCCACAACTTCTGATTTACAGGCCCCTCGGAGGGACTGATGAAAAAGCCTTTCCCTGAACAATGCACTTCCAGCGATTGACCATGGTCTTTGCATTCTGCCTTTGAGGGTTTTGGGGCCCCGTGAAGCCCATGGGGACCCCACATCGAGAAGTCCTCTCCCTAGTCCAGGTCCCTTCTGATGTGCAAAGAGCTGAGGCGGGCTGGTAGTCCAGGACTCCTGACCTCTTTGCTCCATGCTGTCTCCATGGCCTTATTCCTGGCAGGGGGACAGCATGAGCCAAAGGACCAGGGGTGGCCGTTGAGGTGCTGGGCCAGCCTTCAACTGCGAGGGCTTCTCACTGCCTGTGTTGGGCTAAGGGCTGGTCTTCGCATCTCGGAGTGCGTGGCCTGGAGAGACGATGTTCAGAAATTTTTTGTTTGTTTTAGGGTCTACTTGTCCCCAGGAACAAAGTTGAGTGGCAAGAAAGTTGAGCTCTTTTCTGTGCATTTTCATTAGTATCTTGAATCACGTTAATACTTAAGTGGCGCACATTAAACACTCTCGATCTCACCTGTGAAGTGGGACTAAGAACGGTGCCCTCACAAGTGTGATCGTGAGGATTAACTGAGGCAGTGGCCAGGAGCTGGGAGCCCCACGAGTTCTGGTCTTGAATGACTGTGTGCTGTGAGGGGGTCAGACGTGCAGGTGACAGGGCTCAGGGCCGTAATTGCTTTTGAGGCTGGCAGTTCCCCGCTTGGCCCAGCCAAGGAGAAGGACTGCATGGGAGCTACCCAGGTGCCTTGCTCTCTTTTCCTTTTCTACTGAGTCGTGGGCAGTGTCAGACCTTGCAGTTCATCCTGGGGACTGGAGGTGGGGTAGCTTCTCAGGGAATGGGGGAACTGGGCTGTGGTCACAGGCCAGCCTCCATGGCTCCACAGGGCTGTGACCCCAACCCCATTTTATTTTATTAATTTTTAATTTAAAATAATTTTAAAAAATATTTTATTTATTTATTTTAAGATTTTATTTGTTTATTCATGATAGACATAGAAAGAGAGAGAGAGAGAGAGAGGCAGAGACACAGGCAGAGGGAGAAGTGGGCTCCATGCTGGGAGCCCGACGTGGGACTCGATCCCGGGGCTCCAGGATCACGCCCGGGGCCAAAGGCAGGCACTAAACCGCTGAGCCACCCAGGGATCCCCTAAAGATTTTATTTATTTGAGAGAGAGAGAGAGAGAGAGCAGGAGTAGGGGTGGAGACAGGGAAAGGGACAAGCAGACTCTCCGCAGAGCAGGGAGCCTGATGTGAGGCTGGATCCCGGGACCCTGAGATCATGACCTGAACCTAAGGCAGATACTAAACCAACTGAGCCCCCCAGGTGCCCCAATTTTTAATTAAAAAAATTTTTGGAAAAAAAAATTTTTGTGGGGGGATCCCTGGGTGGCTCAGCAGTTTAGCACCTACCTTTGGCCCAGGGCGCGATCCTGGAGACCCGGGATCGAGTCCTGCGTCGGGCTCCCTGCATGGAGCCTGCTTCTCCCTCTGCCTGTGTCTCTGCCTCTCTCTCTCTCTCTCTCTGTATCTCTCATGAATAAGTAAATAAAATCTTTAAAAAAAAATTTTTTTTTTTAAGTAAGCTCTGTGCCCAACGCGGGGCTGGAACTCACGACCCCAAGATCAAGACTGAGCCAGCCAGGGGCCCCATTTTATGATGACCAATCATGGCCGTCATTCTGGGGCCAAGCCCTGGGCTGCAATGACCCCCTCCTCCCATTAATTAGGTATAATTGCTCTGGACAAATCACCCTGTTTGGGTCTCAATTCCTCATCTGTAAAATGGGGATAAGAACACTAGTGAGTTTATAGGTGACAGGCCCTGGTTTTAAATAGTGTGTCCCTTTGTCTTTGAAGTACTGCCTACTCCTGGTGACCCGCTCGGTAACTCAGAACCCAGGGACTGGAGAACCACCCCCCTGTGTAGAGGGGAGCAGGAAAAAAGAGGGCGTGTGTGTGAACGTTCTGGGCTTGGGAGGTAGGCAAGAGGAGAGCCAGCCAGGAATCTAGGAGGTGGAAGGTACCTTCCTTCGCCTCCGCTCACTGCCCAGGCAGACCCAGGCCGCCTGGTCCCCAGCCCCGAGCTGGGATTAATCGGGGATGGAGAGGGAGATGCGAGGACAAGTCTGCATTTTACCCTTGCTGACTCTGTGCTGAGCACCTGCCGTGTCTCGGGGCTCTGGGGGTACGTCAGCAAGGCTCTGGAAGGGGCCCTGAGACTCCCTGCACACTCACAGGCACCTATGTGCCCGGCCCTGAGCGGGGGCACGTCTCCCTCAACAACCCTCAGCTTCCCTCATGGCCAGGGAGGACCAGAGCACGTCCCCAGCCCTGGCATTGTTCCTGTGCCGCGAGCACCTGGCGTGGGGCACGGCCATGCTCCTGGCACCCTGGGCACGGCCCTGCGCCAGGCTCCGGAAATGTCCAGGTAGCTATTCATCCAACATGCCTGATTTTCTGGTGTGGCCCTACCTTCAGTGAGCCTACAGGACAGTTGGGCACCCGAGAGGAGGCCGAGGGACAGGGCGTGCTTTCCGGACCGCTTTCCTCGTATTTCCTGCGTGGACCAGAGCCAGTGACAGTGGGGTGGGCTCCTCGGGGCTGTGGAGAGGACGGACGCGGGGAGGGGACCGGTTCCCCGACGGCAGGGCCCTGCATCAGCCGCGGAGTCCCAAGGGGGCTGAGCTTCCCTGGGGGCGGCTGTTCGCAGGTGACAGACGCCCCAGCTCCGCAGAGCCCCCCGCGGCTGACTGGCCTGTGTGGCTCTTGGATGCTCCAGACTCGGGGGCCATTTGTTCTTCCTTCTAGGCCGGTGGGGAGAGAAAGCTGGTGGGATTCAGGTTCTACGGAAGAAAGACGACCGACACTGGCCACCCCTGCCCGGCCCAGTCCCCCCAGCAAGCATCGTGGGTCCCTGCCCAGTCTCCCTGCCCCTCCTGGGCCGAGGGGCCTCTGGAAGCGCTGGTCACACGCCACCTCCTCCCCAGCGCTGCCCGCGGCTCGCCTTAATGGCCTGGCCGTACCCCTCGTCCCCCCGGTCGCCGTGTCCTGTGTGGGGTGGCCATTCTGGGTCACACCTGCCATGTGGGACCCTCTTCAGGCCGGAGACTGATCGATCGATCGATCGATGGATTTTATTTTATTTTATTTTTTTATTTTATTTTTTTTTTGGATTTTATTTATTTGAGAGGGAGCAGCAGGTGCTTCAGACGCCCCGCTGAGCAGGGAGCCTGGGGCGGGGCCCGATCCTGGGACCCGAGATCACGATCCCAGGACCCGAGATCAGGACCGGAGCTGAAGGCAGACGCTTCGCCTGCTGAGCCCCGGGCACCCCCCCTGGAGCTTTAGGGCGTGAGCCCCTTGTTGGAGGAGATGGAGGCGCCTCCAGGGAGTGGGGGGCAGCCGGGGGATGGGGCCGGGACGGCCAGCGACGCCCCTGGGGACTTGGGCTTGCAGTGGCTGTCACACCTGCGAGGGGGTCTGCCCGGGGACCCCGGGGGAGGAGGGAAGGGCCCTGCAGCCCGCCTGGCTTGTCCCCTCGGCGCCTGTTCAGAGGCGGCCACTGGTGGCGGTTCGCGTCTTCTGAGGGTGGGGAGTGGGGTGGCTCAGCCGGGCTGCTCCGTGGGCCACCGGCCTTCAGACCTTCGCAGATCTGGGTCCTCTAGAGCCTCTTTCCCGAGTGGATGCTCCCCGCACTGCCCTGACTGCCTGGCCTCTCTGTCCCCCCTCGGGCACCCTGGGAACAAGGGTGGGGGTGCCCAGGCCTGCAAGGGTGCCCTTGGTCCTGGGAGCACCACTTTGGAGCATGCTGACTCTGGAGCCTGTGGCTGAGCATGGGCATGGGGGAAGGGCTGGGGCAGGGGAGGGGGATGAGGGGGCGGGAATCCTGGTTGCCTCGTTCTCTTAGCTGTTAAATGGGAACAGTGACATTTGCTCCTGTGAGAGGCAGAGAAGCCTCAGGAGCCCGGAAGCCCGGGCGGGTGTCGCCATGCCTTAGCTTGGTGACCTGGACAGTTGGCTGCGCCTCCATGCCGCGGGAGGGATGGCTGTGCCTGCCCTCAGGGTCGTGGCGTGTACCCGAGAGCTGACAGGTGGAAGCCTCCCGAAGGGTGCTTGTGGGCCTGCTGGGATCCCGTCGGGCGTCGGGAGCGGAAGGACAGACGGACGGACGGACGGAATTGCCACAGTGGCTTGCCCCAGCTCCCTCTCCCCAGCTTCTCCTTGGCCTCTGTTGCTGCGGCCCCTCCAGCGTGGGGGCCCCCTGGATGGCCCTGCCCCCCGGACGGCCCTGCCCGCTCACGCCCAGGTAGACCGGCCAGGCCACATAGCTGGAGTGGCTGCGGCACCCCCACACCCCCGGGCTGTGAGGGAGGAGGAGGGGCAGGGGCAGCCCCGGGGACCGGGTGGGCTGCCTGGGCCTGCTTGCCCCCTGCTCAGGCCCCGCTGTCTCCTGCCTCCCCGCCATGCATGGGCCGGGGTGGGGGGGGCATATTTGGGGCGAAGGAACATAGCTGTTTGGAGGCCACAGGCCACCCAGACTGACCCCAGTCAACCTTGGATCTTAAACTGGGCTGGCGGGGGGGTTGGGCGCTGGAGAGAAGGTTCCATCTAGTCTTCTGGGCTGAGACCCCTGGTCCATGACCCCTGAGGAGTCCATGGTAAAACTGGATTCCAGTGTTGTTGGTTCCTTTTATAGCCCTGTGTGTGTGTTTTTTAAAGATTTTTAAAATTTATTCATGAGAGACACAGAGAGGGAGAGAGAGGCAGAGACACAGGCAGAGGGAGAAGCAGGCTCCATGCAGGGAGCCCGATGTGGGACTTGATCCCGGGATCTCGGGGTCACTCCCTGAGTGGAAGGCAGGTGCTAAATGGCTGAGCCACCCGGGGATCCCCCGTTTTTTTATTTGTTTTTTTTAATATATAGAAAGCATTTTTTGTTAAGCCAATATTTTTTTTAAAGATTTATTTATTTATTTATGATAGACAGAGAGAGAGAGAGAGAGAGAGAGAGGCAGAGACACAGGCAGAGGGAGAAGCAGGCTCCATGCAGGGAGCCCGATGTGGGACTCCATCACGGGACTCCAGGATCGCGCCCTGGGCCAAAGGCAGGCGCCAAACCGCTGAGCCACCCAGGGATCCCTCCCCCTGTTTTTTAAAATTTCATTTTCCTTTCCAGCTTTGTCAAGGTAAAATTGACAAATAAGTAGTTCCATGTATTTTTATCTGAGGTTGAAAAAGTAGTTTTGGACCGACCACTAGGTTCACTAGGCTACAAAACGGGCCTACGACGGGGTGCCCGGCTGGCTCAGTCGGTAGAGCTTGCAACTCTTGATCCTGGGGTCTCGTGAGTTCCAGCCCCATGATGGGCGTAGAGCTTACTTAAAAAAGTTTCGTTCTTAAAAAAGGGGCCTATGACTGGACACTGGTCAAGAGCCCTGACCTCAGCCTCCATCCCATCCCCACACAGGGCCCAGTCCCCAGGGAGGAGGAGCCCCAGATACAGACCCATGGGGAGATGGACCCTGGGAGGGCCTCGCTCAGCCCCAACGGCCGCCGTGCCACAGCCTCCTCCAGGGAGCCCACGCCTGATGCGCCCGAGTGCCCACTGTCCCCATACTGTGGTGAGAAGCTGAGTGCCTCAGAGAGGGCTTGACTCTGGCTAGGGGAAAGCACAGGGTTCAACTGCACTGGGTAGTGGACTCTGGGAGGGAGAGGGCAGGGTAGGCAGGAGCGGCTGGGCTGCTGGGCTAGAGGACTGCAGTGCAAAGGCCCAGGGGCAGGGGTTTCTGAGCAGGGAGGGAATGGGGAGCCCAGTTTAATGGATGATATCAACTCTAAATAAGGCCTTCGAGGGGCAGGACACAAGTGCAGACCCCTTCTGGGGGAACCCAAGAAGGAGCCGGCGACAACAGCGTGGGAGTAGCCGTGCGGCAGAACCAGACCCGGGGAGAAGGTGTTCTGGAACCAACCAGATGGGTCAAAGGCCGGGAGGCGTGAAGGTGTATTTGCCCAGAGAATAGACCGATGTGGCTGGAGGGCGAGAGGGGTTGGAATGGCAGCGCCTGAGGCTGGGAGGCAGGACACACGGGTCCACCTCTGGTGCCAGGCTAAGGGGTCTGGTGTCGCCTGTGAGGTCAGGAGAGGGTTGCGTCTGCGTTGTAGACGGAAGGACCCCTGGCACCCATCTAGAAGAAGGGCTAAGAAGGGGACAGGGAGTCCGCACGTGGGGCCGGCCACGGTGGCCCATGTGAGCACGTGTGTCACTTCCAGCAGCGTGGGGCCAGCTCGGGAGCAGCTAGGTGGGAGGGGGCTGGGGAGGTGGAGAGACCAGGCCTCCGGGGCTTCGAGGCTGGGCCAGTGGATTCCAGAGGGAAGGCAGAGAGGGTTTGTCCGGGCACGTGAAGTGTGGGGCCTGGTGGGCGTCCACGGGGCCCTGACTCTCCCCCTAAGAGTCTCAGGGGCTCAGGGTGAACTTGGGTCTGGTGTGGGAGGCTCTCAAGAGGGACCTGAAGAGGCATGCGACCTCCCTGGGCAGTTTGGAAGTGGCCGCTGTGGGTGCGGGTGGGGGTGCGGGTAAGAGCTGCCCAGGATACAGGTCAGGGGCCGGGCGCGGGGTGGGCTGTCTGGAGGCTGCGGCTTCAGGGATGGGGGCCCGGTTCCCCCACGGCCTCCGCACACCCGCCCGCAGGTCAGTCAGAGGCCCAACCCGGTGCTCGCTGGGCACGCCGGCAGCTCGGGGGTCGTGCTTCTCTCCTCGGGGTCCCTCAGGCCCACTGGGGGACTGTTGGCCCCCGAGACCATCTCTCCCCTTCCCCTACTCTTCCTGAAACATCTAGCCAGAGGGGCGCGGGCGGCTCAGGCGGCGAAGCATCTGCCTTCGGCTCGGGTCATGACCCCGGGGTCCTGGGATCGAGCCCCGCGTCCTTGGGCTCCCTGCTCAGCGGGGCGCCTGCTTCTCCCTCTCCTCTGCCCCTCCCTCTGCTGGTGCTCTCTCGCTCTCTGTAAATAAATAAATAAAATCCATCCCCACCCAAAAAAATAGCCTGCCCTAGGGTCCTGCCCCAGCCCCCGGCCCCCTTCCGGCAAGTCTTAAAATTACCACCCTCCGGCCAGCCCAGTGCGGGAGGTGCTGGGTGGCCCCCGCCCATTGCCCCTTCCCCTCACCCTTTTCACACCAGAGGAAGCAGAGGCTGACGCTTGTCCCACATCTGAGAGAGGGACTCGCTCCTGCACCATCTGAGCCACAGGGGGCAGGCGGGACGGTGGCCTCCAGATGGGTGCCCTGGACTCGCTAGGGGGGTGCAGAGACCCTGCCCGGGCCCGTCCCTCAGGCCGGCTTGCAGACCGGGCCTAACTGCAGCTGCTCGCGGCCCAGGGCCCCTGGGAGCAGCCCCGACGTGAGGAAGGGCGGGGAAGGCGTGCGTCCGGCTTGGAGCGGCCTGGCCAGCCGGCGGCCCGGGCTCAGAGCGCGGTGGGCACCTGGCCCCGGCCCAGCGGGCAGCGGCCTCTGCAGTCAGCCCGGCCCCCTGAGCCCCTGGGAAGCGCCTGCTGGGGTGACTGCCCTGCCTTTCGGTCCTGTCCCAGGGGCCCTGACTCCCCCAGGGAGGCCGGAGGGGGGGGAGGCTGCGGCGGGGTGGGCCTTGCTGTCCAGGGAGCTGAAGACCTGTGCTTGCTCAGGGCGGCTCGAGGGTCGTGCCCAGGGGCCTTGGGCACCTGCCGAGGGCGGGCTGATGGCCCCAGGCGGTTCCAGGGACCCGAATGCTGACATTCCAGGCGGCCTTAACTAAGTGAAGCAAACAAAATTCAGGCAGGTGAAGACAAATCGTGTTTATTTTTGAAGGGGCAAGGGTGGCAATGAGGTTCATTCTCCCCACTGGGTGGGTGTCTCGGGGAGATGGGTGAGGCCTGGAGGTCTGGTACCCCCTCCCAGCGCCCTCCCAGCCTGGGGGAGGGGGGACACGAGGTGGTGGAGGGAAGGGCCCAGGACCCCAGGACCTGCCCTGATGCTGCCCCAGCAGAAGTGGGGGGGGGGCTGCTGGAAAGAAGGGGGTGGGGGGAGAGCTTCAGAGCTGGAAAAGTGATTAGCAGCTCTGAGGAAACCGCAGCCTCCCCGCAGCACCAGAGGAGGCGGGTACTCAGGGGGGCCGAGGGCCCAGAGGCGGGGACCTTGCGGGTAGAGCAGGGACCTCGCGGGTAGAGCAGGCCTGGCCAGACGCGCCCCTCCAGGAGCCTGGGGTGGGACTGAGTCTGCAGATAACACGTTGGGAACCTGGGTCCTGGGTCCAGCTCCGGCTCCCCAGGACCTTCTGCAGGGGCGGGGGAAGCCCAGCAGCCGCCCCAACCTCCTGGGGGAGTAGATGGGCCGTTTGATCAGTGAGTGTGCAAATTGGGATTTTATGGATCGCTTATTCACTGCTGGAGCTGGGGCCCCCAAATTCCTCTGTGCCCCAGAATGCCTAATCTACTCCTGAGCTTTCCCCTGGGAGGGAGGGAGGCGGGCTCCCCACCGGCCCCCACCCCTCCTGCTGTGTCTCCTCCCGAGGCCCCAGGCTTTGTCATTGCGGGTTGAGCGGTTCAAATGTGCTAATACACTCCCTGGGGGCCGCTGGGCAGTGGGACTTACCCTTCAGGGCTGTGATTGGTCAGTGGGACCACGGGAGGGGGGTCGTGGCAGCAGCTGGGACTGTGTGTGTGTGTGTGCATGTGCGTGTGTGCAGGCCTGTTTGAGGGGAGGGGGTTGGGGGGGTGTCCATCCTGCTCAGACCACTGGGCAGAGACAAAGGATCTTCATCCAGCCTGGGTGGAGGATTAAGGCCAGAACTAGCTACCTGGTCAAGCTGGTTGGGGAGCCCACCTGTCCCTCTTTACATCCTCTTGTTACATCTTGACATGCTGGGGACTTACTCAGCGTGTGCTGAATGGCGGGATGGATGAGTGACCACATGAGTGACTGCATTTTTAACTGGGGCTGTGTCTGCTGGAATAATCCAGCACCTACAGACTCTTAAACCTCCCCCTAAGATTCCTGAGTGTCCTCCCCCTCGCCTGAAATTTGCCGTAGCCCAGGCCCGGCTGACATAGGCCGGGCAGGAGGGACTGGCCAGGCCTCGGGGGACCCAGCTGTGACCCCCAGATTCTGTTGCCAGTTGAGAGTGCTTTCACTGTGGTCACGTTTCCTGCAGCCGGCCCCCATCTGTCCTTGGGATTTGATGAGGATGAGGATGGTAGGCGAGGGGGGGAGGGGTGTTGAGCAGCTGAGGGGGGAGGAAGCGCAGCCTGACAGGCCAGATGACAAACTGTCCTGTCCTACTGTCCTCTCCTTTTCAGCCTGCCCCTTCTCTCCTGCCCTGAGGTTGAGGGCAGCGGGGGCGGGGGGGGGAGGGCAGGCTGGGCTCGTGGGGAGGGGCTGGTCCAGCTAGCGCCCCTTCCTCCGGGGCCCCTGGGGACGCTGGGGACTGTGCCCTGCCTAGCTAGACAGCGTCCTAGGGATCCCAAGCAAAGGAGTCTGAGTCACAGCGAGGTTTACGGGGAGACCCTAGGAAGGGAGGCTCCACTCAAGTTCAAGAGAAAGCTTCGGAGGCCCCAGCCGTACAGATGCGCCCTGGCCGCATGGGGAGCCCTGGCCAAGGTCAGAGCAGTGCTCGCCGCTGGAACTTTCTGTGATGATAGGAAAGGCCTGTGTCGGCTGCGCTGTCCCCATCCAGAGCCACTGCCGCGCGGGACCGTGGGGCGTTCCTAGTGTGGCAAGTGCTATGCAGAAACTGCAATTTTAATTTAACTTTCATAGTACATTTTTACTTTTAATAACTGATAAATAATAATAAATGGTTTAAATTTTTATTTATTTTATTATTTTATTTTATTTTATTTTATTTTATTTTATTTTATTTTATTTTTTGGTTTACATTTTTAACACCATTCATACATTTTAATGAATTTGAACTTGAAGAGCCACCTGTGGCTAGCAGTGGTGGCTTGGGCCGCGCACTGGACTCCGAAGCCGAGCTCCGGGGCACAGGTCCCCTGCTCTCCTCCAGTCTGTCAGGCCACCACGGCCCCTGGCGGGATCCCACGCGGTTAGGGAATCCTGCACCGCCCTTGAGAGGTCCTGGGACACGAGGGGGCCGAACCAACAGACCGCCCAGGGTGCGAAAGGAGTGAGGCTGTACAGGGCTCGGGACTTTCAGGCGTCCTCGGAGCTTCCTTGAGGGTGTCGGTCCCAGAAGGCTTCCTGGAAGAGGGGGCCATGGGGCCATGTGAGCTGATACGGGGCATAAGCCAGGGGTGGATGGAAGAGCCCCGGGTTTGGTGTCTGGGCACCGTGGCCAAGACTGGGGTGGGGAGGGGGTGGCAGGAGGGGCTGAAGCGCTCCCGCCTCCCCTACTGTGACAGAATCGCTTCCCCTCCTGAACCTCCATTTATTCTTCTGTAAAATGGGGAGAGTCGGCTTCTCAGGCAGGGGAGATGTGAGGGGGAAACCGAATGGTCGCCGTGGAGGTTCTCTGCAAACACGAGAAGGCTGGGCGAAGGGGCTGGGTTATCCCCAAGGGTGCTGGGCCCCGGACTGGCCCCTCCGGGAGACAACAGATGGTCACAGCTTGTCTGTGGCCCTGACCGCGGACACAGGCAGGGATTTCTGCACTCTCCCCTCCCCCCGGCACGTGCGTGCACACACACACACACACACACACACACAGCCCAGATGGGGGCTGCTGGTCCAGCCCTGCTCATGCTGACCTCCTGCTGTTTGGCATTTGACATATGAGGAGTCCAGGGCCAGAGCACCCCCCACACACACACCTCCCATCCCAGAGAGGAGCCAGACTGGCGGGGAGGCCTCACTACCTCGAGGAAGCGGGATCCCAAGGGTCCTAATCTCTTTACCATGTGTCCGGTGGCCTTTGATGGGAATTCCAGCGCCCCTTTTGTCCTCTCCCAGAGGCCTAATAAGGGGAAGAGAGAAGGAGGAAGATTTTGGGGGGAAAAAAAAGGCCAGGTGGGGGTCCCTGGGGGCTGGGCTGGGTGCTCAAGTCCAGCCAACTCGGGGCTGGACAGACACTGGTGTCCACAGACACAAGCTGCCCTTCTAGACACCCTTCCCCTCTCCACTCCTGAGGGGCCTCCCTGGCTCTGCCTCTTGCCACCCATCTCGCGTGGGCTCAAATTCAGTCACCCTTTTAAAACATTTGACACAGAGGCAATTTCCAGCCTCTGCTCGTCTATCGGCCCAAACATCCATCCATCCATCCATCCATCCATCCATCCATCCACCCATCCATCCATCCTTCCATTCGACAGTCTGTTAACGGCTTACTGTGTGCCAGGCACGGTCCTAGGTGCTTGTGATACAACAGTGAACAAAATCAGAGGGTGGAAGAGGAGGAAACAGTAACATGCAACTGATTTATTTTTTTTTTTTTAAGATTTTATTTAGTCATTCATGAGAGACACAGAGAGAGAGAGAGAGAGAGAGAGAGAGGCAGAGACACAGGCAGAGGGAGAAGCAGGCTCCGTGCAGGGAGCCCAATGTGGGACTCGATCCCGGGTCTCCAGGATCACTCCCTGGTGCTAAGCTGCTGAGCTACCTGGGCTGCCCAACATGCGACTTCTAAACCTTTGTGTCCTGGACCTCCTGGAACTTTCTAGTAGGTACTGGACACTAGAGCAACCAGTATGGCAGATGATGATGAGTGCTACGAAGAACTACAGGTGGAGGGGGACAGCGTGTGATGGAGTGACACCTGAACAGAGCCCTGAGGGTGTGTGTACGGGGGGCCAAGGGTGTGGACCTGGTGGCCACTGTGAGGACGCTGCCTTACGTAAGTCATCTCTATACCCAACGTGGAGCTTCAACTCCCCACCCTGGGACTGAGAGTCCCATGTCCTACTGACTGAGCCGGCCAGGTGCCCGGGATGTTGGCTTTTTTGTTTTTTAAGATTTCATTTGTTTATTTTGGGAGAGAGGGCACGTGTGTGTGTGTGTGTGTGTGTGCACACACGAGGGCAGGGGGATCCTCAAGCAGACTCTCCCCTGCTCCGCGGAGCCTCATCTGATGCAGGCTCCATCCTAGGACCCTGAGGTCGCGACCTGAGCTGAAACCAAGAGTCAGTCGCCTACCCAACTGAGCCACCCAGGCGCCCCGGGACGTTGGCTTTTATTCTGAGAACAGAGAGGGGGAGGCAAGGGGAGGCATCCAGGTGAGGGATGGTTGCATTCAGGATAGATTTAGAGGCTGGGGTGGGGAGGGGGTCGGCGGTGACCGGAGGGCCGTGGAAGAGGCCGGGAGGGGAGGGGTGCGCAGCCCGGTACAGGAGTCGCAGGAAGGAGGGGTGACCGGCTGAGCTGAGGGCTGCCCACCGGTTCAAGCAGGTGGCCGAGCGCGGGCGGCTGCAGGGGCGGCAGGGAAGCCTGGCTGGAGGGGGTTCGAGAGAGAACCAGGCGGAGGAACCAGGAATAAATAGGACAGCGTGGACGTGGAGGAGGCGGGAGGTGGGCAGGCGGGGCGGGGGGGGGGGGGGCACTCGTGGTGGGAGGGGCTGTGCGACGTCCCGAGGCCTGGATGAGCAGGGCTGAGTCTTGCCTAGATTTCCGGCGGCCCAGTGTGTGCGTGGAGAGGCAGTCTGTGGCACTACGTGGTCGGAGGGACCAGAGAAGCCTGGGATGTTCAGGGACAGGAAGCAGGGAGGGCAAGCAACCCGCCCGAGACACGGGGAATCACCCCAACGGTAACATCCCCGCGACCATTGCCATTCCCGGCGCTCCGGCATGTGTTCTAGTCCTCTCTTTCTTCCTCCCCTCCCCTCCCTTCCCTCCTTCCTTCAAGATTTGGTTTTATTTGAGAGAGAGAGAGAGAGAGAGAGAGAGCGCGCGAGCGCATGCACCTGCACAAGTGAGGGGGGTGGGGGGGCACGGGGGAGGCAGGCCCCCCACTGAGTAGGGAGCCTGATGCGGGGCTTGATCCAGGACCCCGGGATCATGGCCTGAGCTGAAGGCAGACACTTAACCGACTGAGCCACCAAGGAGCCCCCCCCCCGCCCCCATCCTCATTGCCCCATCGCCCTCCCCTCCCCCTTGCCACCTATGCCACCTATTGCCAGCTCTGTACCCATCTCCAGCCTAGGACTGAGCTTGGGGACAGGGAGGGAGAGCTCCGACCTGAGGAGCTGATCCCGGCTCCCCGTTCACGTCCTTGCCTGACCACAGCCTGTGGAGGCGGGAAAAGCATCAGCCAGAGGGAGGTGGCCCCTTCGGACACGGCGTCTCCCCCCTGGGACTCAGCGTTGGGTCAGTGAACACCGTGGGCTTAGGCGGGGCTTGTGGACGCGGGGACAGCTCCCGAGGTGCCAGCCCCTCCTGGCCAGCTCAAGGGCCCCAGGGCCCGGGGCCTTCCAGCCTCAGACACATTCTAGGTGCCTTTCACCTGATCTCTCCTGTTAGAGGATAGAGGCCCCGAGGGTGGGTCACAGTCTGGTCCAAGTGTCGCGTCTCTCCGGTCGGGCACACGGCTGTCCTGAGAGCGTCTGCCGGCTGCTTGGCAACAAGCCGGGGTGCGGGGGGGCGCTGCAGAGAACGGGCTGGAGCCCTTGCAGCATCGAGTCCTGCGGCCGCCCCTCTGGCCTCCTTTGGCTCAGAACCCTTTACTGAGCCCTGGCCACGCAGGGCCCTGTGCCAGGCCCGGGGGCGTCCCCAGGCAGGGTCCGGGGGCCCAGCTGTGTTGGGGGCTGCTCTCCGGCCTAGACCCGGGCAGAGGCTCCTGTGCGGCAGGTGCAAGGCTGCGGCAGGTGACCAGGCCTCGGGTCCTCTCATCACCCCAGCTGCAGTCACTGGGGGTTGGCACGAGGAGGCAGGGCCCAGGGGATAGGGGGGGACTGCCAGGCAGCCAGAGACCCCCAGGGCACCAGTGGTGAGCAGTAGACAAAAAGCCTGGGACAAAAGGCCTGTGGGAGCCGCGGTGAATAGATTAATGGGATTTCCAGAGGCCGCGACAATGGGAGTCTCCCTCCGGCCCCTTTGTCCCGGCTGAGATAATGGAGCCTGAGGAGCTTGCCCAGGAGGGCGGCCTTGCCCATCCCTCGGGTCTGCAGCGGCCGCAGCTGCCCGGCCCCGACGGTGGGTAACGGCATCTGGAATCCGAGAATTTCTCTACGATCCGGAAGGGGTGTCGGGGCTCCTCAGGGAGCCGCAGGGGCGCTGGCACCGCGGGCGTGGGGCCCTCCCCACCGCACCTCGCACAGACCTGACCTGAAACGCTTCCCGGGAGAGAGGACTGTGCCGTCCGCCCCCCACCCGACCGTCCTTTGCCCCTGAAGCCAGGGAGGCTTAGAGGGGCCCGGCCTCGCCCCCGGCCACAGTGAGTCGCAGGGAGTCGCGGTGACGGCCGGGGGAGGGGAGGCCGCGGGCGCCCAGGCCTGTGCCAGGGGAAGACCCTCTCCGCGCCCGGCCGCCCCTCCTCGCTCTGTCGCCGCGGCGCCAGGTGCTCGCTGCGGACACCACGTCGGGGGTTCCACAGGTCGGCCTCCTGGGTCACCCCAGCTGGGGCTCCGAGAGGCTGAACCGTCTGCCTGGAGGTGGCATCAGATCCCACAGGGTGAGGGCTCCGAGCCGTCCGCCGGGTGCCGTCGCCGGGCTGCGGCCAGGGCCCACGTCCCGGGACCCCCTCCCTTGGCTTTGACCCAGTCCTGGAGGGGCTCACAGACTCAGGAAACCAGTTCTCCTACCAGGTCGCCAGGTTATTGTAGAAGGACGTAGCTCGGGAGCGGCCACACGGCAGAGGCACCTGCCGCAGGCCCGCGTGCCCCCCCCCGCCCCCGGGGCTCTCGGACCCTGTCCCTCTGGGGTGTGGCGGAGGCGCCTTGGCGGGGCCCCGGGGGGTTAAGTCACTGGCTGTTGGTGACTGGCCTCAACCTCCAGCGCCTCTCCCTCGGAGGGGACTCGGAGGTGCGGGCTGTGGGGTGTGACTGTGGTGTGACCCCGTCGAGGCCAGTTCCTCGGGCAACCAGCTGCCACCCGGAGATCACCCAGGGCCTTTCCCGAAGATCGCCTCCCCGACATGAGCTCAGGTGTCCCGGACAGGGGCTTCTGAGTAGCGCCCCCACTTCACCTTCATGGCTCCAAGGCAATGCCGGGCCCGAACCCAAGAGCCACAGGGGAAGCGCCCCCACTGCTCTTACACCTGGGGCGTGGGGCGCTGCGAGTCCGGAACAGCAAACAAAGACTAGATGCGTCTCGTATCATCACCCAGGCCGGCGCAGCCTGTGTCAGGCCGGGCTCGGGGTGCTGACCCCGGGGCACTGTTTGGGTCACTTGGAAGACAAACCACTTCTCCCACTCGTCCTGGAAGGCTTCCTAAACACAAGGGTTGGGGGTGTTTAAGGGAGACCTAAAGACTTCTTCCCTTCCCTCCAGGAGCCCCCGCATTACCCCGGGTGGGTGCCGGGAGTTTGAAGGCTGTGGCGTGGCGGAGTCGGGGGGCGGGGGGGGGGAGTCCCAGTCTCCTCCGCGTGGAGTCGGCCTTCAGGGCTTCAGGGCGCTGCAGAGAAAGAGCCGCATCGGGAGCCTGACCTTGTGGCCTCCCCAGCAGGGCGGCCGCGGGAGCCCCCGGAAGGTCGCACCCTGGCATAGGGACCTGTCAGCCCAGCCTAGGGCAGGGGACCTTAGGAGGGGCAGCTTCTCCCGGGCTGTTTTGCAGCGAGGACGCCAATTCTCCTGCTTGGGGAGCATCGCCCGGGATCCCCCGGAGGCAGAGGCTTCTGACCGCAGATTTGAGGGCAAATGCCCAGCGGCGGACGCGCAGCCACGTTCCCAGGCAAATACAGAAGCGTGTGTCCCTAGGAGCAAGGAAACGAGCGTTGGAACCGGCTGTCTCGGCTTCGGGTTTTCCTTGGCCGAGAACCGCGGGCTGGGCCCCGGGCTCGTGCTGCTGCGGTGAGTCGGGCCGCGCCAGCCGTACCACGTTGGGCGTCCTCGTCGCCCTGTACTCAGTCTCCTCGTCTGTAAAGTGGGGATGGCAACAGCAGTAGTTACCTCATAGAGGCCTCGCGCAGGCTACGGAAGAGGACACGTGGAAGGCGCAGAAGGGGGGGCTGGCTCTGCCTCTAGGGCCCGGTGCTGGGAAGGGCCGGGTCACCTCAGAGCTGACAGGAACCTCCCTCACAGAACATCTCCCAAGTTCCCCCAAGCCCAAGAGAGTCCTTTGGAGTCACTCGGCCAGGCGAGGCCACTGCTTGGGCTCCGACCCGTACCATTTGTCATACTATCTTGTACCCCACCCAGGACCCCATGTTTTATATCCATTAGCTTTTAAAATCTTCGTGGCCGCTCTTCAAGGCGTGTGCTACGCGCTTCCAGATGCAGACATAAGGCTCAGCGAGGCCAGTTACCTGCTCGGTCACGCACAAGGCCCCGAGCCTGGAGTCAACCCACGACCTAGCACGGGTCCCTGGACCCTTCCTCCCTTCCCGGCTGCTGTGGGGCATCGGAGTGTGGCCCGCGATCCGAGGACGCCCTCCGGGTGGGGAGGCTCCGGGGTGGGGGTCAAGGGGCGCCAGGGCCCCGGGGCGGGGGGTGGCACGTGCCGCCCGTGGGCTCGGGGCCTGCGCCGTGGGCATCCGTGTGCTCCCAGGGCGGGTGCCCGCGGGCGCTCGGGCAGGGCCCCTCCTTGCCTCCCCTGCCCGCTGCCGTCCTCTCCTCTTCTCGCTGTCCTTGCTTGGCGGCCGGCCCCCTGTTCTGCCCTGGGAAGGGGGGAGACGGAGCCTCAGGTGTAGCGTGGGTGCCTAAGTGCAGCGGAACTTGCTGGCCTGCTCCCGCCCCCCGGTGAGCGGCCTTACGGACCCCTAGCGGGGCCAGGTGGGGGGGCAGAGGGATGGACCGGCGGCTAGCGGGGGATTTCGGGTCCAGGAGGCCTTCCTGGAGGCGGCACAGAACTCAGCTTGCCGTGGCAGGGAACGGACGCGGTGTGGGGGGACGCATGGCTCACGGATGGGGCGAGGTCCCGCGGCGCTGGACTGGGGTCAAGGCTGGGTGGATGCCCCTCAGGCCTACCGGACTACGAGGTGTATGTGGGTGGAGGCCAGGTGAAAACGGAGGGCTGCACGGGGGGCAGCTGTGCCCCTGGCCCAAACGGGCAGGGAACCCCTGGAATGGCAGGGCCAGTCTCCCAGGGGACCGAGGGGAGGCCAAAGGCGCAGCCTGAGGGGCCGGGAGCCCCCTAAACGGGGCTAATCCCAGGGGAGGCGAGTGGGGCTGCAGCTGCGGGGAAAGGTTTGCGGGGCTGGTGACCAGCGCTTCGGGTCTGCGGGGTCACAGGAGGTAACCTCGAAGCTCTGCGCATCCAGAGCGCTGGGTGGCTCAGTGGGTCAGGCGTCTGCCTCTCAATTTCGGCTCAGGTCACGATCTGGGGGTCATGAGATCGAGCCCCACTCTGAGTGCACAATTGCTGAGCTGGAGCTGTTCAGTGACAGCCGGGCCTGGATGTTTGGTCGTGAGGGTGGGGACTTGAATGGGGGCTGCTGCGGCCCCGCAGGAGCCGAGCCAGAGGGGCAGGGAGGATACCGCGGCCCGCAGACGGAGGGGAGCGGCGGGTCTGGCAGGGGGCGAGGGCAGTGCGTGTGCCTGAGTCTAGATCCAGAGCCTTCCTCCCTGTGTCTGTGCCCTTCTGGGAGGGGTTGTGCTTTCCCCCAGCGGGCTAGGGCTAAGTGTGATCAAGGGCAAATCTCTTTTTTCCATATTAAGGAGCCAAAGCACAGATAACAGTAAATAGGAAAAAAAAAAAAAAAGGTTTAGGGTCCCTTGGGAACACAGTATTTGCATTTGTAGAACTTTTTAAAAAAATACTTTAAAAAAAAAGATTTTATTTATTTATTCATGAGAGAGAGAGAGAGAGACAGGCCAAGGGAGGAGCAGGCTCCCCTCAGGGAGTCTGACACAGGACTTGATCCAGGGTCTTCAGGATCACACTCTGGGCTGAAGGCGGCACCAAACCGCTGCGCCACCCGGGCTTACCCCCTGCCCAAAGACTTACTAGACAGAAGACAGGGGTGGGGGGAAGAGGGAGAGAGAAATCTCCAGCAGACGCCCCGCTGAGCGCAGAGTACAGTGTGGGGCTCGATCTCGTGACTCCGAAGTCGCGACCTGAGCCGAAATCGAGGCAGACGCCTGACCGACTGAGCCACCCAGCGCTCTGGGTGCGCAGAGCTTCCAGGTTATAACCCCGCAGACCCGAAGCGCTCGCCATGTCCGACGTCCCAGGAGGTTGCCCCCTTGGCCACCAGGTAAGGCCTGCGTCCCGGGAGGCCCCTCTCGGCAGGATCTGCCTCCACGGCCCTCACACTCGGCTCTCGGCTCTGCTCCGAGCCTCCTGCCGCCGGTGGGCAGCATCGCCTCCCAGCCGGAGGGGAGACACCTCGAAGAACTCTCCTTCCCTTTTTAGCTTCGGGATCTACGGCCCACGCCCTCCTCAGGGCAGTGGGGACGATAATATGGTTTTATCTTCAAAGAGCGTCCCCTCCCATTGACAGCGGGTCACAGCCACCAGAGGTAGCGAGACCAAGAGGTGGTGCCTCAACAGGCTGCTGCCTCTAAGGACGGCTGTGGAGAGCCCCAGAAGCCACTTGGCCTTGGCCTCATTGGCCCCCCCCCTCGTGGGCCCCCCCTTCCAAGGCTCCGGTGACCCATGATTTCTTAGTATCCCCGCCAGGCTTGCAGTGTACAGTTACCCGGGTTGCATACTGAACACAAACCCTCCCGGAGGGGCACGACTCACCCTGCGGTCGCCGCAGTTTGTAGATTGATTGTCAGAGCTTTCCAGAAGGTGGCAGTAAAGTGTCTTGAGGAAGGAACAGGGTGTGAGCGAGCCCAGCCCCAGCTTTCTGAAGGCCTGCCTGGCCAACCTGGCCCCTCACCTTCCACAGGCCAGGCCCCCCTGCCAGGCCTTCCCAACCAAGCAAGGCACATATCCCTGAGCCCCACGGCCCATTCCGCACCCCACGAAGGATGTCGTCCACCTGCCTGTCTCCCACCTGCCTACCACCATCTCCTTCGCCCTTGGGTCTGCCCCTTGCCCACCCAGCACGGTGCCTACTGCTCGCCCCTAACGACGGGGAGGGAGAACGTGAACCTGTAAGTCTAACGCGTCTCATCGGAAGCTTGGGCCTGAGAGGTCGTCACTGGCGCAGCGGCCCTGGAATGCCCCGGCCCGGGCAGTCCTGGAGATTCAGGCCGAGCCCTGGAGCCACGTGCCCGGAGGGCGGTCCCCGGGCCTGAACCCCGTCTGCCGGGCTTTGGCTCGCGCCTCCGCTGGTGCTCAGGGCTACGAGAGAGCTTCCTGCGGAGCCTTCCTGCCAAGCGTGTGGCCAAGAGGACACTTGGTTACATGGCACAGGTGTGCTTCCTGAGGTCTACGGGGGCAAGTTCCAAGACTTCCCCGCCGGCAACATTTGTGCTTCTTTTGAGTACGGTGGTGTTTTTTTGTTTTGCAAAGTTATTTGGTTCCTGGGAATCTCAGAAACAAGTCTGTGACCCGCTTCCTACGACGTGTATTAACTTCGGCCCATCTTCCCTGGAGTAGGACTGGTCTCCCCGAAGTGCCGGTGTCGCGTCGTGGGGAAACCCGTCTGGGGTGCGGGGCAGGTGGCAGCCGCCTGGGCGCACAGCCAGCAGGTGCAGAAGCGGGTCTGGAGCCCGGGTGCTCCGACTTCAGGCGGCGGAGATGAGGGCGTGGAGAGGAAGTAAACGCTCCGGGTTGGCCCTTGGGGGCTTTCCAGGAACCCTGAGGCTCTGCCCACGATCGGGCAGCTCCGGGAGGCTGAGGTGGTGCGTCTGCAACGCCTGGCGGGTGGTGGGCGAGCGGCAAGCAGGACTCACTGAGTGAGCCCCACCTGGGTTTGACTACTCCCTGCGGCGGGCGGGGGGCGGGGGGGGGGTCTCACCCATGGCCTGCCCCTTAACTGCATTAGGTTTGAAAGTTGGGACCGGGCGTTCTAGAGGGCAGGGCTTGCGCGGCTGGGACAAAACCACCATCATATTGCCTCCGAGGTGAAGTCAGGGTCACACATACTGTGTCTGCCAGGTGTCTCATAGGAAAGTATTTTCAGATGGCTTTAATCCTGGGATGCGCTGGGCAAGGCAGGTGGCGCAGACAGGGTGCCCTGGAGGGTGGCCCTGGGGGTGCCTCCGGCAGGTGGCCCTGGAGGGCAGTCTGGAGGGTGACCTGGGAGGGCGGCCTGAGGGGTGCCCTGGGGGTGGCCTGGGGGGTGACCTGGGAGGGCGGCCCTGGAGGGTGCCCGGGGGTGGCCCTGGCGGGTGACATGGGAGGGCGGCCCTGGAGGGTGCCCGGGGGTGGCCCTGGTGGGTGACCTGAGGGCGGCCCTGGAGGGTGCCCGGGGGTGGCCCTGGCAGGTGACCTGGGAGGGCGGCCCTGGAGGGTGCCCGGGGGTAGCCCTGGCGGGTGACCCTCGGGGGTGCCCTGGAGGGTGGCCCTGGAGGATGACCTGAGAGGGCGGCCTGGAGGATGGTCCTGGGGGTGCCCCCCGGAGGGCGGCCCTGGAGGGTGGCCCTGGGGGTGTCCCTGGCAGGTGGCCCTGGAGGGCAGTCTGGAGGGTGACCTGGGAGGGTGGCCTGAGGGGTGCCCTGGGGGTGGCCCTGGAGGGTGCCCGGGGGTGGCCCTGGCGGGTGACCTGGGAGGGCGGCCCTGGAGGATGACCTGGGAGGGCGGCCTGGAGGATGGTCCTGGGGGTGCCCCCCGGAGGGCGGCCCTGGAGGGTGGCCCTGGGGGTGTCCCCGGCAGGTGGCCCTGGAGGGCAGTCTGGAGGGTGACCTGGGAGGGTGACCTGGGAGGGCGGCCTGAGGGGTGCCCTGGGGGTGGCCCTGGCGGGTGACCTGGGAGGGCGGCCCTGGAGGGTGCCCGGGGATGGCCCTGGCGGGTGACCTGGGAGGGTGGCCCTGGCGGGTGACCCTCGGGGGTGCCCTGGAGGGTGGCCCGCAGGCCCTCCGCAGCCGCCCCCCCTCCTCTGCCCGCAGCTCTGTCGAAGATGCACTGGACACCGGAACACGCCCAGCCGCTGAGCCAGTGGCCGGAGCAGCACCTGGACGTCTCCTCCACGACCCCGTCGCCGGCCCACAAGTTGGAGCTGCCCGCCGCGGGCCGCCAGCGCTGCCACTACGCCTGGGCGCACGACGACATCTCCGCCCTGACGGCGTCCAACCTGCTGAAGCGCTACGCCGAGAAGTACTCGGGGGTCCTGGACGCCCCGTACGAGCGCCCGGCGCTGGGCGGCTACGGCGACGCCGCCTTCCTCAACGGCGCCAAGGGGGACCCCGAGGCCTGGCCGGCGCCCGAGCCGCCCTACCCGCTGGCCCCGCTGCACGACGGCCTCGCGGGCGCCAAGCCGGGCGGCGGGGGCGGCTCGGGGGGCCTCGGGGGCGCGCCGGCCTTGGCGGGGGGCCTGCCTGAGCCCCTGTACGCCGGCAACGCGTGCGGAGGCCCCGCGGCGGCGCCCGAGTACGGCCCGGCCTACGGCGCGGGGTACCTGGCGCCCGGCTACTGCGCGCAGCCCCCGCCGCCCCCGGCCGCGCTGCTGCAGCCCCCGCCCGCCGCCGCCGCCGCCGCCCCCGCCCCCGCCGGGCTACGCGCCCCCGGGGCCGCTGTACAACTACCCGGCGGGGGGCTACGCGGCGCAGCCGGGCTACGGGGCCCTCCCGCCGCCCCCGGGCCCGCCCCCGCCGCCGCCCCCGGGCCCCTACCTGGCCTCGGGCCTGGCGGCGCCCACGCCCCTGCCCGCGCCCCCGCCCGCCTCCTACGGCTTCCCCGGGGCCGGGGCCGAGGCCGGGGCGCTGAAGCGCAAGGCCGCCGCCGAGGGCGCCGAGGGCCGCTACCGCAAGTGCGCCTACGAGCCCGCCAAGGCCCCCGCGGCCGACGGCGCCCCCTACCCCGCCGCGGACGCCGGCGACTGTCGGGGCAACGGGTTCCGGCCCAAGCCGCCGGGCGCGGCGGAGGAGGCGGCGGCCAAGTACGGCGGCGGCGGCGGCGGCGGCGGCGGCGGCGGGGGCGCGCTCAAGGGCCTGGGCTCCCCCGCCTACGGCCCGCAGCTCGAGCCCTTCGAGAAGTTCCCGGAGCGCGCGCCGGCGCCGGGCCCCCGCGGGGGCTTCGCGGGGCCGCCGGGGGAGCCCCCCAAGGGCGCGGCCCCCGGGCCCGCGGAGCTGGCGGCGAGCGAGATGCTGGACTGCGGGCCGCCCGTGCAGTGGGCCGACGTGGCGGGCCAGGCCGCGCTCAAGGCGGCGCTGGAGGAGGAGCTGGTGTGGCCGCGGCTCCGGCCGCCCGCCTACCCCGGCGGCCCGCGCCCCCCGCGCACCCTGCTGCTCTTCGGGCCGCGCGGCGCGGGCAAGGCGCTGCTGGGCCGCTGCCTGGCCACGCAGCTGGGCGCCACGCTGCTGCGCCTGCGCGGGGGCTCGCTGGCCGGCCCGGGCGCCGCCGAGGGCGCGCACCTGCTGCGGGCCGCCTTCGCCGCCGCGCGCCGCCGCCCGCCCTCCGTGCTCCTCATCAGCGAGCTGGACGCGCTGCTCCCGGGCCGCGACGACGGCGTGGCGGCGGCGGCGGCGGCGGCGGGCGCGCTGCAGGCGCCGCTCCTGGCGTGCCTGGACGGCGGCGGCGGCGCGGGGGCGGGGGCGGGGGCGGGGGCGGACGGCGTGCTGGTGGTGGGCACCACGGCGCGGCCCGCGGCCCTGGACGAGGCCACCCGGCGGCGCTTCGCCCTGCGCTTCTACGTGGCGCTGCCCGACGCCCCGGCGCGCGGCCAGATCCTGCAGCGGGCGCTGGCCCAGCAGGGCTGCGCGCTGAGCGAGCGGGAGCTCGCGGCCCTGGCGCAGGGCACCCAGGGCTTCTCCGCGGCCGAGCTGGCGCAGCTGTGCCGGCAGGCGGCGGCCGGGGCGGGCCTCCCGGGGCTGCAGCGGCCCCTCGCCTACAAGGACCTGGAGGCGGCGCTCGCCAAGGTGGGCCCCAGGGCCTCCCCCAAGGACCTGGACTCGTACGTGGAGTGGGACAAAATGTACGGCTCGGGACACTGACGGCGCGCCCGGGGGCCGCGGGGGCAGCCGCCCGTCGGCGCGGGACCGTGGCCTTTACGCTCGCGGGGCCGGGGGAGGGCGGGGGCGGGCGGGGGCCGCCGGCCGGGGCCGCGTCGCGGGCGGGAAGGTGCTTCTGCCGGGCGGATCGACGCCACGTGCGCCGTGTACTCAGGTTTCTCCTATTTATTGCGGACGGGAAGCTGCGCAGACCCGGGACGGGCCGGCCCCCGGGGCCTAGGAACTCCTGCGCCCCCGCCGCGGCCGCGCCACGGCCCTCTGGTCTCGGCTCGCTGAATCCCTCCCTCCTCCCCCTCCCCCCTCCCTCCTCCCTCCTCCCCCCGCCCCTGCATTCGCGTGGTTCTCTCTCTCCGTGGCGCTGTCACTGACCTCCTCGCTCGCTGGCCCTGGCCCTGTTTCCCTTCCGCTCCCCCCTTCCCCGGCTCTCCATCCATCACCCCCGTGCTCCTGTCCCCATCCCTTGCTTTCCAGCCTGTTTCTCTTGGTCCTTCTCATTCAAAAGAATGCAGTGTCCGTCCCTTGGCAGGAGATCTAGAAGTCCAGGGGCCGAGGAGGAGGGGCTGGGGAGTTCCCTCCCACCCCGTTATCCCTCACCCAGCTGTATCCTTGGGTCTTGCGGGGGGAGGGCTAGCAAAAAAAAAAAAAAGAAAGAAAAAGAAAAAAGAAAAAAAAGAAAAGGAAAAAAAACACCCAAAGAAGGGTTTTTGTTTGTTTGTTTGTTTTGAGGGGGAAATCCCAGAAATGTAGCTTGTTTAATATTTTAGGCCTCTTATTTTTGTAAGATGTGTAGAATTTGCTGTTTTTCGTTTTATTTTGACAACTCAGGAAGAAACTGACCTCAGAAAGAATGTTAGACTTTGGCTGCTCTCCTGCGTGTTCCCTGCCCCCGCCCCCCCACCCCCTTGCCCAGGGAGCAAATGCTCCCAGAAGTCCCGGACAGTGAAGGTTGTGGGGAAGGGGACAGGAAGACCCAGAGCCCCGCTGAAACCCCTGCTCTTCCTGGGACAGAAGCGGAATGTATTTCTAGGGCTTCCTCCCCGGTCAGGCTGGAGGCAGGGGCGTAGGGAGTGGTTTGTGGGATTTGCGAGAAGAGGTAGGTGGTCCTGCTGCGCTCCTCCTGAGCCCCATCCCCCAGCTAGTGTTCTCTGTTTAGGGCCATCCCGAGGGATGCTCCCTGCCCCCTCTTCCGCCCCAGATCCAGAAAGAGAGGGCCCGAGCGGGAAGGTGCCCTGGGCAGAAAGGCCCCCCAGAGGCCGTCTCACGCGGTCCTTCCTTCCCTCGGCAGCGGTCCAGTGTGACGCGTGTTAGGAGTGTTCCCTCCAGAGAGAAGCCGGTGTGGCCACGGGTCTGGGTGGGCACACACCCGACTACAGCCTCAGGTTCCCTGTGGGTGGGGGGGCTCCAAGGAGGAGCGGGCACCCGTTACAGAGGAACCCTCTCTCACTACCCCAGGGTCCTAGCTTGGGGGATTCGGGGGCTGCCAGAGGGTGAAGGAGACGGGCACACTGTTTTTCCCTGACCTTGGGGGTTTCCCACCCAAACTTTGCACCAGAAGCCAGGCTTGGGGGCCCTTCCTTGTGAGAACAGTGTTCCTCCCCTTCCCAGCAGCCTTCCCTTGGTGGGGCTTCAGCCTGTCTCTCTCCCCCTCAGGGAGCCCATCTCACAACTCTGACCTTTGCTCCGAAGTAGGGTGCACGTCCTCAGCCCCCTCCTGTCTCCCCCCTCCCCTGCTCGCCCGCCCATATAGCTCCTACAGTCTCTGTACCATTTCCCACTCCCAGCTGGAAAGGTGTCCATGGGGGACATTTCAGGTGCCAAGGTGCTGAGGGCCTGTGCGGGCCTAGGGGTGCTAACGGGAAGGCTGCTGTTTCTCCCTCCTCCTCCTCGGTCTTTAGGGCCCCCTCCCCTCGGAGCTGGCTGGCTGCAGGGCTTTGGTGCCTCGCAGGCAGTGGGCGCTGCCGTGAAGGGCCCTTGGGGAGCAGGGCGTGAGGAGGTTCTCTCAGGTGTGTGTATGTGGGGGGGGGATGGAGGGCATGGGGAGGTGGGGTTGGGATCCCAGCCTTCCCTTCAAGAGGCAGGCAGCTGGGCGTCGCGGGAGGAGCTCACGGAGACCCAGGGCCGCCACCGCCGCCTCTACTGGCCTTGGGGAACTTTGCACAAGGAGACAGCCCCAGGCTACTAGCACCTACCTCGTGGGCACTGGGCGGGTGGGAGGGAGGGCAGGTCCAGCTCCGGCAGTGCTGGGGGGGCATACCAAAGAATCCAGGGGCAGGGGTTGGGGGAGGGCAGACTTGGCAAGCTGGCCCTCCTCTTCTCTACCCAGCCTGGGGTTGGGGTCCTCTCCTCCAGCTGTAACCAGTTCTACCTCATTTTGCTGCGTGTTGTACATGGACGTATTTATCTCCTGTCTGACGATGCTCTGCAGTTGTGGTCTGTCTACCTCAGAAGAGACTGTATTTTAAAAGAAAGTATTACACAGTATTAAAGCGATGACATGTGGTTTCCAGAGGATTTCTTGGGGGGCATCAGGATGTGGGGGGCCCTCTGGGGAATGCCTGGGCATGCATCCAGGTCTGCCATGGGGGTGGCCCTGTGGGCGCTTCTAGTCCTTTACTTGGGGACTCCTGTTACTCATTCTGGGACCGCAAGTGGCTCCCAGGCACGGGCAGGTGAAAAGCCCCAGGGTAGGGGAGGCCTCCCTGCAGTTCTAAGCTCCCAGAGGCTCAGAATTGGGGCTGATTCGTGTCTCTGGAGTCTCAGAGTAGGAGGGGAAAGAAGGGCTCACGTGTCTGGTGAATGAGTGAATGGAGGAAGAAATGAATGCATGGAGAAGGGGGGGTGGAAGGGGAAGGGGCACTCAGGATGTGGCCAGCAGCCCTTGTTGGCTAGAGCCAAGACCAGATTCAGGGAGGGAGGGAGGGAAGGGGGAGGGCAGGGTCGGCGGACAGTCTCCAGGGGTCACGGGGGACCCTTTGCCCACCAGCGCCCCCCAAGTCCCACGCTCTGCCAGCTCCTCACTCGCTGAGAGCCGGAGGAAACCGGGAAGGAAGATCCTGCTGAAACGGCTTACGGAGATGCCTGGGAGATGCCTGTCGGAGGCGATGCCTGTCGGAGGCGATGCCTGTCGGAGGCGTGGGGCCGCAGCTTCCGGAGGTCCTCGATGCTCTAAGCCAAATAGCCGCCCAGGCCGCAGAGGCCGTGGGGAGCGGTGCGCGCCCACGCGTGTGGGCTCAGGCCTTAGGCGCACCCTGGGCGTCCAGGGGGCCGGGCCAGCCCTCGGGGAGAGCCTGCCCAGCAAGCAGTTTCTCCTCGGGGAGAAGCAGCCGCGAGCCTGGATGCGGGGGCTCCGGGGCATTGCCCGGGACTCCACGACGCCAACCCTCGTGGCCCTTGGGGGCCCGGAGCTCCCCGACGCCCTAGTGGGTTTATCACGCACCTCGCCTGTGCGGACCCTGTGGGTGTAGCGCTGAGGACACGGGGATGGGAAGCACGGCCACCGTGCCCGCGACAGGCCGTGAGGAGAGCTCACAAATGGATCACCTGATAATAAACGGATCAAGCTGCCCGGGGCGCGGGGGGAGGACCCCACATAAAAATTTCATGTGCTCCCATCTGGGAGAGTACTTGGTATGTGGCAGACACAAATGCTGGGTAAGTCCTTCAATTTATCAATTTCCAGACCAACGTCCCAGTGGAGGATGCAAAGGCTCCCTTGAAACCAGAAACAAAACCCAAACAGGTTAGCTCAAGAGTGCCCGCGAGAGCCCCGGACCCTGGTGTGCCGTGGGGAGGAGGTGGCGGGGTGTCCCTAACTTCCTGGACGGGTAGGGAGGCCTGAAAGTGCCATAGGTGTGATTTGTTCAGGGTGGGGAGTGCGGGCAGGGGTGCGGCAGGGGCTGAGGGGAGAGGCTGGAGGAATCACTGGGCGTGCAGCCCTGCCTCCTGGGGACCTTTCCCGCCCACCGGCCCGGTGAAGAGCTGAGGCCGAGATGAAGGTCACGAGTGGACAGGGCCTGAGTCCCATGTTAAGAATTCACACACTGAGCCAACGGATCTTCACTCAACACCTGCTTTGCACTAGTTGCTACAGGTGGACCTTAGGGCCCAAAGGAGGGGACAGTAGGAAGGCGGAGCTGCAGCAGGAGGGGCAGTAGGAGCAGAGGAGGGGGCCGCCTACTGCAGGGGTGAGGGCACCGGGGCCAGGGGGCTTCCCCAGGAGGCTGCAGGCCAAGATCCAAAGGAGAGCCAGAGGCAGGCTTGGCGAGTGGGGCCCTGGTGGGCGGAGGGGGCGCCTAGGGCGAGCCTTATCCAGGGGTGAGGGTGCGCAGGCACCTGCGGGAGGACGGGCGTCACTGGGTCTCTAAGCGTTTGGTCTTCAGCCAGAGAGGTGGGGATCGGGCGCTGGGTGACGGGGGGCGAGGGGCCGAGGGCCTGTGCCGGAGCTGAGGGCTGGTAAATGCATCGTCACCGAAGTGGACGATTTGGCAACGGGCGCCCGGCCTCAGGCAGGTGTTTCCATACAAGGGCCGGGGATCCCAGCCTCCCGGGGGACCGGGTGTCCCCCCACCCCCACCCCCACCCGCAATTGCTTTCAGCTCTGGCTTCCGGGTGCTGGGGGGCCCCGCGTGGCTGCCCCGCCCCGCCCCTCCCCCACCCCGCCCCGCCCCCACCCCGCGGCCGCCCCGCCCCGCCCCCACCCGCGGGCGTTCGGAGCTCCTCCGGCCACAGTGGGCGCGGCGGTGAGCACAGGCGGGGCGATGGCGGCGCGGGCGCTGGCGCTGGCGCTGGCGCTGGCGCTCTGGGGCTGGGCGCTGGGCCCGGCGGGGACCCTGGACGCCATGGGCCCCCACGCGGCCGTCCGTCTGGCCGAGCTGCTGACCCCGGAGGAGTGCGACCATTTCCAGTCGCTCCTGAAGACTCCGGAGCCGGACGTCGAGGCCGAGCTGGCCCGGCTCTCCGAGGACCGGCTGGCCCGCCCCCGGACACCGGGCCCCACGTCCGCGCCTCCCGGCGGGCGGTGGCGGTGGCGGTGGCTGCGGCGGGGGCGGGCGCGGGCGCGGCGGGCGGCGGCCGAGCCGGCGGGGGAGTCGGAGGGCTGCCGGCAGGCGCTGGCGGCCTGGCTGGTGGACGAGGCCTCGACCCTGCCTTGGGACCGCGTGGCCCGGGCCCTGCGGCGCAGCGGCCGCCCCGACGTGGCCCGGGAGCTGGGCAAGAACCTGCACCAGCAGGCGACGCTGCAGCTGCGCAAGTCCAGCCTGCGCGACCCGGGGCCGCCCGCCGGCCCCGGCCCCGGCCCCGGCCCCGGCCCCGGCCCCGGCCCCGCCCCTCGCCCGGCCTCAGGCCCCGCCCCCGGCCCCGGCCCCGCCCCCGCCCCGCGCCCCCGCCGCGCCGCGCTCCCGGAGCCGGACTGGGACGCGCTGCAGCTGATCGTGGAGCGCCTGCCGCAGGCCCCGTACGCGCGCAGTCCGGCGGGCTGGGTCGGGCCCCTGGCGCTCGGCCTGGCCACCGGCTTCGTGGGGGCGCTGGGCGCGGGGGCGCTGCTCATCCCGCTCACGCTGTGGCTCACGGGCGGCGACGGCCCCGGCCCCGGCCCCGGCCCCGACCCCGGGCCTCCCCGGCGCAGGCCGGCCCGGGCGCGCGGCGGGCGGGAGGCGAGGCCGCTGCTGCCTGCGGGGCCGCTCGAGCCGCCGCGGGCCTGGGCTGCACCGGGGCGCCGCGCCCCCTCGCCCCCGTGTCCCCGGCTGTGACCGGGAGCGCAGCCCGGCCGCGTGCGGCCTTCGCAGGGTCATAAACGTTGGAGATACACAAAGCGGGGAGCCGGCGTCGGTTTGTTGGAAGCGGCCGCATCGCCCGCGGGGCCGCCCGTGGGAGAGGGGGGCTGGGTGCCCGCGTACCGGGGCGCAGGCCGGCCCTCCCGCTCGCAGCTCGCGCCTCCGTCCCTCGCAGAAACTCGTGCACCGGCAGCTCGCGCTGAGTGAGCGCGGACTCTGCCAGGCCCGCGCCAAGGGGCCCCTGCGGTCTTTGGGGCCGAGGAAAGCCGGCGTGCACACCCCCCCCTCCACCCCCCCCACCCCCGGTGCACGGGAAGAAACCGGCCACGTAGCTAGTGGCATAGGCGGGGCTTTGAACCGGAGCTGCCTGGGCCGAAAGCTGAACTCCACGGAGTGACCTGTGACCGGTGAGGCCAGACCAAGAGCAAGACGTGGAGCTGCAGTTCACCCCGAGGCCCGGCTGCAGTGTGCAGGGTGGCACAGCCAGCGTGTCCCCGCCTGCAGCGGCTGCTGCCTGCAAGCTGCTCTCCCCTTTCAGGCCAGACCTCCCGCAGGGGGCAGTGACCCCCACCCTACCCCAGCCCCAACCTGTCCCACCCACCTGGGAGGCTGGGGCCCCCCTGCCCATCCGGGGAGCCGGGCCTGGGTGAGCCCTCCGACTCCGTCCCCTGCCACAGGGAAGGCAAAGAGGACAGCTGTGGGGGTCTGGCCGGGTGGGAGAGCTCGGCTCCCCATGCACCCCGGGGGGTGGAGGGGCTTGGGTGTGAGAACAATGACAGAAAGACAGGCCAGTCCAAGAGGAGAGTTGAAAACAAGATTGACGTAACCCTTTATTGCAAATTCTAAAGTAAAAAGATGTACAGTACAAAGTAAAATTGAAATTTCAGACTATAAACTTCCAATCCACTTATGCATTCTCATTTCTCAAGCATTTCTGCCATTTCCGCGTAAACGGAACAGGGAACAAGTCGAGGGGGTGAGGGAAGGAGGAGATACAGCAAGGGGAAGAAATTAAGTGTCTAGAATAATCACAAACCCCAGAAGCAAGTGAAAGGAAAGACATTTTCTCGACCTGCTGTCCTGGTGATGAGAAGCGGGGGTGGTTGGAGCAGTGCAGTTTAAAATGGCTCTCAGAATAGCAGCATTTATGTACCATTTCATCTTCCTTAAGTCCAAATAATACTTGGCCCTTCCCTAGTGCCTTTGCCTCTGTATCTCAAAACACGTTACAAAACATTTAGTTAAAGCCTCACAACACCCCTGTGAGGTAGGTCAGTATTATTATCCCCATTTTACAGATGAGGAAACTGAGGCACAGAGAGGTTAAGTGACTTGCCCAAGGCCACACAGCGAGCCAGTGGTTGAGCTGGGGATGGAACACAGTTCTGTCCCTTTTCTGGAACCACTGGACCACGCTCCCCTTTACCTATATACATTCTTCACACACACACACCACACGTGCACACCCGCCCACCCCACCCCCACTTGGCCTCTATGTACAGCAAACAGCAGTGGGGGGCAGGGGCAGGGGTGCCTCAGGAGCGGTTCAGTGGAGGAAGTCTCGGTCGCCTGGGAAAGGGAATCCAAGGAAGCACGGAGCTGGGCCACAGGGCGGCCTCGGTGCACACCTTGGGCCCCTCCCGACCCAGACTTCCTCCTCCCTCCTGACGTCCCCCTGGCTGGCCAGTTGCAGCCGACTCTTTAGGGGGTGGGGGTACCTGAAAATGAACGAAGCTTTTTGCAAAACTTTGGGCAACATCTGAGAAAAGAAAGAGGCATCGTTACAGAAGATGCCCGGGACTCAAGTCACAAAGTCGCAAGCCATGGCAAGCTCCCCTCCGGCAGGCCTGGGGGCTGGGGCCCAGGGGAGGGGGGGGACTGACCTACCAGCCATCTCTCTCCGGAGCGGACTAGAGTGGGCACTTCGAAATCCTCCTGAGAGTGTTCCTGGACGGGAGATGCGGCCCAGAGCGGGTGTCCCCAAAGCAGGGCGGGGTTGGGGGAGCGGCGCCCCTCTCCCCTGCACGAACTGGCCGTGGGGGTGCGGCGGGCAGGGCCCAGCATTAGCTAGCAGAGTGGAGACTGGAGGCAGCGCGCTCGCCGAGCTTTGGGGCATCAGGATAGTTGTTTTTAGTTTTGTTTTTGTTTGTTTTTTAACATACTGGTGAAAAAGGCAGAAGTGAGGCCGCCGGGCTGGGTGGGCTGACGTCATCTCTGGGGGCGCTGCCAGGAGGACTGGTGAAGAGGGGGTTTCGTGGGCCCTGAAGCACTGGCCCGGGAGGGGGAAGGACGCCACGTGCAATGGGTGGGTGGGTGGGGGGCCCTGGGGGGCGGGGGGCGTGGGGGGCAGGACCTTGCTTTTCTCTCCAATCTCTCCGCCTCGGCCACAACCTTGCGAGAGACCCTGATCTCTCTCCCTCCTGTTCCCCTCCTTCTCCCAAACGGGCTAAGGTCCCGATTCCCAGACCCCTCCCAGGACTCAAGAATCGGGAGAGTCAAGCAACAAACGGACACCAAGACAGGCTTCCCTTGTACGGTAAAAAGGGTCATTTTTATTTTGTTTCCTTTTGGCTTATAGTAGTGATGTACTTTTTTTTTTTTTTTTTTTAAATCATGTCTCATTTAGAGCAGTGTTGGCCTCCATGCATTCACTAATACACTAATCTTCACTAGTGGTCTTTTACAAGTTTACATTGGTTGCGGCGGAAAAGAAAAGAACTTTGGGCACTGTCGTTCCAGGGGCTCTGACTGGGAGCTTCTGTTTACGTCTCCCCAGTCAACTTCTGATGCCAAAAGTGGCTCATCTAGAGAAGTGGGAGTAGGTCATGTTGACTCGGGATGGTTTTGCTGCTCTCGCCCTCTGCTTTAAGTCATGGAGTCTCCTCAGCCTCAGCAACAAGGAGGTTAAGGAAAGAAGAGGGGAAAGTGTTTTTCACACACAAACCAGCAACCGGGTCAGCTGCTGCTCAGTGGCTTTGGCTCTGCATTTTAAATTAACAGCATCACACGCGTCTTTTTGCTTTTTGTCCTTTGTTTAAAGGTGGATTGTGGAGTATAAATACTGCACCAAGGACCTGGCTACAAAAAATAAATATTTATATTATATTTATATATCTATATATATATATGTGCAGTGATACTGTGGCTGCTGCTGCTTTTTGATTGGCTTCGTTAATATTTGGCAAAGCGTTGCCACTTACCCACTCAGTGAAGGCGGACAAAAAACGTCGTCACTGATTCTTTCAGTTCAATGCCTGTTAACTGCGGGTGTAAACTGCTGGTGATGGTGTCATTTACTACCAAAGAAGTGTGGAGCAGGGCGGGTGAGTGAGCGTGAGCGAGCCAGTGGGTGGAGGGAGGCGGGTGAGGGAAAAGAAGGTAGGAAAAGTTAAAAAAAAAAAAAAATGTTGAAACATCAGATAGAGTAGGGGTGGCTTCTTCCCTATGAAGCTGGCTGATGGGTGTCAGATACCAAGGCCCATGTGTGTGCGACTGAGGAGATAGCTGCTGGGGGGCGGGGGGCGGAGGGGGAAGGTCAGATCTTAGAAAAACCTCATTAATATGCTCTAGTAGCTTAATGACATCACTAGCATGAGCACTTGGGGGTACCGAGCGGGATCTTATAGCTCTGTTGCCCATCTCAAGACCTAAGAACAATTATGAAGTTTAGCCAAATCTTGCATAGAAGTGGTTAGAATTTATTGCACATTGGAACAAAAATATATATTTTTTTGTTGTTTTGGAAAAGACCATTAGCAATAAAAAATTTTTTGTCTGTCTGTCTGGTTTGGGGATGTACATTGGCTGACAGCATCTAAGTTCTAAGAAGAAAGAAAAGTATAAAAAATAAAAATAAACATGACAATGGCATAAGCCAGAAGCCATTTCCTATTTAATAAGTTAATAATTTGTATTTACAAAAAGGCATGCCAATAAAATAAAATGATATATTACAGTATTTATAATTCTCTTAAAAAGAATAGCCACACATGTCAGCTTCTGTTTTGTGCTGTTTACGATGTAGCCTGTACATGTTACTATACATTCGTCCTAGCAGTTAGCAGGGTCACTGAGAGAAATGCTTTCCCAACCTGGTATCGGGTGTAGTACAAAAGTTCTACGGAGGAGGCCGCAGAAGCAGGCTTACAAGAGCTGGGCAGAGTTTCTGATGGTCCAACAAGATAGAAAGCTCTGCTTACTGCCTTGCTGTGGTTTGTTCTACGCAAAACTAGTCAGGTGGATGGTACGCTCACACCAAAGTGCTTCTACTGCAAGGCAGATTGGTGTGTCTGATTACGGGGTGCTCTTAGTCCCCCTCTAATTTATGGTTCAGGAAGAATTTATTTTGATTTGGTTTGCATGCTCAAGTCTCTCCTCGTTCCTAGTACAGACTTCCTGACACATCCAACTGCAGCATCTTGGCTTTGGGCTCTAGTCATCAGATGAGAACCCCCTGGACTACTGTCTTCCCTAAAGCGGGAGATGGATCGGAAGACACGGTGCTCCCCCCAAAGCCACCCTCCAATGACAATGGGCAGGTCGCTAAGCAGGCAGCACAACTGGGCTGAAAGGGAAATGTGCTGGGGGAAGCTGGAACGTCTTAAGAATTAATATTAAGTCGCTTTCTCATGAGCGTCAGTGCAATAAAGAAACCAGGTGGGCTTGGTTCAGAGGCGGCTCCATCTCTACCTCAGGTCCCACCAGTGACTATTTGTTCTATAACACACAAAAGAAACCACAGCCACAGCCCCAGTGCTGCTGCCCTCACCCACCGCTGTAGGTAAGGGAAGCCCTGCTTGGTGGAAAAATGAGATGGAGGCAAGAGGAATCATGCAGTGTGTGAGCTTGTGACAACCCCTCTGTAGAAGGGAGAGGCCTGTTCAGAAGATCTGCACCCCTCTCCAGCTGGAGCCAAGCCCGGAGAAAGCCACAGTGCAGAAGGACATGACACTGAATGAAGTGAGCACCCCAACCCCCAAGGAAAGTTTGTTTTAAGTTCCCCAAATTGCCCCCTAGAGATAACATGCCACTTTGAATAGCACTTTTATCTCTGCCCCAAATAAGTGTCAGTTCTCCAGTATGAAGGCTAAACGATCATCATAAATATTGCAATACAAATGAACTTTTTTTTTTGATTTTTTTGTTTTTAGCCCTAGGATTTGGTTTTACAGTGACATTATTAATACAAGCCATTCAAGATCAAAGTTTCCCCATGGAAGGGACACAGAGCAGCATTAAATATAGTTCATCTTTCAAAATGTGCAACAATGGCTGTATGTTAGAGATGTCTGTTAAACATATACACACAACGGATCCATCTGCTTGTTGGATTGGGTTTGTTTTTTGTTGTTGGTGGTGGTGGTCAATTGGTTGGTTATGTTTCCCTACCCAGAAGGTGTATGAAAGACTTCTAAGAATTCATAAGGAATTGCAGCGGGTATGGAACTCTTACCATTTTTTTTTCTCCAAATACAGTGAACGGTGCAGGGCTGGGTCCTGTCCAAAGGCTGACCCAGTGCAGGGGACAGGATTAGTAGTGTCCTGTGGTGTATGGTTCTCATGCATGACTTCTGATCACGGCATGCCATCATGCAAATCATTTCTACGCATTGAACGAGCACAATGTTTGGAATCGGCCTGAGCAAGTCCTCCTCAGCCTGAAGAAACCTGATTGTTTCCCCCACCCATCTCCAAACCACGTGAAGCCCATGTGGAGAAGATGCGGTTTATGTCAAAGAAACTGACAATTGAATGACACGGGCTAGATGTGAGTGTGAGTGTGTGTGTGTGTGTGTGCGTGTGCGCGCGTGTGTGTGTTTTCTTTTTGCTGCTTAGCTTAACTAATGTAAGAATGCAAATATAGTTTGCATGAACAAACAAACTTTTAAAGTGATGCTTTCTGCTTCTGAGAATCACCAAAATGAAAAAATAAAATCCATTTGGCTGCAACGGAAATATGCTGGTCCCGGCAGCCTCTCCTCTGGTTTTTGTATCCTGTTGGTTTTGTCCTAAGTTGCATTGACTGATGTGGAACATGCAGTAACCACCTGCCCAAGCATTAGAAAATCTGTGAGTCCAGGGAGCAGGGTCCTTGGCCCTTGGCAGGTCACTGCTCAAGATGCAACCGTGTTACATGGTAAGCAGACTACGTTTGGTATAGATCTTCAGGTTAAAGTGTCTCCACAGCTGTTCTGCATTGATAATATTCAGGAAGTTTGTAAACAATCTTTCACTTGCGAGTTTTACATCTGTACAATATTTGATTTTTGCTTTCCTCTAACACTTGGATTCTCTGACCTCTTTTTGTCTTTTGGCCCTTTCCCTTCTTCCTTCCTCCGCCCGTTGCTGTTTCTCCTTCTCAGGTTTAGTTACACTGTCATAGGACGGGAGGGAGGCTGTGGACGGGGTGCTCTCTTTTTTCTCCCGGTGTGTGCCTCCGTTCTCCAGCTTATTGGAAGTGGTCTTTTTGCAAATGAAGCCCCGCCTCGCTAAGTGTCCCCGGTAGGCGCGCTGTAGGACCACAGCCGACACCTCCTCCTGCTTGCGCCGCAGCGTGGTCGTGATCGGCTCGTAAGACACTTTGGAAGGATTGGATGCCACGAACCGCTCCTCCATCTGCTGCCGGAGGATGTCCAACTCCCCGCTATCTCCCAGGACCCGCTTGGTAAAGGCAAAAAGGATGTCCAAGCAGTGGATGCGATCCCCGCTGACCATTGGCAGATCCATGGCAATGAGCTCGATGGTGTTGGGCTTGGGCACTCGGAGAGGGTGCTCCAAGGCATCTGCAAAGTCTGCCAGCTTACAGTACTCGATGAACTGGGTGGCATCGGGGTCAAACTTCTCCCAGATCTCATAGAAGGTCTCAAAGTCGTCCTCACTCAGAGGGTCTGCACTTTCCTCTGTGGCTACACTGAAGTTCTCCAAGATGATGGCGATGTACATGTTCACGACGATTAGGAAGGAGATGATGATGTAGCTTACAAAGAAGAAGATGCCCACTGAGGGGTTCCCACAGTCTCCCTTGAAGCCACTCCCTGGGTGTTCCTTATCCAGACTGCAGTCAGGGGGGCGGTTTAGGATGGGCAGCAGCAGGCCATCCCAACCAGCCGAGGTTGTGATCTGAAACAGGCAGATCATGCTGTTGCCAAATGTCTCAAAGTTGAACATGTCATCTATGCCAGCCTCGTGCTTCACGTATGCGAAATTGGACATCCCAAAGATGGAGAAGATGAACATGACCAGGAAGAGCAGAAGGCCAATGTTGAACAGAGCAGGCAAGGACATCATTAAGGCAAAGAGCAGGGTACGAATCCCTTTGGCGCCTTTGATCAGACGCAAGATGCGCCCAATACGGGCCAATCGGATGACTCGGAATAGGGTTGGGGAAACAAAGTATTTCTCAATTATATCAGCCAGGAACATTCCTAAGAAGAGGACAGAAGAAGAAATGTTACTGAGACTGGAGACCCCTTTCTCTTAGGTCACCTGACACTGGAGCCCTTAAGTTCAAAGGACTTCATAGAATGAGTGCCTTGCCATTGAGTCTGAATTCTCATGAGGAAAAAAGAAAATCTCATGTTTCAAACATATGGAAAAGCAGAGAAAACAATAAAATAGACATCTATGCACCTAACATCCAGATTTAATAGATGCAAGTATTTTGCCAAATTTGCTTCCTCTCTTCAACCACAATCCGGGAGATGGTGCAGTATTATTCCAGTTTCTTCATAATTTTGCTACGTATGAATCCATAACTATCACAGATAGATAGTATGATAGCATCGTAGCATCCTATTATGTTGAAAGAATTATACTGTATCTATCTTGTTAGAGCAAGCTTTTTAGATCTCTAACTTAATTTTGAGACTTTGCATTATGTTTGTGAGATGGACCTCTGGTGTTAAAATAATTCTGGATTATTCATTTTTACGGCTGAACAGCATTCCATTTCACGAATAGGTCCTCGTTTATGTTTTCCCACTCAAGAACAAGTAGTTTTTCTCAGTTTTGTGCCTGTGTGACTTTCTGAGGTGTTACTGATTCTTCTCCAAAATGCTAGCGAATTTCCGTATCCACAAACAGTGAATGCGTGGTCCCAGCGCCACCCAGGACTTCGCGACCCTCTGGCTGTGGTGTCTTAGTTATTCCACTATGCCACTAATTTTCAAAGTATCTTCTTGCTGGCTCTGAAAAGACATTTTTGGTTTCTTATTGTCCCATGTCCCTACCCTGCCAAAATAGCCTAGAAAACCAGAGGGATCTCTCAGGAGTGGCTTTACCTCAGAGCTTCTAGATTTTGTGTTTAAAGCCATAAATCAGAAACAGCAGCAGCAGATGAAAATGTTAAGGCATAAGTAGGATAGAACAGTAGAGGGTGACCATGTAAAATCAGAGGGCCTTTTTCTGTTTCTGTTTATCTGGGGGTCCACCTTAGCCGGACCATTTGCCCTTAACACTGCAGAACAACTGTGGGAGCCCAATGAAGGGCCACGAAAGAGGACACGTAGAGGTTGGGACATGGTAGCTGAAGGGAAGACAACGGCATGCTCTCTTCCTTCAGTGCCTTCTCTTGCTGGTGAGGCCCTGACAAGACATGAGCTTCCACTGACAGGAAGGATTTACGTTGAATAAGGAAATATCTTTCAACCCTACTGATTCATAACAACTGGGGGTAGTGAACCGCAGAAAGTTATGCAATCCCCTTATTTGAGCTTTTTTCCCCTTTCATTTTCTTTCTTTCTTTTTTTTTAAAGATTTATTTATTTTAGAGAGGGAGAGACTCTCAAGCAGACTCCTCACTGAGCACAGAGCCCAACGCAGGGCTGGATGCAAGGCTTGATGTGGGGCTCGATCCTATGATCCTGAGATCATGACCTGAGTTGAGACCAAGAGTTGGAAGCTTAACTGAATGAGCCACCAGGTGCCCCAGTGAGCTTTTCAAGCTAGGACAAAACCTTAACTTTCAGAAAGGGATGAGATGCAGTTAAGTTCAGAGAGTAGGCTGGACAGCCTCTTAGGGCCTCTTCTGGAGTTAGAATTCCATGGAGTATTTGAACTTTCCAGAAAATCTCTACCTCAGCCACGATCCAAGATGAATTCTCAGCTCTCTTCTTTTTACATCTCAGTTAAGTCATAACCGGTGACTGTGAGAAGTCAGTCTACATTCCATGTCTGGTGGGCAAGTGAGGCTTCAGAGAGAAGATGCCAGAGTCAGGTTTTGTCTGATGAATGTGTACTTGTCCCCAGAGAAAAGGGGAGAAAGATGGGAAGACACCATTCCAGGTAGCAGGAACACTACGTAAGGGATCTTCTAGGAGGTTCCAGGGCTAGTTTTACCCTAACTCCTCTTAATTTAAAAAGATAATTTCTATACTTTTGTTTCTGAACAAGTGAATGACATTTAATAAAAACCCTAATCACCAAAAGCAAAATTGTTCTTCTGCTTTAATTTTGAGTACCATCTGAGAGTAGGGGGCATGGTCTGGTCTGCGGACTTTCCATTTCACTCAATGATGGGTGGGCAGGAAATGTTCAAGAACGGTGGACAGGGCAACACTGTCCAAACTGTGTTTTGTGGGAGGTTAGGGTGTGGATTTGAGACCAGGGGCTGGACTTGAACCCCTGCTCACTTGCTTACTAGCCTCATGTCTTGGTCACTGCTCTGTGCCTCAGTTCCTCGTGAGGACTACAGGAATTGAAACTAGTAAAACACTCAGAATGGTGACTGGCACATAGTATATTTCATTAAAACATGAGATACCATTATTATTACTTGTCAAAAGGGTGCTGTGGTCAAAAAAAGATACGATGGTGTGTCCAACTATTCTTTACTGTAGGAATTCCAAGAACCTTCCACAGGCTAATGTGCTCTGTGACTCTCCAAAGGGAAATTCCATGTACGGTGTTGCCCAAAGTAATTTCATCATGGTGCTCTTTTCTTGAGGGAGATATACATTAGTGTTCTATGTATCAACACACTTTCAGATGTGCTGCTCCAGAGGATAGAACCAGGGGAGGGGAGGACCAGCTGCCTTCCGTAGCCCCGGCTCACCACCTTGCTCAGCCAGCCGGGCCACTGGCTCTGGGGCTGGTTCCTGCCAGGCTCAGGGACGCTCCCCCTGCCAGCTCACGTCAGTTAAATCTACCTGGAACTAAGCCAGTGTTTCACCATTTGAGACGCCTTTTAGGAAGGCAAGGAAATGTTCTGGGAGGCCAATCGATACGCCAGCATTTCCTCTGCCTGCCATGCCTTTAGGTTGAAGCCCCTCCCATGCCTTTAGGTTGAAGCAAAATGTCACACAGTTGCCGTTAAGATCCAGCCTGAGCTCTGCCTCTGCCACCTTCTAGTTGGGTGACCTTAGACATACAGAAGATGAAAAAATAGCCTGCTTCCTGGGCTGTCATAAGGATCAAATGAGACCATGCCAGTGAAGAAACTCTCAAACTATGCCTGACACACAGTAAAACCTCAGTCAAATGAGCACTGCTATCCCCACCAGAAGGTTCTTTGAGCATTTTCACTAGCGTCCAACCTACCAATCTCTTACAATTCCTTTCCCCATGTTCTACTGCTATTGTAGCCATAGTTACCTTCCCTGTTAACTTTAAACTTCTTGAAAGCAAGAGCCAAATCTGTATCATTTCCCTCCCTTCAACCAGGGTATTTATAATCCAAGCCAACTATGAACACTTAGTAGAAACTCACTGGCCACATAACCTACTGGTGGGCCCACAGGATGACTTAGAGGCACACGGGCATCAGCCGTGAGAGTCATGGGCCTGCACTTCACGCCCACCGAACCGGCTGCTCTCCTAGGAATCTCGTGCTCAAGGCCAGTCAGGTGCCCTGCGTCTTCCCCCGCCCGTCCCACTTACCCACAATGGAGAGGATGACTACCACGAAGTCAAAGATGTTCCAGCCAATGGTGAAGTAGTAGTGCCTCAAGGCAAACATTTTGAGCACACACTCACAGGTGAAAAAGATGACGAAGACCAGGTTAATCCAGTAGAGAATGTTTTCCATCTGTTTGCTCTGCGTGTCTGTCTCCACCATCATTGTCACCATGTTAAGGCAGATGAGCATCATGATAACAATATCAAAGGCTTGTTGAGTGACAAAATCAAAGATGATTCCTTGGATTTTGTTCTGGAGGCAGGGGAAGGGGGAGGAAAGAAAGATACAAGCGCATTCCTGAGAGCCTCTCCGAGCAGAGCACACCGTGGAAGCTGCCATCCTGTTAACCGCTACTCGCCTTTCTTTCCCGTGACCCTGGCCAGCTCAGCTCTATCCCGCTGCTCCGGCAGGATATCAGGAGCACGGACAGACCCCGGCATCGACACTACCTCCCCGCAGTTTTCTAACACTGCCACTCTTCTCTTTGTGTCTATGCCATCACACACTTCTAGATGTCTTCCGCCTCGCCAACTGCTCCTGTGCAGCCTTGTGGGCCGGCCATGCCTTCCCTGCCTTCGCCTCTTCTTTCTCTATGCTACCTCCCCAGGACAGGCCATCTGTTCCTACCACGTGCAGAGTATCTCTGCACTTAGGTCTCTCAAGCTCTTTCCTCGGAATTCCTGTGTTGCTTTCTCAACATCTCCCCTGTTGACTCATAAGCATCTCAAACCTAACAAGTCCTTCCCCTGCCCCTCCCCCAACCCGATCCTCTCCCATCTCAATTGTCCACCCAGGCTCCAAACCAGAAACTCGAGGGTCACCCTTGTTGCTTTCCTCTCCCTCGTCCCCCACCTCATGCACACTGCAGGTCCTACTGATTCTTCTGAATTCACCCACTTCATCCTGCTTCTGTTGGCCCCACTCTAGTCCCAGCACCGCCATCTTCTCTCTGGACTTCTGGAAGGATCTCCTAACTAGAGTCCCTGCTTCCCCTCTTGCCTGCATCAGTGTAGTCTCCACACAGTAGCAAGCGTGATTACTTAAAAACATAAATGGATCACATCCCTTTTTTACTTAAAATCTTTCAACAGTTTCTCATTGTGCTCGCAACAGACTCCTATCGTTAGCCTGGCCTAGTGATGCCTCACACAGTCTAATCCCGCTCACCTCATGCCCCTTCCTGTAGCCCATCACCACCTGACAACACTGATGCTTTCTGCTTTTACAACCTCATCTGCTTTGCCAGGACCTCCTCCCCCAGCATTCTGGCTCCTTCTCATCTACCCAGGTAGAGCCTCCCTACTGAGGCTTTCTCTAACTACTGAAGTAGATCCCCTGCCTCAAGCCTCCATATTCTCTGTCTTGCCCTCTAGCTGTGTTTTGTCACAACATTCCACATTGCATAGTAGCGGTTTGTTTACTTATTTATTATCTCTATCCCCCTTGTATTTTAAGCTCCCTTGACAACACTGTCTGAATTGTATCCATCACTTTGGCCTTGAACATAGTAGGAGATCTACAACTGTTTGCTGAATGAATGCTGATTGCTCTTGATTGACGTCTCCTGCCACAGTAAGTTTTTATATTTTAGAGTAGAAAAAAATACACTCAGGTCCCTGTGTGCAAAGGATTGAACAGAACTTCAGTATTGTAAGCCCTCTCCATTCTCCTTAGTCTTGATTCCATCACAAAGTGGAAGCTCTAACATCAAGGAAATACCAAAAACATTCTCTTTCTTAAGTTCTCTCTGATTTTTTTTTTTTTTTTTTTTTTTAAGAACGTAGGCACTCAAGCTAGTGCTTACTTTGAGGATCACTTTAACTTGCTGGTTTTCCAACTGTTCTGTGGGGTCTGAGGGCTTCGTAGCCTCAGAAGTTGGAGAGGCGGGTATGCCAGGCCCTGGGCATGGCGCTAAGTAGGGAAAATGAAAAGTATCTCTACTTTTATTTTTACAAGTTAGATTGCCAGGTAAGCTTTTATTTTAAGAGTTTTGCTGTTTTAAAATAAAAAGTTACTTTAAATGAAAGCTACAGAAGATGGAACTTTGAGCCTGGGGGTTATGTCCCACTCCACTGGGTATATGGCTTCAGGAGCAGAGCATCTCCTCTGAAGCCAGAGGGCAACCACCAACCAATAGAAGGGCAAAGCAAAACCCCGGTGCCCAAATCTGTTTTGCAAAAGGCTCAGTTCAAGACAGATATCAGGACATCAGACTCCTGGTTCCACCCTCTCCTGCTCCCACAAATAGCCAGGGTCCTATCTTGCACAGACTTATTTGCTGGGTAGAGAGCCGAGAAAACAGTGGCCACATCCTATCTTGCAAAGGTAGGAAAGAGATCAGCTTTCATTTTCACTTTCCTTTGATAAATTTTAGTGGTCCCTTAAAGTATCTATCTACCAGTGCCAGAACTAACGTGGTTATAGCATGGTGATTCTCTGTTGCTGCCCAAGGAAGTCTTAGAGGAAAGGTCAAGCACGATATAAAAGCCACCCCATACCTTAATCCCTGGTCTGCTGTCTTCCCCAGATCCTGTGGATGGAGCAGCTGGGAGAGGATCAGAGGGCATAGGCAGCCCATCACTTACCCCTTTCTTTCCTTGGCAGTAACCCGACCAGTGTCTTTACCATATGGGTCTCACTCTGCCCTCAGCCTGCACTCACCAGGGGGCGGGGAATGGGTTTCTGCGGTTTCTTTGAGCCCAGCTTTTTCATGGCATTGTAGTACTTCTTCTGTTCTTCGGTCATGAAGATGTCCTGACCTCCAAAGTAAAGGAAGAAAGAAAAGAGCGAGCAATTACAATAGGCTCTCGCACACTATGGTTTGGACCCAAGGTTCAACTGTAGGAACGGAGCGGGGCCTTACTCCCTTACTTTTCCAGAGGCCAGTTTAGCTAAGAGTTGTCTCTTAATGAGGCAGACCTGGGACAACTATTCTAATTCAAAGGCACACCAGCCTTTGCCTTCAGCTTGGGATTCCTGAGATTGGCCAGCGGCTGGGCACAAAGGAAATGGCCCATCTGATGGTAGGCCCTCAGGGAAGGGTACATTTGAGGGCAGTGATGCTGAAGACAGTTGTATCTCATTGGTTCACACATTTGTTTTGGACCTGTTTTCCTGATAAAATTCTAAAGAGAAACATTTTTAAACGAAAGGATTTTCAAGTCCTGGTTATTGGCCCATTTATTTCCAACAATATTAAAAATTCAGAAATCCTGGTGCAAGAAAACAGCACGGGGAGTTCCTTGAGACAGACTTAATTTATAAAATGGATGACAAGACTTAAGTGCTTCAGTTTGTTTTGGAAAAATTGTTAACCATCTGGAACAAGTGAGGAAGGGAACTTTCCGAGGATGGTCTCTCAAATCCCAGTTTGCTAGTGGTGCCCAGGGATTGCTATCAGTAATTACAAGTCTAGACACTTTCTACCTCTTGCTACAGTTATTGATCTGCTGCTTTCCTTTTCACCCTGTCGCTAGACCCTCTCTGACTCTGCCTCCTTCTGCTGGGATGCCAAACCCAGTGAAGGCCTCAAGCATTGCTAAGTATATTTGGTACTAGTAAGTTGTTTGGCCCAGTAAATGTGAAACTCGAGCCCCCAGGGTGGGGCTGATGTATAGTGGGGCCAGGGCCACAGGGAGGTGACAATATTGATTTGAGAAAGAGAGAGAGCGAGAGAGGGAGGCATCTTCTTTCTAGAGATAGGGACAGAAGTGCCTCTCATCTGAGTTGACCTCTGGCCACTGGCAGTGAGGGGAGGAGACCTATCTTTTTCTTTTGTTGATTGAAGTTATCAATGATGACACCAATGAACAGGTTCAGGGTAAAGAAGGAGCCGAAGATGATGAAGATGACAAAGTAGATGTACATGTAGATGTTGTCCTCATACTTAGGCTGCTCATCAGGCTGTCAAAGGACAGGAGAAAAAAAAGAGAATCAGCTTCCAGTGTGGGATTAGGTGGGCAATTCTGAGACGCCATCACCACCAGCCATAACTGACCACTCAAGCTGCTGCACAAGATGGGGTGAGGGCGGTGAGGGCGCTCTACATTCTCTATCTCCTTTCCACACTGGCAGGCCCTGCCCTGCTGTGACTTAGGTGGAGAATATGCAAATGGCAAAGTAAGGGGAAGAGGGGGGCTGTCTGCTAGGAGCCACTCTTCCATCAGCAGCACTGAAGAGGAAATGGCTCTACTGGGGCCAGGTCAAAATCAACGGCCTAATCATCAGGAGCCAGTGTAAGAGAGTGATGACTGAGAGGAGAAAAGTGAGCTAGAGTCAATAAAACAAGCAATACATGTCCCAACCCCCTCCTTTTTGTTAAGCCCCACCATGTTGCTTGCTTCCTAGCCATCTAAGAAGGTTGTGGTTTTGCCAGGTGTATCCTTACCTTGCGGGAATCTACAGCTGCATACATGATGTCCATCCAGCCTTTGAAGGTTGCCTGGCAAACAGAGACAGTCATTAGACTGTGCCTGTTAGGGGGTGGATGGGAATCTAGGCAGGGGTCACAGAGGCCAAGCTCAGGTTAGCGCAAACACAAGACGGAGTTTGGCCACTGCCTCATATGGACACAGAATTTTCTGTTAAACAGGTCCCGAGGGAGCTTTGTCTAAGTCCCCGAAAATAACATCAAAGTTTGGCAGAGAAACATGTTGACAATGGTAGTTGGATCAATACTCTCACAAAAGGTCTTTAAAATGGGCCTGAGAAGGTTGCCCAAAGCTAGGGCAAACTCATATTTATTAACGAGTGGTAGGAATCTCCTGAGGGTCCTGAGAACTTAGCCTACCACTAAGAGTCATTTTTTACAGTGGTGTTGAATAAGCAATGGGGGTCTGAAAATTTCTAAGTTGCAGTTAAAAAGAAAACCCAACAAAATAAGGCCAGAATCTTCTGAGGGTACTGAGAACTTAGCCTACCACCAAGGAGTCATTTTTTACAATGATGTTGAATAAGCAACGGGGGTCTGAAATTTTCTAAGTTGCAGTTAAAAAGAAAACCCAACAAAATAAGACCAGAACTCTCTCTCCCTACTACTATAGGCATTGAACTTGTGGCAATGGCAGTCCTGGCTTCATCCCAGGCAGCCCTTCTTAACCTCACTCTGCTTCAATCTACTATACCTCGCCTGATTTTGGAAAAAAATATGGGTAAGCAATTCAGTGCTCTATGTTTTCTTTTTGTCTCATTTGTTTTATTTGTTCAACCAGATTCAAAAGTTTTTTCAGGGGATGGGTGGTTCTGTATTCATCGGATGGCCCTAGTGGTGCTGAACACAACACCTTAGACAAGGTTGGGGACTCTGAATATAATGTCTGATGGGCTGATTGATGGGTATTGGTCTCCTGGAACTTCTCCAATTCAGATTCAATTTGTGGGTCCAATTTCTCCAACTGGGATAAAATCGCAAGAGACTCTGGAGTAGGATAGAGCTCATTCTATTCACTTTGCCTCCTAATCCTAGCTAACAGCAAGTGCTTACTGTATCTGTAAGACCAAGTTGAAAGCTTCACCTGCATTACTGCACTCAATATTCCCAATGACTATATATAGTCGATGCAGGCATAGTTGTAACTGCAACACAAGTACCTAATACCAAATACCATTAATTAAGCACTGCTATGTGCCAGGCATTGTTCTAAGAAATTTAAAAAAAATTATCATGAATCCTCTTAACAACGGTGCCAGGTATTATTACCGACATTTAATAGATGAAGAAAGAGTTGGAGGAGTAATTTGTCCAAGGTTACACGTGCAATAAACATCAGAGTGTGGCTCAAAGCTACATTTGTCTAATTCCAAAGCCTAGGAGTTTTCATTGCATTATACTGTCTTGTCAAACAGTCCAAAAAATTGGCAAGAGTGGAAAAGAAAACTAGACATGATGGTATGCTACATAATTAAAATAAATCCTTTCTTACTGTGATACACTGAGACCTTTCTTTGGGGTTGGGCTGACGCGAGTGGCGGCATCCGCATCGCAGCATCCTAGCATGGCCATATTCTTTTCTTTAGTTAACTTAATGTACCTGCTACATATGATTATTCTGCTAAATCAAAATTCCCATTTTTTGGAGGGGTGGTGTCTATGCACTTACCTTCTTTTTAATGTTTTCCCCTTTGCCTTAAATACATACTTTGTCCTAGAGAGAGAAGGTGATCTCTCTCTGCAACTTTATCATGCTGTAGGAATCTATCTGTTGTTGAGCAAAACTCTGCTCCTGTGCACAGTGAGAGATCTCCTTTGAGTGAGGTCTTAGAGAATTCAGAAATTCTCAGGAAAGGTGTCTCCCTGGAACTGGTTTGGGAAATGACATTGTTCTCTGTGACCTATTAAGAGTAATCTTGATTCTGGATATAGGAATGAGAGGGGACCAAATGCAATTTCTGCTAGCTGTTGGAATTTCACAGAATTGAAACAAAAACAAACCAGCAATGCTTACCACTTGAAGAAGTGCCAGATATCCTGCCCCAACGTTGTCGAAGTTGATCTTCACGTTCTTCCACCTGATTTCTGTGTTGTTCCCCTCCATGAGCTTTTCACACTCAGTTTTATTGTTGACATCTTCAATATCAAATCGGATTTCAGAAGTCTCATTAAAGCAGTAGTGATACTTTCCCGCAAACAGGTTAACTCCCATGATGCTGAAAATCAGCCAGAAGATGAGACACACCAGCAGCACATTCATGATGGAGGGGATGGCGCCCACCAAGGCATTCACCACCACCTGCATTGGAAGGGGGAGGTTGCTGAGTGTTGGGAGGAAGTACGGGCAAGCGTACTTGTTTTTGATTTCCAGGAGGGGAATGATACTGCGTGGCTTGTTCTGACTACAAAAACATTATGCCCCCTTTGGAATTAGGGTAACTGGACAGATCCACCAGTGGGACCAAAGTTTTCTAAATCTGTAAAATATATTTTGAGGAATACTAGTCAGTTCCAGATGGAATAATTATTTCATCTAACACGAATTTCCTTGCCCAAGTTGTCCCAGGTCTTCTCTCCCAGGCTCCAACCTGGGACTGAAAAAATCATTTCTTAGTCTCCCTCCTTGCCAACTCATAAAATATGCCCCCATGGGGCAATCGGATTTCAAGCTCACCAGTTGCCTTTCAACAGACATTCCCCCTCTGCAAAACAAGGTAGGATTGTTCAAAATCACAGAGAACTACCCTTTGGGGTTAGCAGGGAATCAGTCAATGGTACACAAAGTCTCTTTTATGCAAGGCCAGTTATCTTATTTCAGGCAATAGCTGAGCATGCATATTTTGCAGGCTCAAGAGAAAAATAAAGCTATATTCCCTCTACCAAACGGAATAAAATAAAATCTGAACAGATGTATTTTTCACTCAAGGTTCATTATTCTTCAGCCTTTTTTTTTCTTCCTGATTTTATAGGCTTCTGAATCTAAGAGTTGCCCCTGTTTGCCTAATGCTGATTAATGTCTCTCTGCTCAATCCAGGGCTGGACTTGAGTCTTCACAATGTATTAGAAATAGGAATGACTTATGTTTTCTGGAGAGTTCTGGGTTAGATCACTGCTCTTAAAACCCCCAAACTGTCATATTGTTAAAAATCACTGACTGTAGCAAGCTCAAGAATGAAAACAAAAAAAAAAGCAAAGGGAAAAAAAAAAAAACCTTTCAGGAATCAAAGTTTCCGGGTTGTTTTTAACTTTGATTTTAATTCACACTAGAGGTGAGAGTAGCTAGACAACACTTCTACTGTGGTGGCAATTTTCACTAGAGGAGTTCAAAGGGCTTACAAAAATAGCATTTTGGGGTGGGCAATGTGGGGGGTGAGGCAGAAACTAAGACTGGTTCATTCTGCCCTGATTCTCATTTGCCATGGTCTTAAGCAGGGCTGCTAAGGCCCAGAAAGGGGACCCTAAAAGGGGAAGAAAGTGTCTTCCTTTTTCTAATATCCTAGGAAAATTAAAATGGAGTTAAAAATAAAAACAATGGATATAAACGCAGCTTTTTAAAGGTCTTGTTAGAAGGAGGTGAGAAGTATCACTGTGTTCGGGCATCAGTTTTTCAGTGCAGGGAAGAGGCAGGACACACACAGACTGCAGATAAGCACAGCATCAAAAGGGCCAAAGGGGCTGTGCTGCAGAAGGAACGGCAGGGGGCAGCTCTGGGCTCTGTCTGAGCCCGACTTGGGTTCAGGTTTTCCTTAACTTCTGCTCTTGCCTTAGATTGCAATGTCACTCCTCTGAACGTGGGGCTGAGAAGAGCTGTTCAGTCCTATGTAAAAAAGGCAATGACATTCTGCTAGGGAGTCACTTTTCTTTAGGTTGAAATATTAGTTTTGTGTTTCTCCAATTCATACATGAAGGCCTTTAGATTGAGAGGTAGTTATTTCTTAATTTTTAAGACCAAGAAATCTCTTCTAGATTTAATAGCTCTGTCTTCATTAGTATAACACAATTATCCTTCACCTGTTCATTACTTTGAGGGAGGAAAACCAGAATATCTGCAATCTGGAAAATCCTCCATGTTATTTTGGAGGATGATATTCTTACTTACTTATTTATGTTACCAGATTTGTCAGGTGATCAGATTGACTTTTACCTCCTCATTCTAGAGTCGCTCACCCTTTGGTGGAGCACCAGAAAGCAATGAAATGTGCAAAAGAATAGGCAAAAGGAGGATGATCCACAAATGGAATAATAATTTCTTGGACAATAAGAGAGTAGATTATCAAGATTCAAAAGCTCAAGTCTACGTGACAGCATTTTGCGGCAGAGCTTAGGTGAGAGATCATGACCTTCTATTAGACTATCACAAGGGTGCAATAGGGAAGTCAGCCCCAAAAGATTTGAAACCTAGAAATGCTGCTTTTTTGTCTCAGTTCTGAATCTAACTCCTCTTGGAACTCTTCTGACTATCTTAACCCAGACTAACCTGTCCTACATAGTGTTACATGTTACAGTTAAATTATGGGATAATATAGCAGGGAAGACTAATTAGCTAATTAACTAAGTGACCTCTTCCCACTTTTATACTCATAGATCTGGTCAAAAGAATCAATAGATGAAACAATTTACTGAGCCTTGTTCTCTGACGTGTTAAGATATAAAAGTTCTATAAAATCCAATGTATTTATATGATGTAAAGGTAATTTTGATTATTAATGATAACCAAAGAAAAACTTCTTAGCTTAGTTTTATGAATAAAACAGTGAACAGCTAATGAAATTTATTAATAATTCTTCCTGGCTGTAGATATTAGCTAATAATGGAAATTGTTTAACTGTGCTCCACATGTAATTGTCATTGTGCTGATATTCTCAGCAACCAAAAGACAAGAAACTACGCTTTCTTGAACTCTCACACTGTATAGGTAAGTGTACATGGCAGCTCTAGTTTCCATAGGCAGTCACTTCATAAATTCGTCCCTGATAAATCTCAAGTTATTCTACACTACCTTTAATTATGATGAAATTCATTGTTCAAAACGAGGTACAGAAATATTACTCAAAGCTTGGGTCTAGCAACCCATAAAGTTACTTTCCTCAATGGACATTTATACTTAACGATTGGTTCAAATATCACTTAACTGACGAAAAAATTTCAATGGATACTAAATCTCCTTACAGCATTGTTGTCTTCTCCTAATGCCTAGAACGTTACTATTCATTAAGTGCTATAAAATCTGTCAAATAGTTTTCAATATCTGGCAGAGGGAACATGGCTTTCATGGACAACTATATACTGACAGTCAACAAAAAGGCATGCATGTTTCATAGCATTATATACCCTCAAAAATTTAATAGCACAGCAAAATCTTTAAATGAAGATTACTATGGAGGAGAGAAAAGCAAAGAACTACAGTAAGTGTTCCTTTGCCAATAGCATGAATGTTTCAATTTTCTGGTGTATGGTTTGAGGAAGGAGAGAGGAAGAACTGAAGTCAGTGTCCCAGGACAGGCTAGGGCTGTATGTTCCCTCCCAAAAGAAGGTCTGAGCCTACCATTGGTGCAGCACAGTGACAGTTGAGCCCCTGCATTGATGGTGTTGTTTGTGAAGATCTCTTATTTAAAATTTTCTAAGGGAAACCACTCAGTGTCAGTGTACATAGGAACCCGAACCAAAAAATGAAAAAAACACATGGTCCTGTAGAAAAGTAACCAAATAAAATGAATATGTCTAATTCTGTTTATCGCTGGGAAACTGCAGGACAGGAATGGGTCCTGAGCCCTCTCCCCTACCCAACCAGAAGTGGTCAGTGTTGTTGGCTGACCGGAGCCAACCAAACCAAGTGACATTCCTATACCAGAGCTTCCCTTACTGAACACTCATTGTTTGAAATCCTGGCTTGGGGTTCAAAATGGTTTTTGCTCATACTATCTTATTTGGAAAAACCTTGATGTAAAGGTTTCACTTTCTAATGCTTTCTCAAAGAAAACTTTCTGCCGTCTGACCACCGCTTCTGGACCTCTCGGTTCCTAAACTACTTGGAAGTTGGCAACTAAAAATTTTGGGGGGATGGAAACCGTGAGTCCAAGAAAAGGTGAGGAAAGGGCGAGGGGCTGAAGGGAAGAAGTGTGGCCACCGAAAGGTCCCTCATGTTCAGACTACTCAAATGACTTCCTCAGGAGCAAACTGGCCCCAGCTGGTCAATGGGGACTACTGCCATGGGCGAGGACTGGCAGTAATGAGCATCCAGATGGAGAAAGTTAATGGCAAGTGTCGGTTGGGCTTTTATCTTGGGGTTTCTTCAGGTATTACCAGTCCAGTTTTAGGAGATCCAGGATCACTGCTGGTGGCTGTGGAGGAGCACAGGCTACTGAGGCGGCTACAAGGTGCCCAGTACTGTCTTCAACAGCCTTCTTTTACTCCTCAGTTTTTCAGTCACCATAGACTATCAACACTCTAACAGAACTGACGTGACTTATGAAAAAAATTTGACTAGCCCTTTCTAAGGAAAACGTGGGAAGGCGGGGGAGGAGGGGAGAGCACCATAACCCTAGGTCTAACAGCCTGGAACTTGGAGGCCTCTGCAGCATACTTTCTAAGTCTAGCCTGTGCAGGACAACGAGCTCACTGCACACATTCTGAAATCTCTCTTATCCGTGGAGGAAAGACTTAGACTCCCAAATTTTGCTTTGTGCTTTAAATTAAAAGAAGTCTATGTTGGGCAGCCGGGGTGGCTCAGCGGTTTAGTGCCGCCTTCAGCCCGGGGTGTGATCCTGGAGACCCGGGATCGAGTCCCACGTCAGGCTCCCTGCATGGAGCCTGCTTCTCCCTCTGCCTGTGTCTCTGCCTCTCTCTCTCTCTGTCTCTCATTAATAAATAAATAAAATCTTAAAAAAAAAAAAAAAAGAAGTCTATGTTACTGTGGACCTCACCTTCCTGCAGATGGTTTTGGATGGGTTGAAGAAAGCTTATATGCAGTAAACCAAACCGTGACTGTGCTACAGAAGAAACATAATTTGTGGCGAAAAGCATTTGTCTGAAGAAACTAACAAAATACAATTCCCGAGGCGTGGTGAGGTTTTCACCTTCCTGTACAACGGTGGGGAGTTTCATGGAACAGTGGCCATGGATCACAGATGAGGAATGGATGAAGCAGCACTGTCCTGGTACCTAGTTTTTCCAGTTAGTCTTGCTTCTTGGGGACCACTGGAACCATTTAATTTTTATTCCTATATTCTGATATTTGTACATTTAAAAACATATCCTCTGTTTTGCTCTCCTGCATGTATTCAACATCTGAATTGAAATGAGTTTTCTTGGTCTCGTTAAGTATAACAGACCTCTCTGATTACCACAGGACAACTATTACCACTAAAAGCCAGTTGCCCACTTGATTTTTAGGAAATTGACTTTCTAGCGTGTGGGTGCGCGTGCACGTGCACACACATGCACAGTTTTTTTAAACCAAGAGAGACAGCAAGAGGGCACTGAGAGAGGGAGCCTTGTTTCTAGGTTGGCAGGGTGACAGCACCTTGCCCGGTTTGGATCTGGGTGGAGTATCACCAAAGCAGGAATAGCAGGTGTTAAGAAATTTCAGGAGAACTAGCTGATAAGTCATCTGGCGTCATACCTGATTGTTACTTTGATGGTGTCAGGATAGGGGGCCATACAGCGTGGGCAGAGGGGTGGGGGGTGAGGAGGAAAGCTTTGCTGTCAGACAGAGGCTGCCAGTCCTTATGGGACTGGGCTGAGAACAACAAGGTGCAATAAGAGGAATCAGAATAGAAAGAAAAGCATCTCTTTTCCCAGGGCCATGCCAAATTCTGCTCCATTCCCAATTCCAGGCCTGCCATCATGTCTTCCAGCCCCTTCTCAGCTGCTTTCTCAGTGGCTGCAAGGCCACAGTCCCCACCTGGCTGATGCCCCTACGCGGCACTCACCCTGCCTGCGGCCTCTGCTTTTCAGTGGGTCTCTGGGTTACAATTCCCCTTCTTTGCACCTGGTGATTCTCCCTATTAAATCAACAGCCCAGAAAGCCGCCCCGAGTGCTACAGGTAAGCCAGGCCAAATGAGAATAGCCAGCATTAACATGTTCTGCGATGGCACGCTGTTGGGGTGGGGCCCATATTAATGTGATGAGGCAGCTTGATGCGACCCCCTCGCACGGGGCAGGTGCGGGGGAGAGAGTGGAGGATCAAATCAGCAGCTGCATCACAGATCGTGTCTGAATGATCTTCCCACCGTGTGATCAGTTCTAGCATGCGTAAACAGTTTCCATCGGCATGCAGAAGGATCAGCTGCTCTTAGTATCTTACCCTCATCCCTTCAAATCGTGATAAGGCTCTTAAGGGTCTCAAAGCTCTTAGGGTCCTAAGGGACTTTATGGCACCTAGTTCCGAGTAGCCCAGGGCATTAGCTATAAGGCTGACTAAAGAGACCTACACGGAAACAGAAGAGAAAAACAAAAACAAAAAAGGAAACAAAACAAAACAAAACAAAGAAAAACAAGAAAAGAGGTTCCAGAGTGTTAGAATAAAGCCCCTAGCACTGATTACACAGATTGGGCCCCCCAGGGAGAAAGAGTGGGTAACACCAGCTGCCTACTTCAACTTGGACTCAAACGACCTGAAAGGAAAGGAGGTTGAGAGGCAGAAGAAAAAACACAAGGGGAGGAGAAAATCGAGAGGAGGCAGTAGAACATACATACAGGTTGGCACAGGGAAGAGGCTGAAGGGAGAGGGGGGAATGAGGACGTTCCAGTGGAAGGAGAGGAGCCTGAACAGATGACAAAAACCTTACCCTCGCCCTTTACAGCCTCTGCAGCTCCCAGAAGTTGCCATTAAATTAAGCCAGACAAATTTAATGGTACCTATGGAAAAGAATACAGATAAATACACACACTCCACACAAGCTGCCCCCTCCTCAGCTCATTCACCATGGATTTCCAACAGGGACAAGCTCTCTTGCTCCTGCTTGACAAGAAACCATTTGTTGGAGAATGTGATGAGTTACTACGTCAACAAAGGAAACACATCCAGTAAGCGCCACCTGGCTTTGCGGTTCCCGAGAGGGCAAGGACCAAAGGAAGCAATTTCTAGACAGAGTTTTGGCTCCACGAGAACTCACTTTAGGCCATTCCTCCTCTCACTTTCATCTCTAATAATCCTTCCATCTTTGAACCACAATCGTGACTCCTGCACCGCCATGAGAACGTGGGTGGGTCGGAAAACTGAACCCATACTTCTCCTTTTAATCCCCATTCTCTCTCTGCAAAACAGCTCAAAATGAACTGGCCTCTCAGGTCTGTCCTTTCCAGGACCACCTTCTCCACTCTCAGCATTGGAAAACCAGCTGGAAGGATTCTTGGAAAAAAATTTTAAATTTTATTTACGGATGAGGAAATTGAGTCTCATACAAAAGAATCGGGCCGGTGTTACACGGGCAGCTCTGGAGCCAGAGAGAGAGAGAGAGACCCACCCTCCTGACTTCCAGGCCAGAGCCCCTTCTTCCACAGACAGGTCACCTCCCCAACTGGCAGGTAAAATGATGATATCCCAAGAGAGGGTTATTGGTCTCTGAACAATCTGGAGTTGACTGGATTGCCACGGTGGGGAGAGGTCTGCAGGTCCTTAGGCCTGGAGTCATGATGGTCAAATGCCTTCCGCTCTTCTAGAGACAAACTCACCTTGGTCTACCAGAGCCCTCAGAGCAGTTACCGTGTGGTCCTGTAACACCGGATGCCAACTATACGTAGGGCTGTCTGGGCCTGAAGGAGAGGCCTGACCTGAGTTCCCACCAAAGGAAACTACCTTTAGCTGATCAAATCCTAACAGGTTTCTTGGAGCGGTCTCTCCCTTGTACTGCACCACAAATTCCGGGATGGGTTAAGATGTTCCCATCAATCATTCCCTCTACTGGAAAGTGGTGGTTACAGATCTGCCCGGCCTAAACTGACATTTCAAAGCAAATTTAGAGGAGAAAAAAGGAAACAATCTACAAGGCAGTTTCATTTCTTGCTTTTTATGTTTAGCTGAGGGCTTTAATTCTTTGATTCTGTATCTCTGAATTGTACAAAATCTTTTAAAAAATCATTTATTTTCTTTTTATAATGAAGCAGCAGGACTGGCAGGCAGTAGAAGTAGAATGTCAGTGACCTAGTGAGGGAAAGGGATGAGCAGGCTCAAGGATTTCAATTTTTAAAAGTGGTGTGAACTTTTCATCTATGCCTGGACTCATAATCTAACAGCATAGGTATCTACCTTGGAATCCTATGCAGTATCCAAAGCAAATCTGGAATTAAAGCCTGCCCTATTTACTTATGTTCTTTGAAGGGTAGATGGTTCAGAGTTCAATTTCTGTCTAAAACAAAACAAAGGCCTCAATAGCTTTATCTTGAATTGAACACAGGAGCACCACCCAATCATTTCCCCTCCATTTATCATTATCAGTAAGACTCTACATGGAGGTATTTTTTACCTATTATTGCCAAGTGCAACCAACTCTTAACCTTCCTTGAATAGTCTACAATTACCAGATTCTTAGGGAGACCTTAATAGGTACATCTGAAGGTAAGCTATCCCATCTTGACCAAGCGCCTGAGTTCAAAATACCCCCGGAGTTAATCTCATCTGGAGAAATTATGCCAGGTGAAGACTGCAAAACACTAAGCTTTGAGGGGCAATGGGCCTCACCCATGATGGGCCCCATACACAGCAGGGAGGCAAACCCCCCCTCTTCAGGGGGGTGGTTTATCTGATAACAAAGAGGCCTGAGGTGGGAAGAAGGATGGAGGTACAGATGCCAATCCGGAGGTTGGCTCTGAATGGTGCCAAGATAATGTGCTGGTCGGCTGATCAATCTAGCCAAGATCTCCCAAGACAGGGTCAGCACGGGTCCTATGTGGGCTCTTCCTTAGCAGCTAAGGGTGCTCTGATAATCCTCCGAGTCCCCATGTTAAACTCTCACTGGAGGTAACCACCAGATCATTGCTGAAAGTAAAATTTTCAGGAAAGAATCAAACCTGGAAAAAAGCAAGGAGTTGAGGGGAAGTAAAACTTGAGGCAGGAATGGAAAAAAGGCAGACACTGGGTGACTTCTTCCAAATGATGTGAACATTTTCAGATGGAGAATGTTTGTAATAGTCTGAATTCAGGACGTGTGGTCTCTGGAAATTCCCATCCCTGGAACCGATATGCTGGCTAACCTCTGGATATGATGGGATAAATTTCTCTGGGGGAAAGATGACAAAATTCTTCTACAGGACATGATCTCCAGTGCAGCCAAGGACCTGAGCAAAATGAAACTCTGTCTTTGTTTGGGAATTCACATGGCTTGTGACCAAAGAGAATTAAGTTGGAAGTTGTCCAGATTATCCATGTGATTGTAAAAAGTACTCTGAGCAGCTTTAGGGGGCAACACGGTGGAATGAGAGTCTAGTAGGGAAACAAACATGGTGATGATTAACAGATTCGGACATCTAGGTACTGGGGGATGGGATGGGAAGAAGAGAGTCAGAGATGGTGCTAAAGTAGGACCTAAAATTTACACCTGCTGGATGTTCTAGAATGTCAAAGGCACTAGACAAGCAAAAACTCTGATGGTTCTGGCTGTGCAGGTGTCACCTGAGCCTTGTTCTCCATTCACAACTCAGAAGTGGCCGACAGTGCAGCCATAGTCCGGCCCGGGGCTATCCCCACGTAGCGCACACTGCTTCAGACTGTGGTTATTTGTATATATGTCTCATCCTTTCAGGCCCTTGGAGAGAACTGTCTATGTCTTCTGCTCTCCTGCCAGGTGGCTTTGCTGTTGTGGGTGCTCAGGGACATCTGATAATAAACGCACTGTTGCGTCCAAGAGAAATCAGTAGATGGCAGGGTCCTGGGAGAGCCCTGTTCACAGAATGGTAGCTCACTACAAACAAGCCTAGAATCAGGCTGGGGTGGTCGGGCAAGCTGGTGTGAGTGCCTGAGAAGCTGGGCCATGCCTGCCTGCCCCTCGAGACTCCCTACAGCTTCTGGGACAACTCTACACAGTCAATAGTGCTTGATTTATTTTGTTGACTAATAACCGGCACTGAGGTTCTTAGGAACCACGGTCAGGTCTCGAGGCAATGTTAAGGCTGGGGCATTTGTGGATTACTGCTGGTTCCGTGTCTGCCTTAAACCTTTTATGTCTCTGCCACCTGGTATAAAGAGTGATAAAAAATGTTTGCTAAATAAATGGTGATGTGCAGGACTGTCAGTGCTCTTCTCAGCTTATTTGGGTACCAGGGGAAAGTGAGACACCTGATCAACATCCTTGAATTGTGGGCTGTCTCCCCCAGAGAGAAGAGAAATAGTGTTCAGGTAAGAGAGCAGGAGGCAAAGGTCATAGGGGGCGGGGGGAAGATTTGTTCTAAATCACAGCTTCCTGAGTGTGGGAGGGGATGTATCTGTCTGAGTTCTGGGAAGGTCCAGAAGATGGGGGGCTTCTAGGACTCCCCCAGGTGTTCAACCGGACTCCAGGTGGTCTTGTTCTACGGAAAGAGAGCTGGCCCAGCCACTTCAGTTCTCTGGGCCATATCTCAAGCCCATTCCTTAATTCTTAGAGCTCGAGCTTTCCATCAGCTCTTCTGTGGGAGGTAGAGCCTTTCTGCCAGAAGGTACTAGCAGTAGTTGCTTAAGGGAGTGCTGAAACCTCCTGCTGGGGCAGCATCTGTTTGGTTCACTTTATGGTAGAAGGTGACTTCCTCACCTCAGCTTCCTAAAGGCCTGATTTCTGAAAAGGGAATGCAAATGGGAGTAGAGTGACAGCTCCTGGAAGGAGTCATTAACCATGGAAGTTCCAGGCACTGTGTTGGAACAGGAACGCATTTATAGAGCAGAGATCACTGGTGCGCGGTGCTGGACTCTCTCTGTTAGAGAAGGAGGCCTCCGTGCTGCTCTGTTCTGGATCCCAGAGGCACTCTCTAGGTAGTTTATTATACAGCTGAGGACACCTATATTCTAAATGTACCCTCCTAGCCTCCAAACAATCCATTTGCCTGGCACTTAGCCCTCAGCAGGAAGTGAATTCTCCGCGGCCCCAATCCTGAAATTCCCATTCACCCTTTCTTTCACATGCTGATTTGGCTGGGAAGAAAAGAACTTTAGCGATTACACAGAATAAGAAGCATTCATCACAGTGAGGAAAGCCAAGGGGGAACAAGGGCTGGGGGGGTGAGAAACAGTCACAGATGAGGCAGCTTCCACCCTGAAAAATAACACAGGAGGTCATGGCCACCAAGCCTTGCAGATGATCAGAGGCTACCACGCCTTGGAGATGGTCTTGGAACCTGGAGGGAAAAAGGATTCTCTTCAGTTTAATCACCATTGTGGAAATGGCAATGGGTGGGAGGGAGGGGGGGAGGGAGGGAGTTAATTGGTGTGAACTCCATCTCTTCTGGATAGACTAACTTGTTCAGAGGAGTCTGGTATGAAGCCTTGAGTTGACGGAAATGTTTATAGGAACCGTCAGCAGAGACAGCCTACCAAGATCCCCCCCCCCCCCCCCCGCCACCTAAACCCCCAGCAGCCCCCACCTCATCCTCACCCCTCTCCTGGCACCCGCAAGTGGACATCCTGCTGGTGTGGGGCAAGAACCTTCTCGTTCCCAGCCTAATCATTACAAGGGGGGTTGGCACTTGGAAGTGATGCCACTTCCCATTCCTAATCTCTGACTCTTGTAAGCCAAAGCACCAGAGCAAAGAGCTGGTTGGTCAGTCCCTGGATCACACATAGGGACTTCAGAGCTCCCTCTCCCAAGGTTAAGATCTGAGTGCTCCGACAGGGACTTTACCCGAACCCACGTCTACATCTTGTCCGACACCCTGAGCTCCCAGGCAACTCTGGCCGTCAGAGGAAGGAACATCCCTGCTTTTGTTTTCCTACTAGAAGGTGTGGAAAGTAAAAAGCAGGACACGTACAGCCACAATGAGGAAGTCCAGCCAGCACCAGGCATTGGTGAAGAACTTGACGAAGCCATAGGCTGTCCACTTGAGCAACATCTCCAGGATGAAGATGTAGGTGAAGACTTTGTCAGCGTATTCCAGGATGGTGCGAATGGTCTTTCTCTGCTCAATGTAGATGTCCTCGAAGGCCTGAAAGAGAAGCAGCAGCTGCCCAGTGTGCCCGAAGGAAGGCAAACAGCACTGGAAGCCCCCCACCCCTTGGCAGCGACTCCCCTTGTGGCTGGCCTTTCCTCGGCTCCCTGTCTCTTTCACCCCAGTCCCCTGTCACATGTGGCTTCTTAAAAACCGTTTTATTGGGCTATAATCCACACACCATACGATTCAGCTATTTAAAGTGTACAGTTTGAAAGCTTTCAGTACCTTCAGAATTGTGCACCCATCACACAATCAAGTTTAGAATATCTTCATCCACCCCAAAAAGACACCCCACACCTACCTGCCACCCTCTAACCTCCCAGTCTCCCTCGAGTCCCAGGCAACCACGATGCTCCTTTCTCTCTTCAGATCTGCCCATTCCACACATTTCATGTGAATGGAATCCTACAACGTGGAATCCTACAACCATGTCTTGGTGACCACCCGTGGTCCACCCGTGGTGCAGCATGTGTGAGTGCTGTATTTCTCTTGACCGATGACCACTACTCCGACGTATGGCTGTACCAATCTGTTCACCACTGACGGGCATTTGTGTGTCTACTTTCTGGCGGTTGTGACTAGCGCTGCTTTGAACCTTCATGCACAATCTTCTATGTGGACATGTCTTCACGTCTCTAGGGAATAATACCTAGGAGTGGAACTGCCAGCTCACACGGTAACTGTAGGTTCAGTTTCTGAGGTACCACCAAAGAGCTCTCCCCAGACGCAGCACCACCTTACGCTTCCCCGGGCCGTGTATGAGGGCCCCAGCTCCCGTGTGTCCTTGCCAACACTCGATATGCTTATACGACAAAATCTTTTCTCCCTTCAGCCTGATGCCACAGATACAGGGGGAGGATCATAGGGCTGGGAGAAGCTCAGGTGAAGAAAATCTTAGCACGGCTTTCTCTCTCTGGAATTCCTGAATGGGGTGATGGGGTGATTCCCTAACATGAAGGTGTACGTGGGGTGGTGGGCTGCGGGGGGAGAGGGGGCAGTCCTGCATGTGAGAAAAGTGCAGGTGGAACAGAAGTCCTGTGTCTGGTAATGGGAGGTTCTGTTCTGGACAGTGCCGGAAGGAAGGACTGAATTGGGCTGCCTGCAGATACGTTTCCAACATGGAGCCACATGGACATCAGATACTCCAGTTCCATCACTGAGCAGCAGGGGCAGAGGTCATGGGTCCCCAGTGCTTCTCAGGGTCTTCGTATCAATAAACCCCTGCTGCTCAGTGAAAAACTCAACAGCTTCCAGGTCAAGTTTCCCATTACCACTACCCAGTATGTGCAAGATGCCCAAGGCTGAGCTTCCTGTCACTGGTGGCTCTATGCCCTCCCTCTGCAGTCCCATCATAATCCTATTCTTGCATTCTCTCAGACATTTGAGATGTGGCTTCGCTTTGCTATTCTTTTTTTTTTTTTTTTTTTTTTTTTTTTTTAGATTTTATTTATTTATTCATGAGAGACAGAGAGAGAGAGGCAGAGACACAGGCAGAGGAAGAAAGCAGGCTCCATGCAAGGAGCCTGCACGGGACTTGATCCTGGGCATCTGGAATCAGGCCCTGAGCCAAAGGCAGATGCTCAACCGCTGAGCCCCCCAGGTGGCCCCTCCCCCCCCCCCTTTTTTTTTTTGAGAGAAAGAGTGAGAGAGCAAGGGGTGGGGGTGGGACAGAGGGAGAGAGAATCTCAAGCAGACTCCCCACTGAGCCCAGCACAGGGCTTGATTCCACAACCCTGAGATCATGGCCTGAGCCGAAATCAAGAACCGGGCGCTAAACCAACTGAGCCACCCAGACACCCCTTCACTTTGCTATTAAGTCTCATGCCTACTCACTGCACAGTCTTCATCTACCGAGCCAAGTACCCCTTGTTTTATTCATCTACAATAAAGAAAAATTGTCAAAGGTGAGCAGTACATAAAGTACAAAACTTCTGTTTCACTGCTGCTTTTACTTTTTGTGGAGATGAGAAAGAGCCAGAGGATGAGGCAGGTTCTCTTAATTTTAGGTATCTGTTTACTAGATTGGAGGAACAGAGATGACAACAGTCCCAAGACACCTTTCTCCCATCACTGGCCCGCATCCAGCCGTCCCTTCTCTCACAGGCAGGGGCTCTGCTGTCATCTCGGGGGCCCGCCCAGCACCTCAGCGAGCACTGCGTGAATGCCTGTGGAGGCAATCAATGCCCAGGGCAGGAGGGCAGTGCGACTCCCCTTCACCCAGATGCAGGCCACCAAGCCATCCCTTCAGCCTCCAGCACCTGTCCTGCCGCATTCCTGCACAATCCCCCCTGGTCCCTCACTTCCCAAGGGCTCTGCTTTGCCACCGACTGCCTCCATTTCGGCTTCTCTTATTCTCCTACCTCATGAGTCAGCGAAACTTTTCAAGTCACTGTCGGGATCTTTAACACTAAATTTGGGGCTTCTCTCTGCTATTTTCTACATCCAGATTAGGCTTTCGTTCCATCCCTACATGAACGTGCCTGCCTTCTTCTTTAAAATCATTTCAAAATTCTGCATTCTGGGGCACCTGGGTGGCTCAGCGGTTGAGTGTCTGCCTTTGGCTCAGGAAGCCCGGGATCGAGTCCCACGTCGGGCTCCCTGCATGGAGCCTGCTTCTCCCTCTGCCTGTGTCTCTCTCTCTCTCTCATGAATAAAAATCTTAAAAAAAAAAATTCTGCATTCTTCATTCTTCTTTCCCTTAACTCAAAGGAAATGTGCAGCATCTCTAAGTCCCTCCTATCCTCAATCTATCCAACTGGGGCTCTCTCACACCTGACCCTGTCCAGGTCTCCTCAGTTATAAGCCAGCTAAAATGAAAGCAAATGCCCCGCTAGTTAGTTCCAGCAGGGGAGGAGCTCGTGTGTTCAGTGCCCCATGTGCCTCACCGGTTAACAAGAAGCACTTACTCCCATGTGAACACCAGAGACCTGGTTCTTTAAGTATTTGCTAATGCCATGGGCTCTCCAGACTAGTTAGGGTGTGAGGGGAGGTGGGGTCAAGGAACCCAACCTCCTTCCTATCTGGAGCAACTGAAAAGTAAAGAACAAGGTATCTGGGGTATTAGGTGAGAAAGGAAAGTTCATCTTAGGAAGTTGCTTAGAATGGGGCAAACTAAGCAGTGAAGATACTTGGTAATTAATTTGTGCTCTCACCCTGATAGAAGGGGGGGTCTTAGATGTGAAAGAACTTACTCAGCCTGAGTAAAGAAGATCAAGATGTGGAAAAGTGGATTCTAATCCTAAAGGCTCAAAACAGCAGCCCAAAGCACTTTGGCTGACCGTTGGCCTTGGGGCCACAGCCATCTGGGCTCTCAGAGAAACTGGGCTTGGGCCTCATCTGGTCTTTCCCACTGGTTCAAAGCCTTCCCCAGCCCAGCCCAGCCCTCCCTGTCCTCTCCCCTGGACTCACCAGGGCACCACTGCTGAGCAGAATCATGAAAATGATGAAGGTCTCAAACCAATTGTGCTCCACGATGAGGAAGCAGGTCTTCCTCAGGATCCACCAAGACTTGCCTAGCCCTTCTTCGATGTTGACCTGGCAGCACTTGAATCGCTGGACACAACCTGGCACCAGCGGGAGAGGCAGGTCAGACCGTGGGAGCGTGCCCCGCCCAGACCTGCCCTCTCCTCGGTCTCCCAGGCCCCACCAGGTGCTGCCCCACCACACAGCTGGGAGTACAGTGGCTGAATCAGAATGTCTGATTCACACATGGAGGGTGGCAGGGCTGGGGCTAGGCTGCAAGGCTACCAGGGCAAGGCCCTCTGGAGTTGGGAAGATGTCCTATAAAGAAGCAGTGAGAGGGAGGAGAAAAGGGTGGTCAGGAGGCAGACACAGCCACGAGAGAACAGGCCTTTCTAATGGAAGTTTCTGGGCTGATGCCAAGAGAAAATGGACAAAGAAATATTTGAGAATAGAAACTTGGTATGAACCAAATAAGGGAAACATATGAACTTCCCTAAATGATGAGGTGGGAATAAAGTTCTTGAAGATGGCCACGGAGCCCCCACCCTCACCCAACCACTGACCCTGGCGGAAATCTGTGAGGACTGCAAGTGTCACATGCCCACCCCTGTCCTTTCCCCCTTTCACCTTCTGTGAAGCAGGCATCTGGATCCAAGTATTCCTCGGGCTGTTCCACCGGGACTTCTTCTACTTCGGGTTTGATGTCGATGGTGCTTCCTTCAGAGGAGCTAGTATCATCCAGTTTCTAGATTCACAAAGAAAAGGGAGCTCAACCAACTCTGCAGCAAACTTCCACTCTACACTGACTGCTCTACCTCGGGCACAGGTGATGGGTCAGATGTAACTCTTTGCAATTCTTTTACAGACTCATCGTCATCCCGTTCCGGAGGGCCAAACAATTACCAGAGGGCCCTCAAAACTTCTTCCAGTACTGGGAGAACACATTAAAGTCTGTTCACAGTGAGTGATCCACCCTAAACAAAATGTGGCTCAGTGCTCCAGCTCAGCCAGATTAATGTCAGGGAAGTCCTTGAGCGTTCTGCTCCAGCCTCTGAGATGATCCAGCAGCAATGGACATAGGTCTAGGAATATCTCAGGATACTAGGTCACCTAAGGAAGGTCTAGAATGACAGAGAGTATTAGGGTTGGTTCTCAAACCTAGCTGGCTATTCCATAATCTCCCTACCAACCCCATAACTGAACCAGTCCCTGGAGGTGACAGGGCCCCTTTTTGTCCCCACACAGAATCACAGTTGAGTTTTAGACTGGGGCCTTACATCTTTGCTGCCTTCAGGATCCGACTCGCTGCTAACATCCTCTGTGTTAAGATTCTCAAAATCAGACTCGCCTACAGCAATGGGCACCCGCACGGTCAAGTTGGGATTGTTGATGAAGGACATGTGGTCCTCATCAATGATATACTTCTCCACGCTGCTGCCAATGCCACTGGTTGTGCCATTGCCATTCTTCTGGAAGTCACCATTCCGGTGGATGTCTGCACCAGTGTGGTTGGCGATACAGTTGGCCTTCTTTTCATATAGCTCATCCAGAGGCTTCACTTCATCGGCCTCACGCTGCTTCAAGTGAGCCTGCATGAAGGCGTGCACTTTCAGTTTGGCCCAAGCCACCCCCTTCTTGATCCGGATTACTGAAATTTGAAGGTTGTTCATTTCCCCATCATCGTCTGTTGCTGCCAGATTGTCTGCGCTGAAGGAGCTTAGGAGCAAGGCCAGAAACAGGTTCAGCACCTGTACCAGTGGCAGTAGGAGAAAGGAGAGTGAATGTTGACAGTATTAGGGAAAGTCATGCACTAAACTAGGGTTAAAACTTGAAAATCCACAGACTTATGTGACAGGCACAATAGTTTCTACTATGTTTGGTTTGACCCACTCAGTGTTTTAAATGCTCATGTCACTAAGTGGACATTAAAACATTTTTTATTGAAGTGTATAATTAACATATAGCGTTAGTTTCAGGTGTACAATATTCAACAACTCTACACATTAGTTCTCACCACAATAAGTGTACTGTTAATCCTCTATTTCACCTCACCCTCCTCTGGTAACCACCAGTTTGTTCTCTGAATTTAAGAGTCTGGGTTTTTGTTTTGTCTGTTCATTTGTTTTGTTCCTAAATTCCACATATGAGTGAAATCATATTTGTCTCCCTCTGACTTATTTCACTTAGCATTATACCCTCTAGCTCCATCCATGTTGTTGCAAATGGCAAGATTTCAATCTTTTTTTATGGCCCAGTAATATTCCATTTATACAGATACCCCATCTCTTAATCTATGGGTGGATACTTGGGGTGGTTCCATATCTTGGCTATTGCAAATACTGCTGCAATAAACATAGAGGTGCATGTATCTTTTCTAATTAGTGTTTTTGTTTTCTTTGGGTATATACACAGTGGTAGAATTACTGGATCATATGGTAGGTCTATTTTTAGTTATCTTTTTTTTTTAAGAATTTATTTATTTATTCATGAGAGACATGACAAAGAGGCAGAGACACAGGCAGAGGGAGAAGCAGGGAGCCTGATGCAGGACTCGATCCCAGGACCCTGGGATCATGACCTGAGCCAAAGACAGATGCTCAACCACTGAGCCATCCAGGTGCTGCTCTATTTTTAATTTTCTGAGGAACCTCGATACTCTTTTCTACCAAGTGGGCAGTTTGTTTGGTTTTGGTTGTGATACAAGTTTATAGCACCTCTTTTCTTGGTTCTCTTATAGTTTTACATACATATATATGTACTCCCAAATATATTACTTTTCTTATAATAAGAAAAAGCAAAAACTATCCATTTTGGGAGAAAATTCCCCCTAATGAGGAAAAAAAATGGACACGGCTTATTGGGAGGATCGAAGAGGGTACAGATTCCATGTATTCACAAGCAGTGGGTGTCTTGGAGAACCCACATTAGAAAAACTAGGCTTGGAGAACCACATTTTCCTAACAAATCAAGAAAGTAGAACTGAAATATAGTTCATGTTATCCTAAGAACTAGCTTCCTTTGTTTTCTTAACATTTATCAAAATAAAATAGTTTGACCAGTGATGGTGACTTCTATGTTCTGTTTAATATCTAACTGTCTAATCATCGATGCAAGCTTTATTTGTTTTAATATCCTATTTTACCACATTGGACATTAAGATTAATTAATTTATTTTTATTAAGGCTTACTTTAAAAATTGGGAGTTGTTCACTTCTTGATTTACACCTGCCCTTACGGCCCGGCCCTTACTTTGTCTCACTTCTGAAGAGTAAGCAATACATTTTAGGTGGAGATGTTAGTATGTGTAGAGTGAGAGGGATGGAAATGACAAATGAACTATATATATGCAAATTATTTGGGCCATTTGTAGAATTACAAAGGAATATGGTTGGTAAAATGGGGGTGAGTTGAGGGAGCTTTGAAGGCCAGGCTGAGGGATTTGAATTTTATTTAATTGGATCTACTACTGGTCTTTGAGTAAAGAATAACAGATGACAGAGATCTGAGAAAATTATTTCTATCAGCTATATATGCTAGAGTTGTTAGTTGCATGAGTTAACAGGGGTCTGAATTAGGCTACTGTAATCTCAAGCCTTAGAATGCATGAAAATCTCCTGGGGTGGGATGTATGAAAAAATACATACTTCCTTGGCCTCACCTTTAAGATTCTGATTCAGTAGATCTGGTATAGGGCCTGGAACTCAGCCTTTTTTTAACATGTGAAATTTGGGTAGCTGTGATCTTCAGACCACACTTTTAGAAATACTGGATTGGGGGGGGGGTGCATGGGTGGCTCAGTGGTTGAGCGTCTGCCTCCAGCTCAGAGTGTGATCCCAGGTCCGGGGATCGAGTCTCACATCGGGCTCCCTGCATGGAGCCTGCTTCTCCCTCTGCCTGTGTCTCTGCCTCTCTCTGTGTCTCTCATAAATAAACAAATAAAATCTAAAAAAAAAAAAATACTGGATGGATTATAGATATGGAAAGGACGGGGCAGATCTTATAAATACTACAAAAAAGATGTATGAAAGGGACCAGATAATTTAGTGGGAAGGGAAAGAAGAGAGTCAGAAGAGACTTATAGTCACAGATTCCTAGAGACTAGGTGGGCAGAAAGACTGAACCTGGAAAAGTGTCATCCAAAGCAGAAATAATACTGCATTTTGTCATGTGCTCAGGTTGTCTGTAGAGAGTCAGGGGGAGAGGATGCAGAGACAAGTGATAAGAAGGGAATAGAGAAAGGGGTATGAGGTCAGGGCTGGGAAATGTGGATCCCACTATGCACCGGGAGGCAATAGCTGCATTCACTGAGGAAGTGGGAAGTGGGAAGGCGAGCGGGAGTAGGACTGCGGGAAGGGGGGTCAGGAATGGAGAAAGGGAGGGATTACAGAAAACATCAGTGTCTATTTTTATAGATCATAAAAAGAACAGCTGGTTCAGAGGCTGGTGAGCAGGAGCCCTCTCCTGGCATGCTTCTCTACAGCACAAAAAGGAGACTTGCTCTGGATGATCTGACAAGGGGTCACACTGGGTTTCCTTCTTCTAGCGCCCCCTGCTCTAGACTTGTGCCTCATCTGAAAAATAAGGACTTAAATTCTAGTGTGCATGTCAAACACCTGGAGACTCCTGCTAAAAATGCAGATTCTGATTCAGTAGTTCTGGGGAGGGGCCTAAGATTCTGCATTTCTAACGTACTCTAAAGTGATCTCACTATTGCTAGTCCTCTGACCACACTTTGAGAAACACGGTGTCAAAATTTCTGTTGGTGAATATTCTATATACAGAGGCAGAAGACCGTAGAAAGACAGATTAAAGCAAAAAAAGTGATTTGCCATTTATACAAGTTAGATAAAACCCTCTAATGGTTTAAATCATTGGTTCTCAATGGAGGGCAGTTTTGCCTCCTAGGGGACAGCTGGCAATGTCTGGAAACATTCTGGGTTGTCATAACAGGGTGGGGGGGTGTTACTGGCCAGTAAACAGTAGAGGCCAGGGTTGCTGCTAAACATCCTACGACACAAAGGACAATCCTACAACAAAGAATTACCTAACCCAAAACGTCAACAGTGTCAAGGTTGAGAAATTCTAATTTAAATGAAGGAAACCTCTATAGTAGAAAAAGCATAGATTTTGTGGTCCAGAATCTAAAATAAGCCCATTTCCCTGACTTCAGGAAAATCATTTAACTTTGCTGAGTTTTGTTACCATACTATGAAAAAAGGTTGACAGTGGGGTTTATGACTCAGCAGGTCTCTGTAAAGAGAGTCTCCTTTCCTTCATTTGTACCTTAGGGTTCTTAAACCAAGAAAGAATAAAAACTAGCACAGACATGAAGTTAGTAAGACCATGCCCACTGGGCTTCTGGGTCAAGGGTAAGATGTTCTGGGCAAAGACTGAAAAATTCTACAAGTTAGTACTAACCACCAAGTTGCCAATAACCATGACCATCATGAAGACAATGAGGCACATGGCCTGGCCTGCCACCTCCATGCAGTCCCACATGGTCTCGATCCACTCCCCACACAACACTCGAAAGACAATGAGGAAGGAATGGAAAAAGTCATTCATGTGCCAGCGAGGGAGTTCACAGTCCTGGTTGATTTTGCAGACACATTCTTTGTAGCTTTTTCCAAAGAGTTGCATCCCCACCACAGCAAAGATGAAGACAATAATGGCCAGCACCAGGGTCAGGTTGCCCAAGGCACCCACTGAATTTCCAATAATCTTGATCAGCATGTTCAGGGTGGGCCAAGATTTGGCCAATTTGAAGACTCGGAGCTAAGGGGAAAAAAATCAAAACAAAAATCAAATGATACTCAATCCATTTTCTTACCATACAGCTAAAATACAAACATATAAAATTAGCGAGATCAAGCTAAATTTATTGAGCATTGTTGGGAAGTTCCCAGGACTTTTAACTATCTTAGATTAAAATGAGAGAATGTGAGGCATAGACAGGGAAAATGGATTAATTCCACAGTAAGTGAAAGACTTACATTAGGAACCAAGAATACTGCCTCTAGGCCCTTATATTAGTCCCTGGTTCAATCCACTTTTTATTTTTTAATTTTAATTTTTTAAAGTAGGTTCTATGCCCAGCACAAAGCCCAGTGGGAGGTTTGAACTCACAACCCTGAGATCGAGACCCGAACTGAGATCAATAGTTGGACACTTAACCAACTAGGCCACGCAGGCACCCCTCAATCCACTTTTTAAGAACCTATACATGAATATATCCTTTTGCTATTGATTTTCCCTTGACTTCTCAAGGAACATTATCAAGGAAAATGTGAGCTGTAGTGAAGCAAAAGATCAGGATCGTAAGGACAGTGAAAAATAAGTCATCTGTTTCCTTAAAAAAACATGCATTTAAAAATTCTAAGTATCTCTCCTTTTGCTTGCCAATAAATATTCAATAGCTGATAGGAAATGTTGGGATATGCTTGGAGTAATTTGGAGGAGAAGCACAATGCCTTAGCAGAAGCAGTTCCACATATATCAAACATCTTATGAAAAGGGCCTATAATGATATTAATTCAGAGGACAGAACTTCTGTTACCTGCAATCATGAAATTTCTATATTCTGTAATAAATGATTTACAAAGTCTTATCTAATATTGAGAATTATAATGTATAAAGCCCATGATGAAATGATAAAAATGAGATCATCTTCAGACGTCATAAGTTAATAACTAACACATGATATAAAAGGAATTCTGGTAGAATGGCAACAGCATGGATTGGAACATTCTTTTCCTGTTGAAAGTCTGAATCTTATCTGAGAGTTCAAGATTTACCAGGTGTTTCTCTGTGTGAATATCTGGATCATTTATATTTTTCCTTCTCTGATTGGCTTTTTAGTTATTAGGAATACTACTGCTAGGGCTTCTACCTCTTAGTCCTTCATCTCATCTTCCAGATAACAAGAATGATTTTTTTTTTTTTTAAAGGGAGTGTTTAATTTTTTTTTTAATTTTTATTTATTTATGATAGTCACAGAGAGAGAGAGAGGCGCAGAGACACAGGCAGAGGGAGAAGCAGGCTCCATGCACCGGGAGCCCGACATGGGATTCGATCCCGGGTCTCCAGGATCGCGCCCTGGGCCAAAGGCAGGCGCCAAACCGCTGCGCCACCCAGGGATCCCCAAGAATGATTTTCAAAAAGTCTACTATGGGCTAGATCCTAAGATCCAACCAAAGACTAGTAAGCAGAGGTTCAAGAAACTTGACAGATGTTACTTGTGACTTGGACTGAGCAAGACCTCTATTGTAGAAATAGTTCCATTCTATTCCAATTCTCTTTCAATATGCTGAATATTCTGATGAAAAAACCTAAAACCCTTTCAGTTACAAGTGCTTAGGTATTTTTCCCAATAGGGAGAGAAAAACCTAGGCCAGTTCTGATGCTCTGAGTGGATACCCTGGAAGTAACTCAGCTTCTCAAGGGACTTAAACAGGTCATTGCTTATGCTTATGTTTATGGGAAGCTATTTTGAGGATACCATTAACTATTCTTTCAGGGTCCCTGGGTGGCGCAGCGGTTTGGCGCCTGCCTTTGGCCCAGGGCACGATCCTGGAGACCCGGGATCGAATCCCACGTCGGGCACCCGGTGCATGGAGCCTGCTTCTCCCTCTGCCTATGTCTCTGCCTCTCTCTCTCTCTCTGTGTGACTATCATGAATAAAAAAAACAAAAAAACAAAAAAAAAACAACTATTCTTTCAAAGTCATTTTTAGTAATTTTAACATTAACTTCTTCAAATATATTACAAAATCTTTCTCAGCTAATGTTATGGGAAAAAGTCAATGTTCAAAAATTAATTTCATTATAATTTTTTAAAGTATTATTTTATTCCCATTTTCTGGGAGGGGTCACCATGATGGAAGAAATGAGAGACATCTTTGAACAAGGAGAAATTACTGCCATTTCAAGGACATGTCCAGATAAAGAAACAGATTTACTAGCAAATTCATTAGACCTCAGAATAACCCTTAGGAATCCTTCTTTTTCATCTTTTAGGTTAACTATTATTTTCTGAGGAACTTCCTAAAAACGACTTCTGTTTGCTGATTAATATTAAAAACGAACTTCTATATTAGGAACTTAGCAGAAAAATTGCCAAGATTTTACTATCTAATCACCAACAGGAATCATGAGAATATAGTTAGGGATTTTTTTAAATCATCAAATTAACTAATGCAAAACTTTTTTAGTAGCTGCAAGATAGGAAATGTAAAAAGAAATTGGAGAAATATGGAATACCAATCGGAAAGATCGCAGCACCGAAAGCCCCTCCACGTCTGCTAGACCCAGTTCCATTAAACTGAGGGAGACAATAAATCCGTCAAAAATGTTCCAACCTTCTTGGAAATAATAGTAGGGATCCATGGCTATGAGCTTCAGGAACATTTCCGCTGTGAAAATTCCAGTGAAAACCTAAAGAGGGGAAGGCAGGGGGTAAGGAAAAGAAATAATAGAAAGAGAATATCTTTATTATTATCTTTGAATACCACATGTCCAAGAAGCATCAACAGCTAGTCCGGTTAAATTGTACATCTGAAGACATCAGCACTTAGATGTCCCATGACTACTCCACATGAGGCAAGAGATTCTTGTTTTCCTTTTGAATCAAGTATTCAGTTCCAATATTCTCATCTTTGTTGCCAGAATTACCTAATTCACGTTGTTCAAGAGTACATTTAAAAAACTATTTTAAGCATAGGAAGACCACACAGTGGCTCCTTCTAAAGGGTCAGCAGTCACTTTGAATGTTTATGTTTGGGATGTTTGCCTAGAAAAACAACCTACTCATTGAATTATATTTTAAAAATATAGCATTATTCCTGATTTGATATTACGTGCCTTATCAAAGCTTGACATATGCTTCAGAGTTTCTCATTTTAAATTGTAAAACCAACAAACAGAACACTCCTAGAAGCATGCAAATACAGGAAAAAAAAGTATAGTTTCATCATTTTGCATACAACCATCATTTTTATGTACTTTCTGTTTTTTTTTCAAATGCACATATCTTTTGACAGTTGTGAAATCATAGAGTACACAGTATCTTGGGTCTTATTTTTTACTTATATAACTCAGTCCACGTTGCTATATAGTCTTCTTAATTCCCATTTATATCACTTATATAAAATTCTACTGAGTATGTCCTCCAAGAATTTTCTTTCCTTTTTTCTAAGATTTTATTTAATTTAGAGAGAGAGTGCAGGGGGAGGGGCCAAGGGAGAGGAAGAAAGAATCCTTACTCCCCACTGAGCAAGAAGTCTGACAAGATGTGGGGCTTGATCCTAGGACCCTGAGATCATGACCTGAGCTGAAATCAAGAGCTGGCCACTTAACTGACTGAGCCATTTAGGCACCCGCTCAAAGAATTTGCTTATTGTTGGAGATGTTGGTGCTTCCTTTTGATTTTTTCAATATGATAATCAATGATGTAATAACTATTTTAAGGTTTGGACCTCATTGGCTATGCGAATGACTTCTTCCCTGTGTTACAGGACTCCCACTTTTCTACCTTTCAGAGCACCCTGTGTTTCTTAATGCCTTCTGTATCCCTCAGGATAACATAATGTGTAGTAAGAAAGTAAAATCCCACAAATGCCAGTTTCAACAAGACCAATACCTTCATTGTAGGCTAACCACACACCATCAGACTCTTATTGAATATTCTGATTTTAGAGGACTGATATGTAATAGGTTTTAAACTCATAATAAATCACTGCCTGCAACTACCTGGTTACCAAGTTTACAAAGGAAGGATTTTAAGAAAAACTTTGAAGATACGGTCTGAGGACAGAATTGGAAATAGTGAAAAATACTTAGACTACAGACACTGTTTTGAAACAGACTCAATGAATGTATAGCAATGACAAAACAGAATGGCATGATGGAAATGAAAATGGCTACGTGGGCTGTAAGGTTTTGTGTCCATATACTTTTCCATGGCTCCCCATTTTTTTTCTAAACTGAAGATGCAGTATTCTAGAAGTGAAAGAAAATATTCTCTAGAGAGGTCCAGTTAAGCAAAATCAAAGTTCAGGGTACACACTAAGCATCTACAGATGGAACGTAGCTGTAAGTGAGGGCAGCTAATCAATTTCCCCACAGACATTTTACCCTCAGCATAAACCCATGGAAGGTTTCTCTATACAGAAATGTTAGTCTGCTTACTGCACACTAAGTAGAGACTGTCTACTTTTGGTTGCTGTCCCACTGTTTCTGGTGAACACACAGGAAATGCTCAGTAATAAGCCCTGGCTAACTGATCACAGAATATTTATACTGTGGGAACTCTGGTTCCTAAGATAAAATCAACAATGACACAGTTACTGTTGCCTTTCAATAGGATGAATGGCACCCAGATGCCTGACAGAAATGCCCATGACAGAGGTCAGCAACCATGTTATTTCAACATATAGTGATTGCCACCAGTTGGGGTTTGTTGGTATGAAAGAGTAACTTTTTTATAAATGGAAAAGAGCAGACGTAAGGCTATTCCTATGATGCCATTCTAATTTGCACTGTGGTATGCTTCTTGAGAAGGAGAAAAAAGGAGAATTATAAGCAGCATGTCAATCGACGATCGTACATAAATGTCACTCTTGTGAGTGTCCTCAAATATTCCCCTAGGAACTTATTCCTAGGCTCTAGGAATGGCAGTTCTCAAAGAAAGTGGGACTGGGGTGTCAGGGCCTGAGAAGCGTGGGAAGAGGGTCTCTAGGAAGGACACTGATATGGATGCTGGGGGTCTAGAACAGGGAGCCAGATCTTGAACAGGGTGAGGAGGATAATCACTTTGCAAGAGGTAACGGTGGCTTTTTTATCAAATAAATACACTAAAGATAGCAGCAACCAGGTGTCTTTTTGTCAGAGGAGTTACAACTATAGAAAGGAAGAAATCAGAATGAATCTGGTAATGTGGGACTAGAATAAACAGCCAGCCCCATGCTGAGAGGGTCCAGTCATGTACACTGATTGCTCCAACAGATCTTGACTTCTAAATATCATTTTTCACTACAACAACCAGGGCTCCTTGAGAAATGGCTGATCCAGGCCTGAGATGGGAAAAATATAAAATTAGCTTGGAATAGTCTGTAACATCAGAAAAAAAAAAAAAAGAAGTAATGAGGATATGTTGATAGGACACAGAAAATAGCTTGAAGGAAATCCCAGTGGCCAAATCAGGAATGTTTAAACATTTAAATAAATGATGACAATGGATTATAACCCACTAGATAAAACTGAAAGCCATGAGTCTACGTTGATATAAATAATCAAAAGTTAAATGAAGAACAGTAAATTTGGACCATTTCAAAACATCTTCACAAACACTAATTATAAATGGAAAAGAATAACTTTACAGGGGAGAAGCCTGGAGATACCTCCTTTGTCAACTGACCAAGTGACCATCACTACAATGGGACAAACGGAAACCGTGCCACGTGGTAGGTGCAAGGGAAGACAACCTTGCTTGTGTGATACTCCTGCCAAATGTGTAAGCTGAGTCTAATCATGAGGAAGGACCAAACAAACTGAAATTGAAGAAGTTCTACAAAATAACTGGCTTGGAGTCTTCCCAAGTGTCAGGGTCAAAAAACCAATGAAAGACTGAAAAAGTCCGCCAAACTGAAGAAGACTGAAGACACAGGACAACCAAATGCAACAGGAGACTGGAATAGTCTTTTTGTTACATGTTCTTTTGCTACGAAGAACATGACTGGGATTTCTGGAAGAACCCAAAGGGGCCTGAGAATGAAGGGGCTGTGAGGCGCACGGGAATTTCCTGAGTCTGATGGCTGTATTATGGTTCAGCAGGACAGTGTACGTGTTCGTAAAACACATGTGAAAGGCTGAGGGGCTGTGTCAGCAACTTACTCTCCAAAAGAATGCTTTAGACTGTACTTGAAACCTTTCTCTAAGATTGGGGTTGCTTAAAAACAACAACAACAACAACAACAACAAAACACAACAAAACACCTTATAAACTCACAGTTGTGTTCAAATGGTTGCAAAAAAGGGAAGAAAAGAATCCTTACGTTTATCTCCTGAATAAAACAAAAGCTGTAGAAGTTACATAGCCTCCCTGGACTTCCATTTCCTCCATGGAACACGGGGAGTGGATAGAATTATCTTTAAGGTTCTTCCTCTTACTAACGTTTTTCCTGTGGGGAGGGTGGGAGAGGCAGGAGGGACCTTTGCTTTACAGAAAACTGTTCTCTTCTGCCATCAGAAACTTCCACCTTTACCTATGGACAAACACAGCTCACTTCACTGTCTGAGGAAGGCCTCAGGGTTCCAACCGTGAGACAAGGTTGTATCTCATTTCACAAGCTGGTCAATCTCACTCTTTTCCATCTTCCTTTTCTCAGGTTCAAAGACTCTCTCTAGATGTCCAAACCTTTGGGAGCTCCTCTCTGCTTAGAATGGATGCCGCCTGATTCATGAGTCATTTAATAAAGCCAATTAGATTTTTAAAAAAATGTCCAAGCCTTTGGAAATTCTTTTACTGAATTATACTAATATAGTTCCTATGATTTGTAGAGTATATTTCGCTATTCTAAAAGCTTATCTATAGGTTCTCATTTTATCCTCCCAACCTCTGGTGACATGGTGTTATCCTCATTTTATAGATGCAAATATTTGTGGTCAGAAAGGAGTGGCATATGTAACATTAGTACATTCAAAACAGAACTCTTGATTTTATTATTATTGTTTTTAAAGATTTTATTTATTTACTCATGAGAGACACAGAGAGAGAGGCAGAGACACAGGCAGAGGGAGAAGCAGGCTCCATGCAGGGAGCCCAACGTGGGACTCAATCCTGGGACTCCAGGATATTCACTAAACTGCTGAGCTACCCGGGCTGCCCAGACCTCTTGATTTTAAACTCCAAACCTGTTCTTTCCTCAGTCATCCTATTTCCTCCACAGCTACTAAACTTCCAAATCTAGGTACCAGTCTTATTTCTTCCCCTTCACACTCACCTCCAAACTACTGGCCAAAGTATCCTGAACCATTCACTATTTTCCATCCCCACTAATTGCAGGTTTATAATTCTTTACAGTCCCTTGAAAACTCTTGCCCCCAGAGTGCTTTTTCATTTTAGAACTGTTTTGGTTGGGTTGCTTCAGAAAGTCCTTGAACATTAATTGCTGACCTTCCCTCTCTCCTCTTTCTTCATGATGATACTGAGCAAAGTCTTCTCAATGCTCATAACTCTAACACTTCTAATCTAGGTGTGACCTTAAGTCTCTACAGATTTTTTCAGAAAGGGAAAAATAATGTTATCTGCTGGCCTGGTCTAAGGGCAATTCTGCTGGTGGTAGGTGAAAAGGCCTCTCAAAATTCCTTTGAAATCAAGGACTGATTCTGTAAAAAGCAAGTAAAAGTAAAGACTTTGAGAAAAACAAAACATCACAGGGAAAATACTACCACCATCGGCAAAATTATCAAGTCATACTTTTCATTACTCAACTCTTGGCTAATAAAATAAGCTTGTATCTATATCATTTTGTTGATTGGTTCAAAATGCTGCTTGATGGCCAACCTCCTGGTCATACAGTAAGCCCACTGTTAAGTACCCCCTCAGAGTCAGCAGATTTCCTGGACAGCCTATGAGGATGTCCTGTTTCAAGACGCCCATATCTCATCAGGTTGGGCATGAGGGCTTACATCGAAGCGGTGAGCCTGAAGTATGTCACTAACTCACTAACTCAGACATGGGGAGTGGAAAGATTATAGAATTATCTTGGATGTGTACAAGGGAATGTGACAAGCTGCAAGGACTAACCAGATAAAGCATCTCCTTTGCCACACGTGTTTTCATAATCAGAACTCAAAATATTATAACACTTTAATAGTATATTAGGACTTAATGTAAAAACTCTGTGTGTGAGAGAGATATGTGTATGTATGCATGTGTGTGTGTATGTGTGTGTAGAGAGAGGGAAACAGAGAATACCAGGCAGAGATCATATTCAAAAGGTAATGAACCATCAGATTTAACTTGCTTGGGACACCTGGGTGGCTCAGCAGTTGAGTGTCTGCCTTTGGCTCAGGTGGTGATCCCGGAGTCCTGGGATGGAGTCCCACATCAGGCTCCCTGCAGGGGGCCTGCTTCTCCCTCTGTCTGTATCTCTCCCTCTCTCTGTCTCTTATGAATAAATAAATAAAATCTTAAAAAAAAAGGATTTAACTTGCTCATGGTGAAACTCCTATGGAATAATGAAGCCCAGATGACGTAGAGGATTCTTTTCAACTAAATTTTCTTACCTATCAAAATTCAATCAACTCCTGATCTTTGGACTAAGAAATAAAACAGATAAAATCCCCAAATGACAACTATTTGACTTCAGAATATACTGTGTCATCTATTAAAAAAAAAAACCCCTCATTCTTATCTTCTAAATAATATAATAAATTAAATATATGGTTTAAGCTAATGTTAAAGTAAATTTGGCACAGATCAACTAACGGTAGAAACTGTATGAGAGCCCAGAAGTCGGATAGGAGGGGGAAACCAGCCTAGAATTAAAAGTTTCCTATAGATAGGCCCCATATGGGTAAATAATATATCACGGTACAGGCAAATTTATAGTTATGTTTAATGCACTAAAAGAGCTCCCCTATTTTGTGGTAGTTGTTACTGAAGGTGAAAGGGGAAGTGATGTGCTGGAGTAATGCAGGAATCAATGTGAGAAACAGAATGAGGAAAAAAAAGTCCCGAAGTCCTTGGCTCAGGTTGCTGAAAGCAACCCACTGCACCAGGCCTCCCATTCTGTCACCATGGTTGGTTTTCTGCCAATAGCTCCTAAATGACGTCTTCAAAGTTCTGCAGAAAGAGGAAACAGCCAAGGGATCACAACAGTGAGCAGAAGTGGCTGGGGCTGTGCCATATGTGGAAGCATTTGTCTTCCAATTAACTATTACTTTCTTTTCAACTAAACTCCAGCTTCCAGTATCAGAAAAAAAGATGTCCTACAGGCAAAACATGTTCAGATCATAAAATCAGGAGAGAGTGCTCCATCTTACCAGATTTCCTACAGCCAAGACGTGTTCAAATTGTGGTGTCATGGGATGGTGCTCCATGGCCATAAACAGGGTATTCAGGACAATGCAGATGGTGATGGCCAAGTCCACAAAAGGGTCCATAACGATCAAGTTCACGATCTCTTTCAGTTTTATCCAGTACGGGTGACACTCCCAGATGAGGAAAGTATTGGCAAATTTATACCAGCATGGCGGGCACTTTCTCTGTGACTCTTCCAGCTCTGTGTCGAGTAAAGACAAAGGTAGCCCTCAATCACAGTGAGACAACAAAGGGGGTCTCTCCTACTCCTTGCTGGGTCCTTATCGCTGCTATTCACCATGAGAAGAAAGGTGGTTTGAGTACTGACTGTTCTGTGTAGTTCCCCCCACCCCACCCCACTCCATTTTCTTTCCCATGAAGGGAAAGAGGAGGCATGAGCAATACCAGGTCATTTCCCTATTAACAACCATCTGGTTATAACCTAGACTTTGATCTGTTTTGGGAGCGCAGCATAACGGTTAGGAGCTTGGCCTCTGAGGTCTGACTCCCTGGTCCAACCGGCTTCAACACTCACAACTGTGTGATTTCAGGCAAGTTACAGATTCCTCTATACTTCTGTCACCTTATCTGAAATCACACTTACTTTACAGGCTGTGGGAATAAATGAGTCCTATAATCCTCATCCACCAATTAAGGAATAAGCGAGTTGGTAAATGTAAAGTGGCCAGCGCAGTGCATGGCACAAGGCAAGTCCTCAATAAATGGCACGTTTTATGTTACGCATTATATCACTAAATTATTATCAGAGAAGCATTTAGAAGCGCAGACTCTAAAGCCAGACATACCTGGGTGCGGTACCAGCTCAGACAGTGCTAAGTGGGGGAACCTGAGTACATTATTTCAATCTGCCGAGAGAATTAAATGAGCTAAGATAGGTATAAAGCACCTCAGAACACCCTGGCCTGGGCAGCCCAGGTAGCTCAGCGGTTTAGCACCACCTTCAGCCCAGGGCGTGATCCTGGAGACCTGGGATCGAGTCCCACATCGGGCTCCCTGCATGGAGCCTGCTTCTCCCTCTACCTGTGTCTCTGCCTCTCTCTCTCTCTCTCTCTGTGTCTCTTATGAATAAATAAATAAAATATTAAAAAAAAGAGAACACCTTGGCCTACAGTAAGTGCTCCAGAATCATTTGCTCTTATTATTATCTTTGCAGCAGAAGCAGCATGGGCAGCCAGGCCACCCTGTGCAGTGTGTGCAGTGCAAGTTAGCAAGTGCACAATTCACAACTGAGGTGGGTGCAAGAGTCCCAGTCTTCTCCCTTCCCCTACTCTTTCTCATTGCCCTTCTCCAATTTCATCCTCCCTCCCTCTTCCCTCCTTTGGTCTCTCTCTTTTAGAAACAGAGCTGGTTAGTTTCCAAGAAGATCTTATGTGATCTTCAATATGCAAAATAACTAAGTCACGAAGGGCTCTAGTTGCGGCAGGAAGAGAAGCCCAGTGTGACGGACTTCTTCCTTCCCTGAGGCACTTTCCCTAGGATCCTGGCATTCTGATGGACATAGACTATCATTAGACCAAGATGATCTCTAAGGTCGTTCACAAAACAAATATAAAAAGGACCATTAGACATTGAAGACGGAGAGCCATTCAGCTGGCAGCCACAACCGTCTAGGCATTAGGCTGTAGGTAACAAAGCCCTGCTCAAGTAGAGTATGAATTATAATAGCTTGGATTACAAAAGCCCAAGGACCTTGACCTTGGAAGATGTTCTTGTAAATGTAGCTTTGAGAACTGGTCAGCATGATAATCCTAGGCAAGGTCTTGGTTCCACCGAACTGGGTAGAGATGTATCTAGCCCACACCCCAACCCAATTCTGCTGAGAAAATCAAATCATTCAGGGAATGAAGAAAAGTTTCCCAACGTTTCACCAAGGAACAAGATGGCTGGCTTAAATGAGTCTTCTTTCCCTTTTTCCAACCAGCTGGATGGTGCCCATGGTGATGGCTTTATTTTAGATGGGGTGCTTTGGTTGGGTTTTTGATTGGCTCCCTGGTTGCTAAGAAAATGGTTGCCTTGGTTTTTCAGATTTAAGGGCCACAGTAAGCGCCACGTGGGAGTCTGCGTGGGAAAGGAAGTCTGTGAAGAAAATTTGCTTTGGCTTCTTCCTCATAGAACTCCCTCCCTTCCCAAGGTAAATTTAGTTTTCTAACCAAAAAAAGAAAATGAAAAGGTTCTCTTATTTCCATAAATTCTTACAGTACATATTTGGAAATTTGGTTCCGTTCCTTTTTTTAATCTCCTCCCTTCTCCAAATGTCTGTTCATGGCACGTGGAGGTTAAAGCTGCGACTGTTCACGTCTCCGACAGTAGACACAATTGTGGTGCTATACGGTGCACTAGGCTCTCAGTCTCTGCCAGATACTGAAGAGGGGTTTCCCTACCCTATGGGGCAAGGAGAAGATTCCTACAGGGATACTAGGGATCTCATCCACATTTTCTCAGGTGAGATCTCAGGATGATCTTTTCCATTCCACAAACGGTAAGGCAATGTGGAGCTTGAGGAGCTAGAAAAGATCAATTAGGTGAATACAGAGGTTTACAAAGTGACTCACAACTTGGCAAACTTTCTCGGCCCCACATGCCTGAAACAGCTAAGAATTTGGTCTGGGAGAACAGGCTAACATACCCAAAGAAATATCCAAATGTTACAAAAAAAAAAAAAATCTAAATGTTTATGGAGTTCCCCTTGTTTTGCTCCTGAACATTCTTGGAGAGGTTACCATAGTGTCAACCTCAGGGGTGTTGGAAATGGTTTCCAGAGAGGGCCTCGCAATTGCACCAAGATGGTGGTGTCAGTAGACCGTGGGGTTTCTGAATGTAGGGCTTGTCTTGATTCAATTCAACAAATATGAAACACCTACAGTGTGCGAGGTCCTGGGAATACACTGGCATACAAGAGTCCCCACCTCACAGAGCTTGCAGCCACACCACGAAAGACAGATGGCAGTTAAGTTATCGTGCTGACTGATGCTCGGGGCTGGTCAGCTGAACACAAGAGTGACTCAACAAATCGCAGCTGCAACAGTTATGGCCAGTTGCCTCTATGAGGCAGTTGTTGAAACTGTTTTACCTGGGAACCAGTAATGCCAAGTACCATCACCACTTCTTCACCAACTCCCTCCCCTTCGCTCCTTGGAGAAGTGAGACTGTAGTACTCTCTGCCTACACCCTACCCCTAGTCCTCTGAAATATCCCCAAGCTGATGGCTCTGCTGACTGAATTCAGCTGAGTTTGCTGGATTCCAGGAGAGCATGTCTGCCACAGGATAGGGGGGACATACAGCAGGCAGGATTTTCTCATTATTTACATACACACTTCTAGAGTTCTACACTGTGCTTTCTCAGCAGGTAGGTAGAAACCTGCTTCTTTGGTTTGGTAATCCAATGATTAAAATAATGTCAGAGTTTCTTAACTGAAGGTCTGAGAAGCAGGAACAATTATTCATTCAATGCTGGCTTCTAACACTGTAGCAATCGTTAAATACAGCGGGACCAGCAGTTAAATAGGAATGGATCTTTCTTAATGTCCTTTAATTCCCTCTCACATTCAGCTCCAGCCATCCATTGTTCTTTGCTTACAGCAGTCCCATCTCACCAGCTTTAAACAAAGGGAATCAAATCCTAGGGGAAGGGAGAGGAGAACGTCTGGGCAGTGGAAGGCTATGTGAACATCAGGACTTAGAAAAGGGAGAAAGAACTGGAATGGCTTCCCACTCAGGAACACAACCATGACTGTCTCTCTTCCCTGAGCTACCCCTACATCTATTTTTTATTATGTGTGTGCTGGTGGGTGGAGGGTAGAGAATGAGTAAAGCAGAACAGGAAGAGAAGGAAGAGCATGGGGAGAAGAGGAAGAAATGGGAGAAGAAAAAGACCACTCCAGTGGTTTCCACCCAGCTCAGTAGAGGTATGGAAGCATCAAGGCATCCAAAAGGAAGCCCAAACTGCCAATGCTCCCTACTGTTCCAAGCAGGTGAGGGTCAGTCCAACAAACATTTCCAACACATTTACTTCTACTAGACTCTGTGCTGAGCCACTGTAGCAATCAATTAAGTAATTGTTGTAGTGCATCAATAGTTCTCCTGTTCTGATGTCTTTGCCAGTAATAAAATATGCCTGTTGGAGGTGGTTCATTCGTCTTTCTCGACTTCCACAGATATCCAGAGAAATCCTGTCCTTGTCTCCTCGTGAAGAATAAAAATCAGCCAAGGTTCTTAAGCTAGAGTTTCTTAGCTTGGAATTCTTATCCTCTGAAGTTATTTGCCTGTGATCTCAAAGTATAAACTACAAAGTTTAAAGATATTTTCTCAGATGACGATCTCAATGACAATTAAAGAAAAATAGGAATAAATGTTCCGGCAGCTGAAAATAGTTAACTCAATATTCTTTTCACTTGATGCATTCTCAAGATTAGTCTAGGTATAGTTTAACATCTTGCTTACATGCGGGAATGTGACAAGCCAGAGGAATTTCTTTCTGGGGGTTTTTCCCTTTATCAAAGACACCTCTGCTGAATGAACACAAATGAACACACACGAACACACACACACACACACATATTTTCTCTCTCTCCCTTTCTCTCAGAGTAGAAGCAGTATTGGGCTTAAATGACTCAAAAAATAATTCATTCCACGGACATCAGGATAATTTTGAATCTCCTTATCTCAGAGACTCTGGTTATTGTTGGGTTAGCCTGGAAGTCTGAAGTCTGAAGAAAAGTAATCTGAGGCCTCAAGAATATTCTGGATCTACAGTAGGACAGCTCAGCTAAACCAACATGAATCAAAAGAAGAAGATTCACAAGAATCAATCAGAATCTCATGAGAGAAAACCCAGTCACTGAATCTATCTTTAAAGAAAGCAAGATGAGCCTGGAGTATAGACCATAATTGGACAAAGAGCTTACACTTGCTGGGGGACTGTGGTGTCATGGAAAATCCTGATATTCCTCAGTGTGCAGCACTGTCGTGGAAGAGCCACTCAATACCAAGTTCAGGCACTGACAGCAACATTACTGCAGATACGCTATGATTCAACAGTGGCTGCTCTTTCCCTGTGATACAGAGTGCCGAAGTAAGAGGGGTTTCAGCTTACCTATTCACACATCAAATATATTTATGGATATGTGGGGGTGTTTGATGAGAGACAGAATTGGGTATAATAAAAATGCACAGTACATTAGTCCTTCAGGGAAAACCAAAAGGGTTGTAGTAGCTAAAAAGGAAAAGAGGAAGAAGGTATGTTTTGGGGCAGAGGGCACGAGGGGGATTCCATCATTTCATATCTTCACAGTTCTTCTGTCTATATCGTTTATGCTTCACATCACCCCACTGGCTCCTCAGGACCACTATGGTCTTCTTGAGATCTTCTAGCTCACTCTTGACTATCATTCCTTCATATTTCTTACCTATCTTTGTATGATGCTGGTAGCAGCTCTGAAATCCTTATTTGATTCTCTGCATGCAGATTTGGAATGCTGGATTCTTTTTGAAAAAATCAGGCCAATTGACAGGGATTATATTTATCATGCACACTACATATTGATATCTTGGCGGCTTTGACTGAAATCAAGGGCACATACCTTCTACTAGTGTGTTTGTAACAACACTCAATATACTGTTGATTCTGTCCTTCCGCCCATATGAGGCCAGTTGGTCCATGGAAACTAAGAGAGATCCAGGGCCTTTCTTCTTAATTTCCACCTCAGTTGTAGCCTGAAAAAGATAGCAAATCAGGTGAGTAAAGTCTTACAAATGTTAAAGCAGGGCCTTACTGGACAGATAGTCCAGAGTGTGAGCAGAAGAAACATATGCTCTTCATGACATCTTTTTACTTTGATTCTACAATCCTAATTAACCTCAAGATGTACAAGGGAACATGACCATGTATCATCCTTAGCTCTACATAGACAAGACAGGCTAAGTTTGTACAAATCTACATAGATTCACAAGATTCAATCAGAATCTCATGAAAGAAAACCCAGTCACTGAATCTATCTCCAAAGAAAGCAAGATGAGCCTAGAATATAGACCATATTAGCTCTACATAGCTCTACATAGACAAGACAGGTTAAGTTTGTACAAATCTACACCGAACCAAAGAATCTGGCTGGGTCCCAAACACCTCATCTAGTCAATTCCTAGCACGGAGTAGAAAGACCAGATCTCCAGGGGCAATGCCGTCCAAAGTAGAACCTGAGTTTTCCTGTCTCAGTCTCATATCCACAGCATCTGGCTAGAATTGGACCACACAGTAAAATAAGTCAAATTCACCTCTATTCAATACTGAGTAATGTAGACATTGTTTCCTCCATGGGTTGGAGGCACCATCACTCTCTCAAACTGTCACTTCCAAATGTCAAACCTGGGCCCAACTGAATGTTAACAAGTGGAAGTTCTACCCCAATTCGCCAAGCCACTCCTCCAAGCCACTGTCAGGAAGTATGGTAAGGGTTTCCCTATTTTAATTACATATACAGCACTATATATGTTTATCTTGCCCTTATAAAATTTTATGTTGTAAGTTAGCCCACAATGTTCAAATTCCCAATCAAACAAAATGAGCAGAAAACACCATCAGGCTGTTATACAAAATATTTTTTTACATACTCCACTGTGGGCACCACCAGTATGGGAGATTATAGCACAGTGCTCCTGAACGTCCCCTTGCTTGTCCTTTCTGTGCTAACCTGAATATACTACATTAGATCAGCCTTAACGTAGTGGCTTAAAAGCTAGCTTTCTAGTAGCCATGCCATCCACTATATTATTTTATCATGTAATGTTGACTGTCCCTTGCATTGTGAAGGTAAGAGGGCAGAGACAGTCACCACCTCTCAGAGAACAGGGAAGATATGTGTTTGCATGAAGCTAGAGAAGTACATCTGATCAGCTGTTTTGAAAAGAAAATAATTTCTCTAGAGAGCTACATCAGAAAGCCTTTCTGCCCTTAGATATGATTAGATTTTAACAACAGTACAGAAGAAAGTTTCTGGCAGATTATAATTTATCTTGTTACAGTGTTTGATCAAACTGTTTCATTGATTCAGACATCTGGTTTACCTTAGGGTTTGGTTTTGTTTTGTGGCAGAGCTACAGAAGAATGGAAAAGAAAAAGAGGTGATTTCCTTGGGAATTTCTGGCTGCATAACTATACAAACACCTGTATATGTAATGATAATGTGTTGACCAGTACCTCAGGTAATAATAAGATAGATTTCTTTTTTTATTTAATAGTAAGATATATTTCTTTGATAAACCACTTTTTGCTGCAATTCCCAGCCTGATATTCGTGACACCTACTAAATCAGATTAAACTACTCTATTTTAAAAATGACAATCATCTAAAAAGGAACCCAGAAAGGCCCCATACAGTGGACACTCTTGTTTCTGGAGTTTATTCATTCTAGATTTTTACTGAGCTGTCCTCTGCAAATCTACAGTACAAGGCAGATAATTTTCATAATGCTGAATCCCAAGGTACTGTAAGATCTGATGGACTGGCTGATTTGTCAAGAATGGACGAAACTGCATTTAAAACTGCTTCGGTTCAAAGTATATCTTATTGTTTTTCTGGACTTGCTGGATGTAATAAGACATAAATTCTTCAGACTTTAATAATATTAACCTTAAACAAAGCTAATAGAAATGCTGTCTAAAGGACCTAGTCAAATCATTAGATTATTATTTAGTGGTATCTATTTGAAGGCTAAAATAATTTTTAGCTTGGATTTTAAAAATTCACATAAAGAAAAGTTTATCCCAAACTTAATAGTAAGATGGAACAATTATTATTTATATCTTTCTATGTAAACTGAAAACAAGCCATAGCAGATATACGTGGAGATAACTTCCATCATGTTGAAATTTGTTCCATACATAAGGAACATATCTTCAGTTTCAAAAAATAAAGAAATGAAAGAAGACACCAAGAAAAGAAATTTCAAAGACCATACTTAGGGAATTTCAGAGGGTAAAAAGGGAAAGTCATCATGTCACCTGGGCAAGAACAGTTTACCACAGATCCAAATAACTGATTCCATTGAAAAGTCTTGTGGTAACAGTAAGATACTCAGAAAAATCCCTTTAAATTTGTAAATTAAACAACAGACTTCTAAAAATCCATGGATCAAAGACGAAATCACAAAGGAAATTAGAAAATACTTTGAGGATAATGAAAACAATACATTATTTATAGTATAGGTTTATAGAATGCAGCTAACACAATGGTTTGAGAAAATTTTACAGTGTTAAATGCTTATAATAGAATCTAAAAAAGATATAAAATCAATGCTCTAAGCTTTCATGTTAAGAAATTAAGAAAAAGACCCAATTAAACTGTGGGTAAGTAGATGAAAGGAAAGAATAAAAATAAGAATGGAGATTCATAAATCAAACAACAATCAAGAAGGGCAAATGTTTTTTAAAAACAGATTAAGAAAATTCATAATTCTCTAGCAAGACTGATCAAGAAAAAAGAGAGAAAACACAAATGGTCATTTTCAGAAAAAGGAATGGGGACATTACTACCAATTCTACAGGCATTAATATAGGGTAATAAGAATACACTGTAATTGTAAGTTGAACCATCATAAGATGGAAACCTTCTGTACAATATTTATATTAGTCAGAGTATGATAAGATATGGTAGAGTAACAAATCCAAATATCTAAGTAGTCTAAACTTTAAAAAAAAAAAGAATATATTGTAAGCAACTTCATGTCATTTCACTTTGTATGAAATGGACAAACTTATCAAAACACAACTTATCAAAACCGATAGAAGAAGAAATAGAAAATCTAAATAGCCCACATTAGAAACTGTAATTTAAAAAGCTTACAATAAAGAGAACTCTAGGTCCAGATGACTCTACAAGTGAATTCTACCAAATATTTACAGAAGATATAATACCAATACTAATACCACTTCCTTCAGAAAGTAGAGTATAAGGGAACACTTTTCAACTTATTTTATAAAGTTAGTATAACCTGATACTAAATCTGCCAAAAACACCACAAGAAAAGAAAATCAGAGACCAGTATCCCTCATGAACAGTGATGTGAAATTCTTAACAAAACATGAACAAATAGAACCTAGTGATATAGACAAAGATAATACATCATGACAAACAGGGTTTATATCAGGAAAGCTAGTTTCACATTAGGAAAAAAGTCAATGTCATTCATCACTTTAACAGGATAAAGGAGAAAAATCATCTAATTATCTCACAGATGCAGAAAAAGAACATTTAATAAAATTCAACACCTCTGCATAATAAAATTTCTTAGCAAGCCAGGAATAGAATGTAGCAACTTCAATCTGATAAAGAACATCTATGAAAACCTACAGCTAACATTATACTTCTTGGTGAAACATGAAATCTTCCTCTAAAAATGGAAACAAGGAAGAATGTCTGCTTTCATCATTTCTTTCTTTTTTTTTTTTTTTTTTTTATGATAGTTACAGAGAGAGAGGGAGGCAGAGACACAGGCAGAGGGAGAAGCAGGCTCCATGCACCGGGAGCCTGACGTGGGATTCGATCCCGGGTCTCCAGGATCGCGCCCTGGACCAAAGGCAGGCGCCAAACCGCTGCGCCACCCAGGGATCCCTGCTTTCATCATTTCTATGCAATTTTAAAAAATGATTTTATTTGTTTGACAGAGCACAAGCAGGAGGAGTGGCAGAGTGAGAAGGAGAAGTAGGCTCCCCGCTGAGCAAGGAGCCCAACGCACACTCGATCCCAGCACCCTGGGGTCATAACCTGAGCCGAAGGCAGACACTTAACTGAATAAGCCACCCAGGTGCCCCTTTCTATGCAATTTTGTATCTGAAGTCCTAGCTAGTGCAATAAAGCAAGAAAAATAAACAAAAGGCATAAAGGTGCAGTTGCTGTTATTCACAGAAAATATTATCATGCAGGTAGAAAACTCTATGGAATTTACCAAAAAGGACCTATTGGAACCAAAATGTTATTTTATCAAGGTCATGAGATACAAGGTCGATATACAAAAATCAACTATATTTCTATGTTCTGGCAACAATAAATACTTGAAAATAAAAAATTTAAAATTATGCCTTTTACAACAGTATCAAAAAAATACAAATACCAAGGAATAAATCTAATGAAAGATGGGCAAGACCACCACCGCAATCTATACAACTTTGCTGAGAGAAACTTGAGAAGACTTTAATAAATGAAAACTACACATTCACAGATTGAAAAATTCAATATAATTAAGATGTCTACTATTCCCAATTGACCTATAGATTCAGTGCAATCACTATAAAAATTCTAGACTTTTCTGAAGAAACTGACCAAAAAAATGATTCTAAAATATACAGGGACTCGCCAAGGATCTAGAATAGGAAAATCACCTTTTATTTTTTTTTAAAGATTTTATTTATTTATTCATGAGAGAGGGAGAGAGAGAGGCAGAGACACAGGCAGAGGGAGAAGCAGGCTCCACGCAGGGAGCCCAATGCGGGACTCAATCCCGGGACTGCAGGATCACACACTGGATCGAAGGCAGGTGCTAAACTGCTGAGCCACCCAGGGATCCCTGAAAATAACGTTTTAAAAAAATACCCAAATAGCAAAATAATCTCTTAGGAGATTATTTAATAATCTTTAAAATGTTTTTTTGTTTGTTTGTTTGGAGGGCTTATGCTATCTCATTCCAAGACAATAAAGTTATAGTAATTAAGTAAATGTAGTATTGGAATAAGCATAGACAAACCAATCAAGGCAACAGAACAGAATCTAGAAACAGACCCACACATATACATCAACTGATCTTTGATCAAGGTGCCAAGTCAATTCAATAGAGAAAGTTAGTCTTTTTAACAAATGGTACTGAAAAACTACATATTCATCTAAGTCAACTCCTATCTAATTTCATACAAAAAAATTGAGCTCAGAGACCTGAATGTACAACTCAGAACTGTAAAATCTATAGAAGGAAAATAACTTCATAATTTTGGGTAATGGCAAAGATTACTTGGACAAGATGCAAAAAACATCCAATAGGAAAAAAAAAGATACATTAGATTTTATCAAAATTAAACATTTATGTATCTGAGAAATGACTTATATCCATAATATACAAAAAACAAATAATGGGCAAAAGAGGGGTGCCTGGGAGGCTCAGTACATTAAGCATGTCTTTGGCTCAGGTCATGATCCTGGGGTCCTGGGATCAAGCCCCCTATCAGGCTCCCTCCTGAGTGGGGAGCCTGCCTCTCCCTCTCCCTCTGCCTGCTGCTCCCCCTGCTTGTGCTCTCTCGCTCTCTGTCAAATAAATAAAATCTTAAAAAAAATAATGGGCGAAAAATTTAAGTAAGCAACTAATAAAAGATCTATGAGAAGCCAATAGGCACATGAAAAGACGCTCACCATCATTAATTAGCAGGTATATGCAAATTAAAAGCACAGTAAGATACAGTCTATGCCCACTAAAATGCTAAAATCAAAGACTAACATCACCAAATGTTGGCTAGGATGTGGAGCAACTGGAATTCTACCACACTGTTGGCAGGAGTATTAAGAGAGTTGTACAAGAACGCTCTTGGCAAGCTTACTCATACTAATGAAAACTGGAAACAATCTGAATGTCCATCAACAGGAAAGTGGATTCACACATTGGAGTGTGTTTATACAATGAATTACCTTATCAATACTCATCAATAACAGGAATGAAGTACTGACACTATGAATGTATCTCAAAAACATCCTGTTGAGTGAAAGAAGCCAAATAAAAACACACTGTACAAGTCCTTAAAAATGTAAGAAAACGAATCTATGGTAATACATGACAGAAGAAGTTGCTCAGAGAGGTGAGGGGATTGAGTAGGAAAGGGTACTTTCTGAGAGTCTTATGGTACAAAGGGGTTTAGGGGACGACTCTCAGCTGGTTGGACAGCTCTTGCTCCACCACCTCTAGGCCCACATCTTTGGTAACTCCTGGCTGAGGGTTACCCAATGTACTACTGCAATACTGATTATGCAGTAGAATTCCTTTGAGAAAGAATATGGAGTGTGTATGTAATATGTATGTTATCTGTAGTGTAGAAATAAATGAAGATCTATCAAGTGGGAAAAGCAAAAGCTATTTATTCTGAGCCTGATGTAGGGAGTCAGCCACCATCACATGTGTTTTGCCAGAGGCTCCAAGGCAGGTAGAATGGGAAAGCTTTATAGTGCAAAAAAGGGAAGGCTTCCAGTGTGCCTTGATGTCAAGGTTGCTGGCACTTAGAAGCTGTAGGTGGGCTAACTAGAAGCCGGGCATACTAGGTGATTGATGTGGCTTTCTCTCTCTAGTGGGTCCTAAGCTGAAGACATAAACAAAAATTAGGGAAACTGTCAGGCATTAATCAAGTCCTGACCATTTGGAGCTGACTGTTATAGAAGTTAGCTTACTGGATTGTCACTATGATAGCAATCTGGCTCTCTCCAAGTCTGACTTACTGCAGGCTGGCTGCCTGGGTCGTTGATCATTGATAAGGGGGTTGGTTTCTTGGGTAGGTTGGGGGTGAAAGTCTTATTATTATTATTTTTTTTAATATATGGTCTGGTCATTGTCTGAACATGGAGTCACTCAATATTCATCAGATCTGACTGATTAACAGAGAGATAGGGAGCAAACATATATATATTCATCACTGTTAACCACCTAAGATGATATAAACTAAAACTGCCTATGAAGAACATTACTTAAAAGTGTTAAGCACTAACTGGGGGCTTAGATAGTATCTAGAGGAAAACAGACCTATACTGGGAAAGTCGAATCTGTTAAAACCAGGGTATACAGGAATCCAAGATGGACGGGTAGTTCCTGAAATCCTTCTTCCCTCAGTGAGGTTTTGAAAGCTGGCACTGAAAGTCCAGGCTATTGTTTCTTTTTCAACTTTCACAACACTGACATAAAAGGACAACACGACATAAAATTCACCATTTTAACTGTTTCAAAATGTGCAGCTCAGTGGTTTTTAGTATATTTACAATGTATTCCAGTGCATTTCCGTCATACCAAAGAAAAACACAGTCCCTGTTAGTAGCCATTCCCAACCCACACCTCTACCCAACCTCTTGCAACCAATAATCTGCCTCCTGTCTCCATAGATTTGCCTCTTTTGGGAATTTCATATAAATGGAAGCATATATTATGTGGCCTTTGTGCCTGGCTTCTTTCACTGAGCATAATGCTTACAAAGTTCATTCATGCTGTAGCACCTATCAATATCTCATTCCTTTTTATGGCTGAATAATATGTCATAATATGGATGTGTCATATTTTATTTACCCATCCCTCAGTTGATGGGCACTTGGGTAGTTTTTACTTTTTGACTATTATGGATAATGATTTTACGAATATTCATGTACAAGTTTTTGTGTGAACACCTGTTTTCAGTTCTACCTAGGAGTAGAACTGCTGGATCATATGGTTAAGTCTTGTGTTTGATTTTCTGAGGAACTGCCAATGTTCTCCAAAGTGGCCGCACCATTTCACATTCCCCATCAGCGTTGGTGGCTGTTGTTTCTTGTGTCAGATTCGAGCCAACTGGAGGGAAGAAAAGCTGGAGGAGATTCTCCCATGTACAGCAGCTCCAGAGGCACCCTTCCCTCAGAATCTGCTTGTGTGTCTCTGCTATTGGCTCAGCTGCTCAATTCTTCTCATCTGGGACGGAGGGAGGGAGGGAGGGAGAGAGCTTCTTCCTTCAACCATGCTGAGACTCAAGGACCATACTCTTTCCCTTCCCCTTCCCTATTTCTTTAGGTCATTTCTCAGTCCTGTAAGTGGAGGTGTTTACTTCTTTTGTTTTGTTGTACTTTGTTGGGGAGGAAAGAGGAGAATTAGCGAAGTTTTAAAGGCAGGAACTTCTCCTTTTTAGAATTCAGCCTCTAAGGAACTTTCATGTAAAACTATCAGTAACAGAGGAAGCCACAGAGAACCTTAATTACATTTTTTGAAAGTTAAACTCAGTACAAATTTGTCCCGTTTCTCTCAACCCAAATGCAAAGTAATTTTATTAGGACATTTAGCCCAGACTTCCAACCTCCTTAATTGTAGCTGTCCTTCACAAAGAGATATCCTACAACACCTACAGATGGCAGATTCTGCCCATGTCTCTATAGATCTGCCCAAGGAAGCTCAACTACACTGCTTTTTCCGTAGAGATGTACTAATGGAAATTTATCAGGCATGACCTTCCTTGGAACTAAAATTTAGAGCATTTTAGAAGTAGCTTTAGAACCTAGCCATTTATCTCCTGTTCAAGCTTTTCTCAAATTTTTGTAGTTAATCTGCTTTAAAATAATTGTACAATAATTTCTTCTTCTTAGATGAAGGTTCTTTAGGATTTTAGAAGGAATCCAAACCTCTCCAAGTCAGGTAATTCAGAAGAAATCCTAATGTCTACTTCTCAGGGCTAAAAAGGTCAAAAATGTATAGGGCAATAAGTGGAAATTGGCTTTCTGAACACCAAGAATGGGCCAAGTAATATGTTTCATGGTTTATAAATGTTACTATATTTAATCTTTAAAATAGCCCTATAGCATCAGTCCTTTTATTTCTTTTTTATAGATAAGGAAATGGGCTTAGAGAGGTTACGTTTATTTCCCAGGATGACATCAGTAAGTAAACTGAAGAACTTAGGCTTCAGGGTTGGTGCGTGCACTGCTTACAGGCCAGTGCTCTGGAGTCACACTGCCTGAGCCCCTTCCCTTACTGTCGGGTGTTGGACAAGTTGCTTCATTTCTCTAAGGCTCGGTTTCCTCTGCAGTGAAATGCACATGAACGTAGTGTCTGTTGGCTGTGGGCATTCAAGGAGATAATGCTTGTGTATCTGCAAGCTAGCACAACATGCTTTCTGAGTTACTTGTGATTTCTGGGTTGTCAGCAGCACCTGCTTTCTCTATGAGTGGTGAGATTCTCACATACTGCTATAGCTTAGAGATGAAGACATGGGAAAAGTCCCCTCGTCCTCTGTTTCAGCAAAAAGCAAAAGCAAAAATTCCCAAACTATAGAAAAACAATCACCAGTCATAGCCCAATAATTAACAAACAGATGAAATACTTTCTGATGAAACTCTACATGTCTCAACATCTTTTTTTCCACAGAGAGGAGTATTTTATGTTTTTCTTTTCCTTTTTTTTTTTTTTTTGGAGAGGGAGCACAAGCACAAGCAGGGAGAAGCACAGAGGGAGAAGGAGAGAAGCAGACTTCCTGCTGAGCATGGAGCCCCAACGTGGGGCTCGAGATCATGACCTGGGCCCAAATCAAGAGTCACAGGCAAAAAAAAAAAAAGAGTCACAGGCTTGGGCAGCCCTGGTGGTGCAGCGGTTTGGCGTCGCCTGCAGCCTGGGGTGTGATCCTGGAGACCTGGGATCGAGTCCCACATCGGGGTCCCTGCATGGAGCCTGCTTCTCCCTCTGCCTGTGTCTCTGCCTCTCTCTCTGTGTCTATGAATAAATAAATAAAATCTTAAAAAAAAAAAAAAGAGGCTTCACACCCACTGAGCCACCCAGGTGCTCTGAGAATATTATATTTTTAATGTAAATCTCAGGAAAAAATACAGGTGTGGCATAGCCTAAGAATCAATACTGATGAGACCAGCCTGTGGGCCTCAGCAGCTCCTATACAACTCCACAGAGCACGAGCACACTACGGAAGCACTCTAGTGGTTCAGGCAAAGGGGAGTTAATCCATGGATGGAGACGAATCCCAAATATTTTGACAGTAAGAATCGCGCTATATTCTAGCCTAAAGAGGTATTTGTTGCTCCTCTGGCCTGGGCTTCATATAACATGAGTAAATCAATTGTATCATTCTAAGACAAATGATAAATGTTTTTTCCACTTCCCAGAGAAGCTAGTATTCAAGCAGCCAGGAAGGTCTCTTGGACATCAGGAAGACTCCATCGCTACAAGTCATTAAAGCTCTGAACTTCACCTGTTAATAGGACAAAACCACTTACTGAACACAATGGTTATAAGAAATTAAATGAGATCATGCATATAGAGTGCTTAGCATAACTAGAGCAAGAACCCAATATATGGTGGCTATAATTATTATGTCCACTGTAGAAAACTGTAAACAGCAGGAAAGTGTAAGGAAGAAAAAAAAGTCACCTGTAATTTCTCCTTCCAAAGGCAACAACTACTGTTAAATTCTAGTCAATAGTTTGTCTTTCTATAGATCTGATACACACTAACTCTATGCAGGCTGGGTTTGTTTTGTTTTGTCTTTTGGTGTATTAATAGAACTTATGTATACGGCCACACCATTAGCAGCTAGGAAGTGCTTCTTTATGGCTTCTAATGAAATAGCTTTTCCTAGTTATGAAGCCTTTGGGAATGAAATAGTCCTGCCTACCTCATTTCCTGTCATGCTGGGATCTGCCCTCCTGGCCTTGGGAATCCTCAAATCTGTCACCATCATCACTTGGGACCACTGCAAAGAGTGTCTTGAGCGCTTAGAAGGTGTTGAGTGTGTAGGCCCCCCCAAACCCAAAGGTAGCACTCTGTAGGCTACGATGTAAGGCGGTTGCAGACAGCCTTATTTCCATAGCCATCTGCTCAACTGCCTCTCAAATTTTTTCCCCCACACATTATAACAGAAGCTGCAAAAAAAACCCAAAAACAAAACCTCCAAACGTGCTCATCTGCCTTCAGCTGAAGTTCAGTCGCCACCTTCCTGGCTACCTTTCCTAATATCTTTTTTTTTTTTTTTCAAAGAAAAAGCAAGATGTATTATTTGGCTTACGTATTTAAAAAACTGTCCAGGATATCAGAATTTAAGTCTCTTAACATTTGAGTTGCCCAAACTGTACTGCTCATGCTGACCTGCCCCTCATTCTCTGATGATAATCATCTCTTGTTTGTTTCAGAGAATATAACTGTCTAATTATGGAGTCTAAAGATTTACCTCTAGGTATAGAATCAGGGACAATCAAAAATTATACTTAAAGTAAAGATGATCATCCATAACATTTATTTTGGTCAACAGTCTAGTTTTAGGAGGATTTTGGAACCACTTTATTATTATCATTCCTATTTTAGTGGATATTAAATAAACAGTTTTCCAGAAACTGGAAACAGTTTTCCATGTGATTAAACAGAGAAAACATTAAAATTGAGAAAGAGAAGACTGAGTTTTCCCTAAAGCTCTGGCTCTATTAAAAATGAGCTGTGTGACCTAAAGGAGCCCCAAGTCTCTGAGCCTACTTCCCCATCCAAAAACAGGGATAATGATCTCCACTTAATCAGCCTCACAGAATTTTTATTCAGAGCAAATTAAATAATGAATGTAAAAATAATTTTTAGCTTGTAAAGAGCTAAACAGACGTGTGTGGGGGAGGGTATTTTGCTATTAAATAAAAAGGCAGGAGAGACAAGACGTCAGACACATCCTAACTGCCTTTTGAATTTGTATCTATATAGTCAACAACTATCCTGAAATGTTAAAAACAGATCATTGTGAATAATTCCATCCTTGACTGTCCGGTTTCCCTCCACACATGCATCATGCTAATTAAAGGACTGGCTGTCTTCGTGCTGTGTTAGAGGAAACTGAAGTGTTAGAACGAAACGGACTGGCATGCTATCTCAAGGAGCTTACGCCAGCTAAGGAAGGGCTGAGGGAAGTTAAGGAGTTAGAGGTACGGAGGATTAGGATCACTGAGGTTATAAGAATTTGAAACTAGAAAAAAGGTATCAACAGCTTAGAATTTAAAGAAATGTTAAGAGATGGCTTTTCCCAAGGAGGGGAGCCATTCTTCAAACCCCTAGACGAGAGATTTTACGAAGCTATTATATGCAGCTCCTCCAGAGCCTGACATTTGATTACATTTAAAATTCATCTTTTGCTTCCCTTTTCCTTCCTCCCCCATACGCCATGTGTTCTTGCCCCAACCTCCCACTTTTCCCTCCTTTGATTTATTTCCATTTCAATCCCTTTTGAATGTCTAGCTCCAGTTCTGCACTGGCTTCCCTAACCTCTCCTTGCCTGGCTCTCTCTGATGTACACCTCCCTGCCCGCAGCACCATGCACCCACGTTCCTCTTTGGAAAAATCACATCTCGTTCTTACAGAGGAGACATGGAAAATCATTCTAAGCTGTATTGTCTGTCTGTCTGTCTGAATAGAAGGATAAGAGCTTTAAATTCCAGGCTGTTTCCCTATAAGGAGAGGATGTGGGAGGGACAGAAGCAATGATAGTTTCCAAACCGGCTCCGACTTGGTCACTGGTGGTGGCAGGATGCCATTCTCATTCCATCCGGGCAGGATCCACTGGCCAGAGGCATTCAGTCAAAGCAGGTGGGGAGAGGGAAACGGGTAGGCTGATAAAGACTTGCAAAGATGGAGAGAAAGGAAAAGAGGTAAAATAAAGTGAAGAGTTGATGGAGTAGGGCAACAGAAACAAGGAAGGAGGAGGGATGGGGGTGGACAGAGCAGGGAATAAAGTGGAAGGGCAAACAGGGAGGGCCGAAGAGAGAGAGAGAGAACCAAACCAGGAGGGAGAAGAGAGACAGAAGCATGGGGGCGGTGGGGCCAGGCCGGAGAGAAGAGGAGGGCGCGGGCCAGCCTGCCATGCCTAGCCTCGGGCTGTGCGTGTACTTCCTTACACTGTCATCGGTAGCTGCCTTATCTATTTTCACCTCTGGCAGGAGCCGCCCGCCGATGTGGGAGCCAGGGCCACCGATGAGGGACACCACGCCGTTGCAGTCCACCGTGCTGTTGCGCTTGACACTGCGCCGCAGGCTGGGGAAGATGCGCGACGAGCGGCTGCCCTGGCTGTAGCCGCTGTAGCCGCTGTAGCTGCTGCGGCGCTCGCGGGCCCGGATGGGGATGAAGAGCGAGTCCCGGCGGCCCTCGCTCTCCTCCACGGTGCTGTGCTCGTCGTCGGCAAACTCGTTCTCCGAGCCCGGGTCGCGGAACCGCCCGGGCCCCCGGAAGCTGAAGATGCTGCTTTTGCTGTTGTGGCGGGAGAGGAACGGGGAGCCCGGGATGCTGAGCAGAGACTGCAGGGACAGGGAGACAGAGAAGGACAGAGACAGGTGTGAGACGGGCCCCTGCGCAGCCTGAGCAAAGGCATTGCCCCCCACCCTCACCCTCACCCCCCACGTCCTGGCCCTGTCCTTGCACTCCTGGTATCGGAGCACAGTGTTCCCTGACGGCACTTCTGGATGGTGCGTGTGTACAACGACCCAACACCCCTCATCACTCTCTTCTTGCCCCATACCCTTGGGACGCGACTCCGACCAGCTAACCCTAGAAAAACTGGACTGGTCACCCATGAATGCAATGATGCTTTGATCTTGTGCTCTATGCAGCTAATCCACAGGCAAACACATCGCTGGGTCTATTTCTCATTACTGTGAGCTCACACGACGTGGGCCTGTCATTTACCCACGATAGACTCTATGCTATGCTTGGCAAAAAGGGGAGAATTTTTAAGTGGCCTCTATCTCTTGGTATTCTCTCAATGAGTACATGCCCGGGAGGGGAGTCCTATGCCAACAGTGGCCTTGAAGTACTTTTTGAAGTTGAATATTATGGATGTTCCCTCCTACTCCATTTTAAAGTCGACATTTTTTTTCATCAAAAGCTTAAATATTTGTAAGTTATAGAATTCCCAGTACTATTTATTTGGTTCCACGCCCTGTGTGGAGCCCAGTTTGGGGCTTGGACTAACAACCCTGCGATCAAGACCTAGCTGAGACTAGGAGTCAGATGTTAACCAAACGAGCCACCAAGATGCCCTCTAGCACTGACACTTAAAAATATAACTTTTGGGGAGCCTGGGTGGCTCAGCGGTTTAGCGCTGCCTTCAGCCCAGGGCATGATCCTGGAGACCTGGGATCAAGTCGGGCTCCCTGCACAGAGCCTGCTTCTCCCTCTGCCTGTGTCTCTGCCTCTCTCTCTGTGTCTCTCATGAATAAATAAAAATCTTAAAAAAAAATAAAATAAAATAAATAAAAATATAACTTTTATTTATCATTTACAAATTTCTCATTTTCTTCTCTTTCAACTCATACTTCCAATTCCACATTCTCTAGAGAACTGTATGCTAATGTATATTTTTATGCTTTCTTATATTTTATTGATCACCTTTCTTTTTAAAGATTTTTATTTATTTATTCATGAGAGACACACATACACAGAGAGGCAGAGACATAGGCAGAAGGAGAAGCAGGTTCCCTGTGGGGAGCCCGATGTGGGACTCGATCCCAGGACCCTGGGATCACGACCTGAGCCAAAAGCAGACGCTCAACCACTGAGCCACCCAGGTGCCCCTTACTGATCCACCTCTAAATACTTTCCTTCAAATAAAAATTATAAAGTATACTTAAAAATTTTTTAATTTTCCTGTGGTCATGAATCTCAAAGAATTTTTAAAAATTCTCCTGGATTATTTATTATAATTCTTTTTAATAAAATCGATCAAGGTATATATATATATATTATATATTTTATAAGTAATTACTAAGCTTAAAAAGAAAATTTTATTAAAATATATCTCTTAATGAGTTTTTTGTTCCAATTGGTGGTTTTGGTGATGAAATATTTGTACATAGTATTATTTATTATTAGAATCAAACATGGCTCAAAAATCAACTCTCCCTTCCCTCTCTGATAAGAACAGATACTATACTTGATCTTAGCCAAAAGGCCAAGAAGTGACCTCTCCCTTCCCCTTCTAATATTAGATTTTAAGTGCTGAGAAACCTTATTCAAGTAGTAAATAGTATCTTGGAACAGAAGGATTTGGTTATAGCAATGTCACTTAAATCTTTGAACTCCTTTCAAGTTATATGCCAAAATCACATAGTAAGCTATCAGTAGAATTTATCTACTGGCTGACAATCAAATCAGGTAGTCTTTCAATTTTTTTGAAAGCAAAGAACTGTAAACCACCCAACTTGCCAAATGATCTCTCTTTTTTTTTTTATGCCAAATGATCTCTTACCGAGTTGTTAAAGGTAATCCATTCCTTGATTTCTGAGGATGCCAAAAAGGTTTTATTTATTATTTACTAGTAATTATATGGGTTACTCTTATAAGGGTTATTCTTTTACTTAAAGGAACCTTATTTAACCCAAAATAAACAGTTGGAATAATAAAAATATCATTAATTTCAAAACATCACTGTCAATGTTAATTTTTTTCCAACATTAATTTTTTTAATAAAATAATTTTATGGGATCCCTGGGTGGCGCAGCGGTTTGGCGCCTGCCTTTGGCCTAGGGCGCGATCCTGGAGACCCAGGATCGATTCCCACGTCGGGCTCCCGGTGCATGGAGCCTGCTTCGCCCTCTGCCTGTGTCTCTGCCTCTCTTTCTCTCTCTGTGACTATCATAAATAAATAAAAATTAAAAAATATATTAAAAAATAATTTTATCACATGCTTTAAAGATATTTTCATCAAGACCTTAAAGCCACAGGTTTAGCTCATTCACTTTATAAAATATCCACCATATGATATAATTAGTAATGCCAGTCCTTACTGTCACAGCAATTGGCCAAATCGGACTTTTATTTGAAAAATTATGACCTTATTTTTCCTTTTTAATAAATGTACTAATATGTATTCAAGTGACATCCATCCCACTCCTGAATTTAAATACCCCAACGGCCCTGATTTTAAGATGGGTAAATTCAGAAAGCCTTACAATGTATTTAAATTTCCTGGATGAAAGAAAATATAAGGACACTGATATTTTCAATTGTGCATTTGTTTGGCATCCCCTAAATTTTCAAACCTCAGGGCACTGTGCCAAAAGCAATGCCTTCCTATTGTACCTATGATTTTGTTCTGAGAAGTGCTAAGGTGACAGACACAGAGACAACTGCCTTTGGAAGAGTTTATTACTTATAGTTCCCAAGAGAAGGGGGCATGCCATGTCATGCCAGCCGGGCCTCATGGGGAGGTGCCATGGTCTGTTAGGAGGCAAAAGGAGCAAGGGAAAAGCATGGTTCAGAACCTGTATGGGGGTTTCCTTGGAAGGAACAGCTGAGGTACAGTAGGCACATCTGAGAAGCTTAGGATTGGGCGGTTTGAGTGATTTGAGCAAGCTCTGGGCTATAGGAATGATTTTGGCTGTAAAGTACCTGGCCCTTGGAGTGATTTAGGGCAGGGGAAACATTGGTTTGGTGTGTCTTTGTGTGTGAGCCTTAGATAAAAATTTGGGCCTGAGGGTTTGGATTAGTTGATTTTTAAAAAATATTTTATTTATTAATGAGAGAGAGAGAGAGAGAGAGGCAGAGGAAGAAGCAGGCTCCGTGCAGGGAGCCCGACATGGGACTCGATTCCAGGACTCCAGGATCACGCCCTGGGCTGAAGGCAGCGCTAAACCCCTGAGCCACCGGGGCTGCCCTGGATTAGTTGATTTGTATATGAAAGGCACACTTCCAGGCAAGTTGTTCACTGTCTAGGAATTAAGTTTGCACATTAGCTAGCAAGGCTCCTAAAATGTCAAAGCATCATAAAGTACAAAAAATAAAAACCATGATTAATACATTAAGATCCCAAGATTGGATTGGCAGGGAGGGAAAGGAAATATCTGAGCTTCTACCCACATGTTCAGTCCAGTGTAACACAGAACACTGAGGTTCTGTGTTAGATGTTAGTATCAGTGCCTTGGGTATATGTATCTCCCTCGGAGGGCTCACTAGAGAGAAATATGGCCGGGACGAGACAAGACTCAGGTACTCTTGGGCTAAATCCCATAATCACTTTAATAGCATCAATCAATGTCCTAAAAATGTCCTTCAAGACCCTCCCAGCATTGACCCTAACTTACTTTTCCCATTTTATCTTTCACTCTTTCCCCTCACAGACCCTACCATTGAGCCATGCTGCCTTCAGGTCTTTATGTTCTACACTTCCAGCTGTGGAAATCCTCTCCATTGTCCATGGTCCAGCCCTTTATCTTCTTCCACAAACCTCCTTCCCCTTCCACAGCCCTGAGCCTCTTTTTTAGAGTACTTGTGCTCTACTTTTTACTATAGTTCTTTACACACATGCTTTTAGCTCTTCTTTTTAATCAGCTACAAACTCTTTAGGGGCACACTGCCTGATTCATCTTTGTATCTCCTGGAGTGCTTTGTATACTGCAGGTAGAGCACTTAATTTAATGAATATGTATTTAGATTATATACTATAAGTTAGCCATCCACACCTGAGCATTACCCCACACCTGCATTGGGTCCCTACTTCACTTCTCATAGAAGTCCACTTCTCTGGACTAAATCTGTGATTTTGCATTAAGCCAATGCTGGCTACTGATACTACCTGGGACATTAGGTCTCCATATTCAGAAAGGTTTCACTTATTTGACACATGATCAATAAATACCTATAGTGTACTAAGTGATGTGGATACAGTGGTAAAGACATACATCATGGTCCCTGCCTTCTGGCACCTTGCAGCATATTAGGAAATAGATATTATAGGAAATCTATTCCTAAATGATAGAAAAATGATAAGGAAGATGATGATAAATTAATTCAGTGACCTACAAACACAGAAACCAGGATCCTGAGACAACACACGCTAAAAGAAACAAACTATCTATTATTCTTTAATTCCCTGTTCCATTCTTGGCAAAAGAGCTGCCTCTAATAAATCTGGAAAAGAGAACTTGTTCCATTTCTCCTTGTACTCAGTATTCAAACTTAATCTATGGAGATACATCCTGAGGGTAGCCACCCCAATCCCTCCCCAGTCTCAGCTCCCTGGGCTGGAGGGTTTCAGTGATGACTCAGGACCCTTGGCGCTGTTAACTCCTGGGATCCAGGCCACTTTATAAAATGGATGGGCCTTATCTCCTGTTTTCAACATTTTTCCTGTCTACCAGTCAGGAGCTTCTGGTCTTTTCCAGGCATATAACTAGTATATTTAGTATAACTAAATATACTACCTTAAGTCTAGGTGTTTGCTTGGGAGAATGGCTCTGGGGTGTTCTTGATTTGTGGACATGGCCCTCATATTTTTTCCACAGAAAAACTGAGGATTTTAGGGCATCCATGTCAGCTAGACAGCCTTGGGACAAGGCTTTAACAATGACTGGGATGCTTTAGGATGTGATAAACTGGTGATTTAAGTGTTCTATGTCCATGCCATATTTCACTTTTTCTTCACTTCACTTTTTTTTCCCCCAAACAGCAGTTATTCTTAAAGTGTGGTCTAGGGATTACTGTGATCCTTTTAAGGGGGCTCAAGAGGTCAAAACTATTTTATAATAATACTAAGATGATATTTGTCTTTATCACTTTCATTTTCTCACAAGTATAGAGTGGACTCTGGAGTCTGACAGTTTCACAGTATTTACACTTTTCTGATGAGCTGGTAGTGATTAATAAATGTATGTGATTTTTTTTTAAATTTTTATTTATTTATGATAGTCACACAGAGAGAGCGAGAGAGGCAGAGACACAGGCAGAGGGAGAAGCAGGCTCCATGCACCGGGAGCTCGATGTGGGATTCGATCCCGGGTCTCCAGGATCGCGCCCTGGGCCAAAGGCAGGCGCCAAACCACTGCGCCACCCAGGGATCCCTGTATGTGATTTTTTAACACTGTGTGTGTCAGTACTTGGAAGATCTATGTAACTCAATGAATCAGTATTTCCTAAATGATCAATGCATGATACTACAAATCATTCATGAGTTACAGATCTATGGTGCTAAATACAGCAAAGGATATTTATTTATTTATTTAATTTATTTAATTTGTTTTTTATTTTTTAACAGATTTTATTTATTTATTCATCACACACACACACACACACAGAGGCAGAGACACAGGCAGAGGGAGAAGCAGGCTCCACGCAGGGAGCTGGATGTGGGACTTGATCCCTGGTCTCCAGGATCACTCCCTGGGCCGAAGGCAGGCTCCAAACCGCTGAGCCACTGGAGCTGCCCTATTTTTTTTATTTATTTATTTATTTATTTATTTATTTATTTATTTATTTATTTATTTATATTTATTTATATTTATTTATTTATTTTACTTTATTTTATTTTTTTAAAGAGATTTTATTTATTTATTCATGAGAGACACACACACACAGAGGCAGAGACACAGGCAGAGGGAAAAGCAGGCTCCATGCAGGGAGCCCGATGTGGGACTCGACCCTGGGACTCCCAAGATCATGCCCTGGGCCAGAGGCAGGCACCAAACCGCTGAGCCACCCATGGATCCCTATTTATTTATTTTTAAAGATTTATTTATTTGAGAGAGAGAGTGAGAGAGAGAGGGGGGGTGGGAGGGATAGAGGAAGAGGGAGAGAGTAAACCTTAAATAGACTCTGTCCTGAATGAGGAGCCAGATGCAGGGATTGATTCCATGACCCTGAGATCACAACCTGAGCTGAAACCAAGATCTGGGCACTCAATCGATTATGCCATCCAGGTGCCCCAAGGTCTTCAATTTTTAAGGATATTAGGGGGTCCTAAGACCAAAAAGCTTGAGAAATGTTGCACTGGAAAAATTAAAATACTATGCAAAATGGAACTCAAGTTAATATGTGTGAACTGTTCTAAGCCCTAAAACCACAGCAGTAATTTTATAGAGAAATGAGTAGGAGACGAGATGGCCAGATGTCTTAAGAGTTCTCTGAAGATCTGGCAATAAAGGAAATGGATATACACTTGAATTGTGGCATGGGAAATGGAAGCCACATTCACTGGTGAGCCAACAAGAGATGACCACGTATGTGGAGAGGTAAACGGGGAGGAGCGGCTATATACCGTATGTTCAGGAGTACAAGTTCTGCAGTACGAAGGACCTGGTTCAAATCCTGACTCTAACACCTACTGGCCATAAGACCTTAGACAAGTTAGTCAATCTCTTTCGGCCTCAGTTTCCTCAGTCATTCTTCCAGATAAAACCAGAGAAACTGCAGAAGAGTCCTGGGACAAAGAATATGACTTCCATGTGGGGTTTCTCAGTAAGTCTTGGCAGACAGCCATGGCCTCTAGGAATCTACAATTTTTTTCAGATGGAGAAATGAGAGGAAGTGAACATTTTCATGCAAAGCAGGACATTTCAGAAGCCCAGTTTTATTTGTCGAGCTAGGGAGCAATCAGTGCAACTCTGTGCTGAAGCCTATAGATTAATCAGAGACCATTCAATAACAGTGCTAAGGTATTCATTAACAAGCTCAGTGATGGCTCTTACGACAAGGGTTGGATGACAACAAAGCTGAGTCACACTCTTCCCCAAAAGAGAGTGAACTAGGAGAAAGGTGAGGTGAAGGTGAGGGTGAGGGTGAGGGAGAGAGAGAGAGAGAGAGAGAGAGAGAGAGAGAGAGAGATGGCTCCAGGCCACAGACAAGACCCAGAAGGGTGAAATCAGATTTATAAAAGTCCCCCCATTCATTTGTCCAACAAATATCTGAATGCTAGCCATATGCAGACTCTGCCTTTAGCACTTTATCTAGGAGAGGAAAGAATGTGAGTCCATGCAGAGTAAAAAGCAGCACATAAAGGGGTATGTATAAAACACAGTGGAAAGAGAAATGGCAACGTCCACTGAGGTGTGGCATGGGGGAGGTCAAGGAAGGTTTTCTGAGAGAAGGATGTGAAGACTAAGTGTGGTGTAGACATTGAGAGACGGAAAAATAGGGTGTCTTAGAGAGGGGGGTTTCTGGAGCAAAACTGAGGACAGGAAGCAAACATTGTACATGAGAAGCAGCTAGCAGTGCATTCTGCTCTAAGTCCAGGGTGCCTGACAGGGCACAGTGACCGGGAGCTGAGCCGGCCAGGAGAAGGGGGCCCTAGGACTGCCAGCTACAGGGCTGGTGCTTCATTAGTAAATAGAGTGAATCTGATTAGGGTCATTCCCTCTCCCATTCTCTGTGATAATGATTCTACATTAGTCAATATTTTCTTTAATGCCTCTACTCAACTTCTCATTCCCTTCAATAGGACTTTGAATTTCCTGTATTACTATACACCAGAGACTGTCCGGTGTTGTCTTCCTCAACTCCCTACTCCCTATTTACAAACTTATCCATACCCACCCTCCCCCTATTTTCCTGACAGCTGGGGATAAGGTGCCCCTTTCCTGTAAAGACTTACATCTATTTTCACATCTTCCAAGACTGTGCTCCATTTTTTCTTTTTTTCTTTTTTTTTTCCATTTTCTTTTCTATTCTACTCCATTTTCTACCTCCACTTCGCTTCTTCTGGGCTCCCCGCCCCAGATTATAAAAATAATTTCACCCATATACTTTAAAGCAGTTTGTATGAGAAGTCTACACTCACTGTTTCCACTTCCCACTTCACTTCCATATGGTATCCATCCTTATCCTGGACTGAAATGTGTCTTTAAAGTTTTCAGTGACTTATATTGCCAAATCCAGTACATATTTCCAATTCTGATCTCATGAAGCATTTTCTGTTAAATTTCAATCCATTGATCACTCCCCTGCTTTCTCCAACCTTTGTACTCTCCTGGCTTCACTGTACTGGTTCTCTTAGTACTTCTAATGACCATTCATCCATTTTCCTTCATGAGCTCCATCTCCGATGCCCACAGATATCAGTGGTTGTGCCCCTAGCTCACTGTTCCTTAACCTGACACAACCTCTTTGAGTATCTCGTCAAGTCTCGCAGTCCCGATCACCATCTCTCACCTCAGGACCTTTTCCTGAAGCCATTATTTGCCTATTTTGTGTCTAAAGACCTTTTCTACTTTTTTATTGTTATCCAACAAATAATTCAAGCTTGAGGCATCCACACTGAATTTACTTTTTTCCAACCCTAGAATGTCTTTTCGTTTTTCCTATTGCTTTCCCATCAACACACACATACATTACCCCTTTATCCTTTATTTACCTTCCCAAAGTCATTACTGAACCTGCAGGTTGTGGTAGATCTGTGCCCTCTAAAACACTCCAGCCAATGGGAATTATGGAACAATATGGAACAATATGGAACCATCAATATTATTACAGAAATAAGTTTTAGTGGTTGCTCCACTACAAGGATGGTGTTCTAACCACTGTGAACTTCTAGGACCCATCACAATCCCTGATGCATGATAGGCACTCCAGGACTGCCTGGTGGTGAATAATGAGAGCTCCGTTTTAGGAAACACTCTATCAACAGTATATAAAACATGAAGGAGAGGGAGAAAGATCAGAGGAAACAAACCTGCAGTGGTTAACTGCAGTAGAATGAAACAATACAAAGGTCTGAGCTAAGGTAGGATTAATAGGATAGAAAGAAGGGGATGACACAAGAGACTTTGCTGTGAATGAATAGGACTAGCAGAGATTGAACTGGGAGGTGAGAGATACAAGGGATGTCACAATGAAGCATCTCTGGGAGACAAGGAAAGACACTGGATACACTGCCATAAAACTAGTAACTGTAATCTATTCTATACCTTATAAACTTTCCAGCATTTCCTTAAAATGGGGAATTAAATGGCCTAAGAACTGGATTTTGGTGGTGGTCTTTGAAATCCAAAAATAAGTGTTATGTAATGATATTTATAGTCACAGAAAGCTCAGTAATTATCATACTTCTTCTCTTTCTTTCTCTTAGTTTCCTCATTTATCAAAGTTGGGTACAACTGGAGGCTTTTAATCTACCATAGGCTAATTTATCAGCATGACACTATATCTAGAATAATTAATTACCAGAATTTGCCACAGTCAAATAAGGTGACCTAAAGAGTTTCAGGACTCTTTTTAAAAAATCTACGATTATATGCAATTTTTTTTTTAAGATTTTATTTATTTATTTATTCATGAGAGACACAGAGAGAGGCAGAGACACAGGCAGAGGGAGAAGCAGGCTCCATGGAGGGAGCCTGATGTGGGACTTGATCCCAGGACCCCGGGATCACACCCTGAGCCAAAGGCAGACACTCAACCACCGAGCCACCCAGGCATCCGTATGTGCAATTCTTAAACAGAGATGTTTAAGAAAGCTAAATTCTGATGTTCCGATCTTTAAGGAGAAGGGTGCTTCTTTAAGTTTTAGAATGGAAGGCCCACTGGTGTGACAAGGACCTTTTGGCTGAAGTAAGTCTGTTAAACGTGATCATGAGGTCCTAGGGCTGGCCCAGAGTAGAGAGTGGATGCAGGATGGGAGCAGAGGGCTGTTCTAACATGTCCACTGCCTGCCCTTAGGGAGCAGTTTGGAGTATGGAGAGGTAGGCCTTAGGACCCAGGGAAGGGGCTCCAAAATGTAGAGCCAACGGGGAATGGGAGAATCAATGAGATTAGGAAAAGCAGAACTTCTTAGGCTTATGTGATCCAGTGCAAAGAGTTTACCTGATTCATGATGGAAAATTTCCTCCCTATTCTGTTGTCTGGCAGTCGAAAGCCCTTCCTTCTCATACCATCTTCTGACTCTGACTTAAACACCTTCTCAGGATCCCCTTTTTCCTCTCCTTCAGAGAGCTCCTTCTGCTTCCTCTTCTTTCTCCGGTTACGTCTTTCTTTAGCACTCTTGGAACTGAGTTTAGATATTTCAGAGGAACTGCGAGGAGAGCCTGCCCCTTCTTCGCCTTCTTCCTCGATGGCATCTTCTGAAACAGTGCCTGCGGAGGTGGCCATTGCAGCAGCCTAGGGGAGGAGCCACAATGACATGCCAGTCAGAAGCTGTTAACTGGAGCCACACAAAGCCAAGCAACCAGTACCCGATCATTTCCTTTCCCATATGAAGCAGGGGAGAAGGAGGAAGGTGAATCAGCTGGTATAGGAGACTATGCCCAGGACCTGGCTGTCTCCATTTCCAGGTTGATCTGTGTTGTGGCACATGGCCCTACATAAATAGAGCAGAACCTCACGGTGAGAACTCTGGGATTTCTCTTGGATTCTCTTGGATTTCTCAGACAAGAACCTAGCTGCCTTCTTAGTACCAAAAGATTTCTTCTGGGCAACTATGAAAATGAATGCTAAGAAACTACACTGTACATCATTGGCCCAACAGTATAAAAACACTTGTATACTTGGATAAGTATCAGAAAACAAAATGTTAGGGTGATGACATCACTCATCCGGTTTTCAAATTTTACTTGACTATTTTACATGTATCTTCTTTTCAATTACAACCAATATTTTCATGACCATAGAGAATCTCTGAAGAAGATCCTAATGATTTCCTCACAAAAAGGCTATGCTTACATGAGACACTATATACTCGGCTCTGGTCACTTGTTTTTCTCCCAGCCACTGTAGCAGTTAACTGAACACTAAGCAGTTGAGAAATTCAACTAGAGATCAAATTAACAAACAATTTGGCCATTAAGACAAATGGAATAACTGGACCCACAATCTGCAGTTGTTACTTGGGTTATTTTAATCAGATTAATGACTTTTATTTGACAACGTGCCCAAAAAAAGATGGACTGGAATGACAATCAGATGGAGCCTTAGTCACGGTGATCTGGCCGGAAGGTCTGTAGCAAAGAATTGATCACCAACCTGTGCCTCTTCCTGTTGCTTCTTAAGTTGCTCCAACATTGCTTTGAATTCAGCCTCTTTTTGCTCTGCCTCTTCCAGTGTTGCCTGATTCTGCTCTTCATAAGCCATGGCCACCACAGCCAAGATCAAGTTCACGAGATAGAAAGAACCCACAAAGATGACCAAGACGAAGAAGATCATGTATGTTTTCCCAGCTGCTCGTAAGGTCTGTAAAGACAGAAACCATTTTCTGAGTCACGTGCATCAAATGGACCAGCCTGAAAGTAACTTGTAATAATGCTTCTCTGCAGGGGCACCACTGCATTTTGAGTACAGCAGTTCCTTTGTTGTGTGGCGAGCCCACATACTGCAGAGCACTTAGCATCCCCAAGGGCCAAAGGGCTTCCTCTATCTTTAGCTCAGAGTAAATGTCACTAGTATGTCCCCTTCACTATGACAGAAAAACTCCTCTTCCATTTCCAAATACTCTTGATACACTCTTTTCATGGAAAAACACTCCATTTTTCAAGGAAAAAATGCTCTCAGCTAAGAATTCTAATTGACTTTGTTAGTTGGTTCTAAAACAAGTATAAAGAAAAGAATGCAAGACTTCAGCTTATTTATCTACTGGCCCTCAAAGAGCACTGGCAGATAAATTCCATCTTAGGGATCAGGTCCAAGTCATAGGAAATCCCCATCTTGAGTGACATCCTTCCTTACCCTTCTACAATACGGTGGGTTTTTAAAGAGGGACATGGCATAAAGAGCAGTGGAGACAGAAGAAGAAGAAATATCTAGGACTAGTCCCTTCACTAGTAGTGAGCAAACAGACATAAAGAACACTTGGGTTTTAAGTCATGCATATGTGACCCACTATTACTTAGTTTTCATTGTTATTCTTTTCAACCATAAATATTTAATGGGATTTAGTATTAACCACAAATATTTCACGAGAAAGATTTTAACCTGAGAGAACTCCAGGCTGTCCAACAGAAAGTGGGAATTCCCTACACGATCTGAAAATTAGAAACTTCCCTTCAAGAGGTCCTTCGTGCCTGAGGGAGACATGTCTCTCATTCTCGAACTGGCATCACCAAATGCCAGAGTCAAATAGAAAACAGTGACTTATCATGGAATTTATAAGCTGGAAGACCCATAGCAATTACCTAGACTTACTTCTCCATTACCAGCAGCAAAGTTGCCTACGGTCACCAAGATAGCCCAACAGAATAAATGGCAGACCGTTTTTTTGTTTTTTGTTTTAAACTGTCACAACCTGCCTGAGCAAGTCCAGATGTGTTACAAATCTCAAAAATGTTGATACATTCAATAGAAATTTCATCTTTATAATGTATAGCATAGTGCCTTGTACAGTCTGTTTAGTTGATGTTCCTTTAAAAAGTACGCTAATCCAAAAATCTGAGAAGAGAAGTACTGCAGATGGTCTGGTGAAACAACAGGACGTAAACAGAGATCGCAGACTCCCAGGCCAGGCAGAAAGCCGCCAAGGCCGTGAGCCTCCACGGCCATATGTGACTGGCTACTAAAGACACAGGGACGAAATCTGGGAGAATTCACAGAATTTTGTAAACTAGCTGACTCTGAGAAACGACATCCTAAGACCTGTGTAAGTCCTCACTGAAGGGCTCTTAGAATGTCCCCAACCCCATAGAACCTCACACAAATTCTGTCACACTAAAGAAAAAAAAGGCATTACTCAAATAAGACGTATTACTACTTACCAACTGATACAGGTTTTCCCAGTAGTCCTGGGTCATAAGGCGAAATAATGCCAAGAAGGCCCAGCTGAAAGTGTCAAAGCTCGTGTAACCGTAGTTGGGGTTCCTTCCTGCTTTCATACACTGGTATCCCTCTGGGCATTGCCTGAGAAAAGAAAGGGAAGTTTAGGGCTTTTCAACATAATGCTACCCAATTGTCAACTATAAGTCATCAGGACTGTGGAGATAATAGAAAACCATCTAGAAAGTCAGGCCAACAAATAGGTATAAAGGAGGAGGAGGAAGAAGAAAGAAGAAAGAAGAAAGAAGAAAGAAGAAGAAGAAGAAGGAGAAGAAGAAAGAAGATAGCAAAGCAAGATCCGAATAACTAATAGACGAAGACTCAGCCTACTCCTACGCACACATCCCTCTCCATCCCGAAGCCTCCTTCCTCCCCCTCACTTGCTTAGTCTTACTTTCTTCCTTCGTTCGTTTTGCTTCTGCCTGCTCCGCCTCGCTTCTCCTCCTTCTCGCTCCTTGCTTCGTCTCACTCCCTGCCTCCTCTCCACTCCTCCTCCTCCTCCTCCCCTCCTCCGCCTCCTCCTCCTCCTTCCTCTTCTTCTTCTATCCTCCTCTTACTCTTACTCTGTACTTCCTGCTTCCTTCTTCGCCTATCCCTTCTTCCGGCAGGAGGAAGAATAGAAAAGAAAAAAGAGGAAATAAACAAAGTAGTCGGGTCAATGTTTCAAAAAAATGATGTCTTGGGGACAGCCTAGGGTCAGAGTCACTAGCCATGCCTCTTAAAAACCCCGATTCTTATGTCTTACCCAGACCTAGGAATAAAAGCTCTGGACATGGGAGCCATGAATCTGCATTTTAAGGAGGCGTGGCAGGTTATTCTTATGCATGCCAAAATTTGAGGATCACTGTTGTAGACTCATATCAATGTGCAATTCAACCAAATTCATCTTAACTACTATCCCAAATGACAAATGGCTAGCTAGAAGTTCTTCTCAATCATCCTTGTTCTCTTAACACTCAACTTTAATGACAACCTAAGTCATACTGGGGATTTCAGTAATCTCAGTTTTACCAGTTTGCCTGCTTTTAGACTCACCTGATATTTATTTCAATGTAATTTCTAGTATCTACTTTGATACAGAAATTAAATGGACTTCTATTTGTCATGGTCACCTTAAAACACTAATTCCTAGAGGCCCAATATACTCTGGATAACGATTTGACACCCTCACATTTATATAATTTTCTGTTTACAAAGCACTTTCATGTATTGTTATCTAAATGGATCATTACAATAACCCTTTAAGGAAGTGAGAACATGACTTATTAAATCCATTTTATACATGACGAAATTGAGGCTCGCCAAAGTTAAACAGCTTGCTAAAAGACTGATAGCTAAAAGTGGTAGCAGAATCAAGATTCACATTATATGGCTATAAACTTGTGTTCATAGCAGCGTTATTCATAATAACTAAAATATGGAAGCAACCCAAGTGTCTGTTGACAGATGAACGGGTAAACAAAATGTGGTATATACAGACAATGGATTATCACTCAGCCTTAAAAAAGAAGAAAATTTCTGACATATGCTACATAACATGGGTAAACCTTGAGGACATCACGCTAAGTGAAAGAAGCCAATCATAAAAAGACAATTACTGTATGATTCCACTTACGCGAGGTACTGAGAGTGGTCAATATCATAGAGACAGAAAGTGGAATAGTGGTTAGTGGTCCCTTGGGGACTGGGAAGGGAGGGGGAAATGGGAAGTTAGTGTTCAATGAGTATAGTCTCAGTTTGGGAAGATGGAAAGTACTGAGGATAGATGGTGGTGATGGTTGTATGACACTGTGAATGTACTTAATGTCACTAAACTAGACACTTAAAAATGGTTATAAGAGTAAATCTTATGTTCCATGAATTTTACTACAATTTTTTCAAAATGGGGAAAAAAGGGATACCTGGGTGGCTCAGCTCAGTTGGTTAAGTGTCTGCCTGGGCTCAGGTCATGATCTCGGGGTCCTGGGAACAGACCCCGAGTTGGGGGTGGTTCCCGCTCAGCTGGGAGTCTGCTTCTCCCTCTCTTGCTGTCCCTCCCTCTGTTCATGGGTTCTCTCCCTCAAATAAATAAATAAAATCTTAAAAAAAAAAAAAAAAAAAACAGAAGAAAAATATTATCTTGCTATTCTGCTCCCTCACCATGCCATCAGGCCTAGTATGTTTTGGGTCATCCTTGGTACTAATCTACTACCAAGACAGTGTCCCTACATTATATCTTATTAATCATGTTACAGTAGAATGAAGGGAGTCTACAAGAGACAGTCAAGGTATCTGGCGTTATAGGCTCTACCCTTACTTAGCCTTTTACATTTTTAATTTTGTCTTGAGACTATAGGCACATTCACTTACTAGTGAAATGCCAATTTTGGGTGGACAAATATGAAGCAGGAAGAAAATCTGAGTCAACCAAAATGTCAGACCCAGTTAGGATCTACTACATAAGCACAAAGAGAAGTGAAAATATTGCCCATTTTCATCTGACACATTATTTTAAGGGAGAAGAATAAAATTAGGCGAGTTACTTACCCAGCATCAGAACTGTTCCCACAGAGTAAAGGTTCCAGCATGCCAGGAACTATGTAAAAATTTGCTAGAAAAGTTTGAAGAGGCAGGAAATGAATAAGGCAGATTGAAGTGAATGAGAGAGTAAGATCACACCGTTCCTAACTAGCCCTGGCAGTCATTGATTTGAGCTCATATATTCATTCTTACCTGAGTAAAACCTGGTAAGAATTCTTTCCCATTAATTATTTTCTTTATATATTTGAGGTCATATATTCTTACCAGAGTAAAACCTGGTAAGAATTCTTTCCCAATAATTATTTCCTTATATATACTTAAAAATGAAAAGTGCTACCATATAGCCCTAATGCAATGACCTTTTCACAGACATTTGACCTCCACTCATATTTCAAGTCTACAGGCTAGTTTCTGCTACTTGAATCTATGGAGTCTGAAAGTGAGTTTTCTAAGCTCTTTACTCCTTTATACAACTTTAGCCTTCAATCCTTAAAACTACTCTTTACCACAGATAAGCTAAAACCCTCACTAAATCACATTACCATGTCCTCTATTAATTAGAAGGCACGTTTCCCTTGCCTGTGTGTGTCGCTGAAATTGCCTTTGCAACATTTTCTTATGGCTACTTAACTGCCTTTAGTTCCTCGAGGACGGTGAGTAGTGCTATTGCTAACTCTTCCCCATTATTTTATGGAAATACTACCATACTTAACGTCCCTTAGTGCAGACCCAACTGCTGTGCTTCCTGAACTGAAATTATCAGAATTCCTTCGCTACAAGGGGCTCAAATGGTTATCTGGAGATTAACTGACTCCCCCTAGCAGACTGATTCCTAAGGTCTTATATGAAGAGAGCTGACGAGGCATATTCTGAACTTTTCAATGTTTAAGTATCTGAGGTAAGCCAAGTAGGGAAAAAGGTATTTTTATCAAATTCCTAAGCCTGGTTTTCAGAGCAAATGGAGTTTCTTTTTGGTTTTAAAGGGACAGCCAGAGAGCACTTCTGAACACAGTCCTACCCCGGGGACAGGGAATCACTTCCTCACTGCTTCCATAGCCCTGGGTTGCATCCCAGCCCCAGCTACTTCTGAAAGCCCAGTGACGGCTTCAGACCACTAAGATAGAGGCAGACTTGTCTTTCGCCCCTCGCAGAGAAGGGGCCACCTACTTTTATTGTTGATATACTCTTCCCAGTCAAAGCCTTTGGTGCCATTTTCCAGATAGCTCTCGTTGAAGTTTATGGGCCACACGACACACTTGTTTCGCAGGTTGCCCATGAACAGCTGCAGTCCGATCAAGGCAAAGACACTCAAGCAGAACACTGTCAGAATCATCACATCTGACAGCTTCTTCACTGACTGGATTAGGGCACCCACAATGGTCTTCAGGCCTGAGGAGATAGAAGTCCCAGAATCAGAGTCATCTCAGCACCCTCCCCACCTCCCCCAGCCTCCCTCTTAGCTGCGGGCTTCTACTCCTCCCACAGCACCACCCGTGAACCATGGCCACTTTCTTATGACACTGGGTCAGCAATATTATCAATTTTTCCACAAGTATCAATTCTTAAGTCAATCATTTTTAAGAAGAAAAAGGAAAGTTCCTTCTCCAATAGTCGGCTCTTTTCTTCCTGGAAGTACTTCCCTGAGTCTGACTGCTGCTTAGCTCCTCAAATGAATACAGGCTCTTACTTGCCTCAGAACCTTCGTACATGCTGTTCCCTCTGCCTGGAATGCTTCCTTCCATTCCCCTGTCCTACCCACTTCTATTCATTCTTTGGGCTCAGCTTAAATTTCAGTTCCCTCATAAAGCCCTCCCTGACTTTACAATTCCTCTGCCTCCCTCATTATTCATAATAATTTAATAGCACCTTATACTTTCCTTTATAGCATTTATCATGGTTATAATTAATTATTTATGTCTGTCTCATTCCCAGCTGTATCTAGACTGCCCAGCCCATGGCAGGTACTCAATAAATATGTGCTGAATAAATAAATGGGAAAATCAGGGATTGAGGAGGTTTCCTGGTTGGGCAGAGAACTACTAGAAAGTTTAAAAGCCAAGTTGTGAGAAAGTACAATAAATATTTTCCCAAGAGTTCTGGAAATACCAATGTATTGAAAAGGTTAATTATTATCAACCCAGTATTTATGGTTTGTCTTCCCATTTACAAATATACCTTCTCTGGATCACACATATGCCCTGTTCTCTACAAGTGACCTTTTTTCTGTCCTAGATTAAAAACAAAATAAAAAATGTTCAACCCACTTAAACTCGAGATTTAAATACAAGCCACTGGTTCAAATTTGAACCTGAAAGTAGCTTTCTTAACTGCAATGGAGGGATCAGTGATAGGAAGCACAGAAGACATGGTGGTGGGTTCATAACGTTTGGGTCAGAACGGATTCTGTGTGAGACTCCCCCCGGCAGGCCCAGACATCAGGCCATCCAAAGGACATGGCCAACAGAGCAATGAGCACTCCAGAGAGGGCAGTGTACCAGGATAGGCGGGAGGTAGACACAGCACCTTGACACACGGGCCTCAGGAGTGATTTCACCCCTGATCTACTTCTGAAGGCAGGAATATCAGATTAAAATTCAAGAGAAATCCTAATCTTGGCTTTGAAGTGTGAAGCTAGGTATATAATTTACTACTCTTAATTAACTTATACCACTTACTAGTATAACCTGAGTGATACACTTAACCTCTTGGAATCTCAGTTTTTTCATCTTTAAAATGGGAATAATTATGGTTGAGTATCACAGGGCTCTTGTGATGATTAAGGATAATTCATATAAGCACTTAGCCCAGTACCTGGTACATAGGAAATGACTCAAGTGTTAACCATTTTTGCCTGAACCTCTGTTTATTCATTTATAAAAAGGTGTTTACAATACCCTTCACTGGGTTGTTGTGAGGCTTAAACAAGATAATGAATGCAAAATACCAAGTACAGTACCTGGCACTTAACACTTGCAAGCTATCACTGTTACACATATGTTGCCCTCCTCAAAGAGATATGATTGGGCTAATGACACTGCATGGCTAACCTCGTATCATGGTGATCTAGGAGGGAAGATGGACGTGACTGGTTCTTTGCTGTATTTTGCAAGTAACCACTTAGAATGTTTAAAGTTGAATTCAATAGAATTTTCTATCTGAGTCCAATAATAGTAATGCATGGCACAGGACTTGACACAAAGCAGGCACTTAACATATTTTTATTGAAAGAGCAAATGAATAAGAAATCTTTCCTTTCACATAGATACCCTGAAAGGGATCTAAGAAGAATGATTTTTTTTTTAAAAAAAGAGCTACGAATTAAGATTTTAGAGCATAAACGTGTGAAAGGTGTGTGTTTTCTTATAAAATGGACCTTCCATGGATACTGTGGCCACCAAAGGAATTAGAAGAACTTGTCTACATTAAAGGTATAGGATACAAGACATTTCTAACCTGATTCTTTTCTCCTCATAAGACTGCAGGAACATCCGGGTGGTCAGTCGGTTAAGCATCTACCTTTGGCTCATGTCATGATCTTAGGGTCCTGGGAAAGAGCCCCGTGGCAGGCTTCTCTGCTCAACGGGGAGTCTGCTTCTCCCTCTCTTTGCCCCTCCCCCCAATCATGCTCTTTCCCTCTCTCTCAAATAAATAAAATCTTTAATAATAAAAAAAAGACTGTGCAAAAAAAGTACCAGACAGGAAATCAGAAAATAGAGATCCTGGTCCTGGCTCAGCCAGTGACTATGACCCACTATATATCAGAACAAATTCAGGGTCCCATCTTATTTTCTTATACACAGAAAATGTGGATAAACACAGGAGTAACGTGGCACTGAGCAGTAGAGGAAAAGCTGAAGAACTGTCTTAAAAAGTCTTTCAGGGATCCCTGGGTGGCGCAGCGGTTTGGCGCCTGCCTTTGGCCCAGGGCGCGATCCTGGAGACCCGGGATCGAATCCCATGTCGGGCTCCCGGTGCATGGAGCCTGCTTCTCCCTCTGCCTATGTCTCTGCCTCTCTCTCTCTCTCTCTGTCTATCATTAAAAAAAAAAAAAAAGTCTTTCAACTTAGAGCAGAGATATTTATTTCTTTGAGATTAAGTAACTGAAATCTCAATCTTATATTCCAAAGGCTATGAGAAGCTGTATCACAGTCACACAGATAAGTAAGAAGATACTGGTGGTATAAAACAGAAGGCAACCATCAAGAAGTAAAAGTTGTTCCAGTATTATGGGCCTTATTTACATAAGTTGCTGAGGAATAGAAAAGTCCTTCACTTGGGCAGCCCAGATGGCTCAGCGGTTTAGCGCCGGCTTCAGCCCAGGTCGTGGTCCTGGAGACCCGGGATTGAGTCCCACGTCCGGCTCCCTGCATGGAGCCCGCTTCTCCCTCTGCCTGTGTCTCTGCGTCTCTCTCTCTCTCTGTATCTCTCATGAATAAATAAATGAAATTTAAAAAGAAAAAAAAAGAAAAGAAAAATCCTTCACTTGATTTTTTGGCTTGGTTGAGGCGGGTCTATAGTAAGTGAATACTTAAATTCTAGGTTCCTAAAATTATACAGCTCTGTTTCCAAAGTCAAAGCACGATTTTAAAAAAGAAAATAGTTGAATAGGTCACTGAAGAATGGTGGTAGTTTCTTTTCCCTGGACTTCTTTAAGGAGAACTTGTATCTCTCCAGAACGGTTGAGACAACCACTGATCTCAACACTGGATGATTGCTCAAAGCCTTTTCTATTTCCATTTTAAATGAATTGAGAAAGGAGCTGTAAGCTGTCATTTGTAGTAGTAACAAGAGTATAATGCTACCAAATAGTCAAACCAATGCATTGGTGATATCAATCAATAAAATTTTTTAAAAACATACAATTTTAGCATGAGTCTAATCTGATTTTCCTCAGGTGGGAACTTTATGGACAGTTCCAAGCCCATATAACAGAAAATTCCAGGCCACGAGGCTCAAATTATCCCCTATTCTATGAAGCTGGACCCCCAACAGCCTCATTTTTAGGAAGTGATGGTCTGTTAGTAGGTTACAGATGTCACGGTGGACATCATCCAACCTAAATCCCAATATTTTCCTCCAGGAACTTAGAATGGGAAAAAAGACATTCCAGTAGTCTTTTCAAGTGGAAGGAATGATAACATATAAATTTGGGAACTAAGTGGCAGTTACAATCCGTCATTATATTAGGATATGTCTGAGAAGTAAAGGCAGGTAGTTAAGCTAAGAGACAGAAAAAGGTAATAGACACATGGAGAGAAAAAACATGAAGACAGAGTACCAGCCCTTAGATTCCCTGAAGTACTCATGAAGCCTTTCACTTGCAACCAAAGATGTTCAACTAATAGACCAACCATACATGAAACTCATCACTTTCCTGGGGACAGACTTAAATGCTCTCAATCAGCTGCTTAAAATCGTTTCTCCATAAACCAGATGTCATTGCTGAAGAAATCTGTAAACATGAGTCAAGAAGGAAAAAAAAAAACTTCAAGTGTTTTCTTCTGAAGTCTGAGGTTTAGACCAACTCCTTGGTGAGAGTTCTTTCAGGTTCAAGAAATGTAAAGTAGGAACTTTTAAGTTGGAAATGGTATTCAGCTGCTAATACTTCACAGGGGCTCAGAGAAACAGATCTTAATTAAGCAAGAATAACTACTAAATAACACTAACTATGGTTATCAAAAAGTTTACTCTCTAAGCTTTCCATTCAGGTCCCATAGGAAGAAAGGTGATGTGGTGTAATGTTAGCATGCCGAGCTAGACTCATAATTATACAGCAATATTAAATGTATATGGTCATTGAATCATCTGGCTTCTGCCAAGACTCTTCTTCCTTCCATTAAGGTTGATGACTGTGAATGACCATACTTACAGACCTCAATGCTAAGTTACGGAGATGAAGTTATCAATGCATTTCTCTCCCTTCCCCTCCAGTTTTATTGAGAAATAACTGACATCACTGTAGAAATTTAAGGCATACGTCATGATGGTTTGATTTACGTGTCCTGTGAAATGATTACCACCGTAGGTTCAGCTAACATCCATCTTCTCGTATAGATACAATAGAAAGAGGAGGAGGAAAAAGAAAAAGAGGGAAAAAAATTCCCTCTTGTGATGAGAACTCTTAGGAGTTACTCTGTTAGAAGTTCCCTATGTATCATACAGCGGTGTTAGCTCTAGTCATCATGTTGTACATCACACCCTGGCACTTTCTTTCTTATGTCTGGACCTTTTGACCACCTTCATCCAATTCCTTCTCTGCACACTCAACCTCGGTTATCCACAAGTCTGATGTCTTTTTCTGTGAGTTTGTCTGCTTGTTTTTAGATTCCATACATCAATGAGATCAGACAGTATTTGTCTTTCTCTGTCCAACTTATTTCCTGAGTATAATGCCTTCAAGATCTAACCACATTGTCACAAATGGTAGGATTTCCTTGTTTTTTATACCTGAATAATATTCCATTGTGTATATATCTCACAGCTTTATCTATTCATCCATCAATGGACACTTAGGTTGTTTCCATGTCTTAGCTATTGTAAATAATGCTGGTATGAACACGGGGTACAGATATCTTTTTTGAGTTAGTGCTTTCGTTTCCTTTGGATATATTCCCAGAAGTCGAATTGCTGGATCATATGGTAGTTCTATTTTTAATTTTTGAGGATCCTTCATACTGTTTCCCATAGTGGCTGCACCAATTTACTAATCCCAACAGTGTGCAAGGGTTCCCTTTTCTCCACTTCCATGCCAGCGTTTGTTAGCTCATCTCCTTGATGGTGGCCATTCTAACAGGATATCTCGTTATGGTTTTAATTTGCATTTCCCTAATGACTAGTGATACTGAGCATCTTTTCATGCCCTTAGTGGTCTTTCATATAATGCATTTCTTAAGCTTGAGCTCTATAGTCTTGCCAGCAGTGACTGATGCGCCCTAGTAAATGAAGCCAGGCAAAAGTGCTCCCTGTTACCACCAACACAGGTCAATGAGACAAGTAGCTGCTGGTTGAATTCCTAACCTGATGCACACAAGAATGGAAAATGCCACTGTTCTGGCTGTGACAGGAAGTTGCCTTGCTTCTTCTACTGGCTCACAACACCACATACCAGAACAAGCAAGATACTGACTGAAAACTGATTATCCCAAACAGAGCAGAATGCTCCTTCAAACGACTCCTACACAACAGAGTGTGCAACAGAAGCCACGTGGGGGCAAATTGGACAGCAAGAACTCTTGGAAAAGGCTAACATTAACTAGCACCGGGATGAGTCTAAGCAGAAGCAGTTAACACATTTACTATAGATCAGGAAAAGACAGCTGGACCTGATGTACAGAATTGTCTGCTACTAAGAGGAAGTCAGGACATTTGAGGAGTTCTGAGAAACAGGTGAAGTCCCCACATTCAAAAGCACCTCTGAGCCTCCTGTTACCCTTCATGATGTCCGGCAATCCCTTGGACAAACGAACAAAGCCTGCTTATGTGCCAAGTCCAGAGAAATTAGCTATGCATACTGGGATCAAAATCTTCCACAGTGGTGATGCCAGATTACAAATAAAGTAAGTTTCTATTTCCTAGTTTGTGGCTCAGGTTGAGAAATCTGTCTGGTCCAAAGCAACATGAGCTAATTCTACAAAATTAACATTGGAATAGGTCTCAAGAGCAGTAATGAGCAGTTCTCACCCCAGGGAAATAGAATTCCCTAATTCCCAAAATCTGGTTTGGTTCAGACAAGCCCTAGGGTAAAGCTGTGCCAGGTCAGTTTTCCTGCCCCAGGTTCCAGCCTCACAATGATATTCGTGAACGTTCTTTATTTTATTTTTCATGTTCATTCCAATTTATCCATAAATGTCTTTTTTTTTAAGATTTTATTCATTTATTCATGAGAGACACACACGGAAAGAGAGAGAGAGAGAGAGGCAGAGACACAGGCAGAGGAAGAAGCAGGCTCTATGCAGGAAGCCCGACGCGGGACTCGATCCCGGGTCTCCAGGGTCATGCCCAGGGCTGAAGGTGGCGCTAAACCGCTGAGCCACCTGGGCTGCCCTGTGAAGGTTCTTTAGATCAAAAATAATTTGGGAGAAATTTGGAGGCAGTAGATTTATCTACTCAAGATCAGATTTATATCACAAAGTCTGAGCGAAATTCAAACTAGCTTCCAAAGGTAGTTCAGTGGGATCCCGTGAGACTCCAGGGTTTTCCCCACTCAGGACTCCTGTGTTAAACTTGTTATCTTTTCTGAGAAGCAATGGGAAAAGGAGAAATACAAAAACAATTGGATTAAGAACTAGAATATTATAAAGGAAATAAGGGGTCTACATATAGTCTGAAAACACTTTCTATCCCCCTTCATTGTGCAGCAGAGATTGCCATACTCATACTGCATACATCTAAAGAAAGTGCTTTCTTTGTGGGGTGGGAAGAAGGAAGGGCCCATCATTTTTCCTGCTTTTTATCTGATACCACAGGTAAGGAGAGAAAGTAATTGAAATGAAAGCACAGAAATAAAAAAATCAATGAGAAAAATAATTTAAAAATTACAACTCTAAAGAAAGCAAAATGATATTAAACTAGTGTTGGCAAACAGAGAAGCAGGGCTTTTTGGGAGTCACTGAAATGGTGATAGAAATGAGAAGCAACTGGCAAATGAGGCTGTCCCAAATGGTTTTGTTTACACCATGAAATGCTACTCAATAGGAAAAACCTCAGATTCCTGCTTTGAGATTTCTGCCCTTTCTTTGGGGATGTCAGTCCTGAGGCACGTGGTTCAAACATGCAGAAAATGAAACTTCTGACAAAGTCACTCAGCTCATTTTTATATCCGGGCCCCAAATGAATATAAAGTAAAAACGTAGTTTTTGTTTGTTTAAAGATTTTATTTATTTTAGAGAGAGAGAGTGACAGAGACAGAGAAAGAGAGGGGGGAGGAGCAGAGGGAGAGGCACAGGCAGACTCCGTGCTGAGCACAGAGCCCACACTGGGCTGGATCCCACCACTCCGAGACCACAACCTGAGCCGAAACCAAGAGTCAGGCGATCAACCGACTAAGCCACCCACGCGCCCTGAAAACAAAGTTTAAGACATGAATTTCTAAACAGAATACTTCAATGTCAAGTTGAATCCACTGAATTCTGGACCAAAGAAAATGTAGAAAGGGTCTTTTCCTGCAACTGCAGTTTGTATGCATTGTTCTTCAAGCCAAGGCCTCTGAAGCAAAAGGGAAACCATGTGTGATGCATATCTAGGTCTTCAGTTAGCAAATAAAAAGGGTCAGAATGTGGGTTTGGTCTTTTCTAAGCCACTGGAAGGCTTTAAATCAAAGCACCTCTCATCCAAAAGGCTAGAGCTGACTGATGCACTGCACAATCCCATCTTCTGGGAGTCCTGACCATCATGATACATTAAGAACATCTCCCAAAGGTGCTAAGAGGGAGGGCAGCACCAGCCCAGGTGAGTGTGTGAGTTCTCTGGGAAAGGAAAACTCTCCTGAAAGTTGCTGAAGGCTTTGTGGGATCTTGCAGCCCCATGTCAGTTCTGTGGTTGCTCTCACTTCTGTTTCTGGCAGCTTCAGCAAAAGCCCACAACCAAACTGGGAACAGGCAAAGGCAAAGAGAGTACCAATTCCACTGCACTGATCCATGAGTAAACTTGGTATGCAAAACAATGGCTTTCACTAAGAGGGGACTGAGGCCTGGCTCTACAATCGAGTCAGAATGACTGAGATTTCCAATCAAGAGATGGCACCAGGTCTAGTGACTCATATAACAGTGCTCTCACCCTGAAAGGAGACCTGGGTAACAGGCAGGTAGGAGTAGGGCAATAGTCCTCTATAAGGATTATGAGGAGCAAAAGGACTTAGCATAAAAAGTCACACTTTAATTCAAGGATCAATTATACCAATCATTGACAGAGATCTATTACTGGCTTTATTACCCCTCAAAGTTATTTTCCATCCCAATCAACTTCACAAAGCCAGCTCCAGGGGCACCTGGATGGCTCAGCGGTTGAGGGTCTGCCTTCAACTCAGGTCCTGATCCTGGGATCCGGGATTGAGTCCTACATTGAGCTCCTTGTGGGGAGCTTGCTTCTCCCTCTGCCTGTGTCTCTGCTTCTCTGTCTGTGTGTCTCTCAGGAATAAATAAATAAAATCTTTAAAAAAAACAGAAACAAAAGTAAAGCCAACTCCAATAGGAATGCTTCTAGAAACAGGAAGCAGGAATCTGTTTCAAATTATGAAGTTGAGGGCAGCCCCGGTGGCGCAGCGGTTTGGCGCCGCCTGCAGCCTGGGGTGTGATCCTGGAGACCCGGGATCGAGGCCCACATCGGGCTCTCTGCATGGAGCCTGCTTCTCCTTCTGTCTGTGTCTCTGCCTCTCTCTCTCTGTGTCTATGCATAAATAAATAAAATCTTTAAAAAAAAAAAAAACAAATTATGAAGTTGAGGTCTAAGTCTTGATACAAACCCTTCCTTTGGGTTTAGGTTTCTTCTTTATGATAGTAATTGCTACAGTAAAATCATTTATGGAATTCTATGTGTTTATAAATATATTTATCGATAGATAGATTAATAGTAAAGATAAATAATGTGATGCCAGCCAAGAGTTACCTAGCAGAAATGCTGTGGTCAGAAGCTATCCATACAGCAGAGACAGAAGCTAAGAGCTAGACCAGAGATAGCATCTGCTGCCCTAGTTAGTGAACAGAACGCAGCTTTCCAATTTAATTCTGGAAGAGAAGTTTTGAGATCACAAGAACATAAAGAGACAGATGCCTTGCAGAGTATGTTGGGGGAAGTGAGCAGAAAACATGGGATCCTATTTAAAAGAGGCCAGAGACGATAGAGAGTAGAGGAAAAATGAAAGTAAGGATTTGGTGTTCCAGATGCTTGAAGAAATAAGACAAGGCCTGCCTAAGGGTTAAGCCACCATCAATGAGCTGCATGAGGCTGCCTGGAGAATGAGCTTCACTTTTTGTCAAACAGATTTAAAAATGGCTAGGAACTGAATCTTGGTAAGTCAGGGTTGTAGTTTTTTTTGCCGAGAAGATAATACTCCAACTGACACCCAGGCTCTAGTTGATAGGGAGAAAGCTCCCACTGCTAACAATAAAGGAATTCATTTTTAGTAGGGCTCAAATTGACTGGCCCACTTCACAGCCCAGATTTGTAAATGGAGAAACTGAGGTTTACCTTCCTTGAGGTTCTCAGAAAGCCACATTCCAAGTCAGCCTTCTCCAGCACTCTACCTTTGTGCTTCCCTCTCTCTGTGTCTGATATTTAGATAAAGTTGAAAAGGGGAAAAGAGGAACATTTCTGAGTCAGCCACAAGAGCCACGTGACACGAGGAACAGGATGCCTCTGTTCTTCATGTCCCTGTTTCTACAAAACTGCAGTGGAAAGCTTGGTCCCCTGAGAATCTTCCCTGAGAGCCCCTGAATGCAACCAAAGTCCAGTCCACAACCACAGTCTTGATTTCTGCGACATTACTGCCAGTATACATACCTCAGGCCCGCAAGACTAACTAAAATATCTTTCCTTCTAGATTTCAAGACCAGCCTTTAGAAAAAAACAGCCTTTAGTTAAGCACTACCTAGAAGTAAGGATTTAAATTAAATTAAGGATCTCAAGTTGGGGTCCACAGAGGGTTTCAGCAGGGTCTGGGAACTTTTCCCTGATTCTCAAAAGGATCCAAAGGGTTAAGAACCAATGAATGGGCTAGGTCAACCAGGACCAAAAAGAAAAAGGCAAAAGTTATAAAAAGATTGTCGATTAGCTACTTCTCAACCACCCATTGATTGATTCCTTTTATTTCTCAAGGTTTGTCCTTTTTGCTTGCCCGTACATTCAGATGTATGGATGTTATCTTACCTTTGACTGTTTTTAACGGCATCTGCACAAGCTGTCATTGGGATTTGTGTTTGAGAATGGCCTCTGAATATATACACGGTAGATATCTACTGGTTCTTACTCCAGTGAAACAGACAGCAATAGGATGTGATAGTGATTACTAAAGTTCATTTCACTAACTCCAAGGCTCTCCAATTTGGCTCTAATACTGGACTAGTTAACAGGGTAGGTCTCTTCTGTGGTTAAATAATTCCATTAACACAATAACAATAAAAGTGTAGTTCATTGAATAACATCCCATCAGCAAACCATGCGACAGGAAGCCTAGAGATCACAAGCAATGGGATGATGGGGAATGTTAAGTTACTGTAATTCCATGAGGCCAGAAAGCAAATGATTTATGTTCAAAGAGACAGCTAGCTTCGTGACAATTTTTTTTTCAGATACTGGAAGATCCAAGTGAATTTTAAGCACGTGCTTTTTCAAAGCATGGATGGAATGGGGGCTGCATGCCTGGCAAGCGCTGTCACTGAAACTGCCTTACGACCAAAGGGCCATTCCAGAGAACGTCTCTGAGGAAAAACATGCGGAATGCAAGGCCATATCAAGTGTGCTAATGCCAGTTTCGAATGTGGTGGACAAAATGAATGGCAGGGAAAGAGAAGATGAGGCAGTCAGTTTTGTGTGTAAATTTTCTCACCTGGAATTACAGAGATAGTTTTCAAAGCTCGGAGAACCCTGAATGTTCTCAGCGCTGAGACATTGCCCAGGTCCACAAACTCTGTCACATATCTGTAGTAAGGGAGGTCACACACAGACACAAATGACAAACACAAACACAAACACAAACACCGAAGGAAAAAAACAAAAGCACAACAAAACAAAAAGTACAATACGTCACGTCAGGGCCCTAACCCAACACCTAACACCAACCCCGGGCCATCTTACCTGGGATTACCGAAATAGTTTTCAAAGCCCTCAGTACCCTGAAAGTGCGTAGAGCTGAAACATTGCCTAGGTTTACAAACTCTGTTATATACCTGCAGAATCAAACCAAAGTTAACTTGTAATGGTACCATTGGGCGAGGGTTTGACAATGGGGGGAAGAAAGGGTCTTATATACAAGCTATGATTTCATTTGCTTTGTTGTTGAAAAAGAAAATTTCAAAATATAAACATTTAAAGAACACATTTTTGTTTTCAATTGGGCAAGGAGAAGTCAAAAGAATATTTGAAAGAACTGATACAACCAGGAGGTTCCGAGGGCTTACTCTCTTAATCAGCATCGTGCTGTGCAGATCCCAATCAGAATGACTACTCTCGGTCCATTCATTATTTTTTGTAAAAAGGAAGGCCAGGAGGTATCAAAGGCTTATGTTCCCAAGCTTTGTGAACAATTTCTTAGGAAAAAGGAGGCAAATTTCTGCAGCAGAAGCCCCATAAAAACAAGTTTACATTAAATAACTCCCTAGTTGACAATGGCAAAAATGCCTAAATGTCTATATATGACTTATCCAAGAGTTGTAGGCATATCTTTGCAGTCACACCTAGAGATGAAGTACCTGTGACATACAAAAGCAGGGCTCATGATCATGGGATCAAAGCAAATAGTGTGTTAAGTGCCCATTTTATCACCAGCTCTGTGCCCAGCAAGGACACTTAAATTTTAAATGAACACCAGTGTGTATTCATAATGTTGGAAAACTAGAAATTGCCTTAATATAACAGAAAGTCAAAGTTTCAGTTTCAAATATTCAATGCGTATCATTCTTTCATTCACATTTTACAGCTGAAATACATCTTTCTGATGCTCAGACCCGTATATATACACAAACGTACTCAATCTCTTACACATCTGCATGCACACACACAATCTATACAACACTCTTACTGCCTACCATACCACAAAGTGCTTCCCCACCTGAAAATACAAATAATAAAGTCTGCCATAACTCTTCTACCATTAGTTAGGTTTCCCAAAGAGATACATGCTTATCGTTAAAACAACACAAATTACCAAGAGCAGCTAGCATGGTAATGTGGACTTATACTCTTTTCTTGCAATAGTTTGAAGTTCTGGTCAGGACTTCCTTGGAAGTGGCCAGTTTGGATGCCTTAGCTCATTTTTTAACTCTAAAATGTGCTCTCAAGTCTGCAACATCTGGGGCAGCCTCATGAAATGGCATGAGATATAACATACCCAGGAAACTGATTTTCAGCTTAAAATTCACACCTAAAAAATTTCCAGTCTTCACCAAGGGCCCATGGTGATAAGCGTGCAGACGTTGGTCAGTGTTAAAAGGGGGAAGAAAATATGAGAGCATGTCAATGGAAAATCACTTGCTACTTTCTTCCCTAGCTGTAAAGCCTTGGCTTACCTTCTCCCATATAAACATGCTATCATTGGTGTGAAGTGCATGACACCCTCATAAGCAAGAATCACAGGCATGAGCACATTTGACCTTATATGGCTACCCAATAATTCCTCTTGTAACTGGCCACAAACGCACACTTACAAACACAACCAGGCATACAACCACCCATCTATAATCACACCCAGAGCATCAATAAAGTAAGCAGACAACTTACGCCATCATGATGACACTGAAATCTAGCCAGTTCCATGGATCCCGTAAAAAGGTAAAGCCATCTATGCAGAAACCTCTTGCAATGATTTTCACTAGTGATTCAAATGTATAAATCCCTGTGAATGTGTACCTGTCAAAGAAATGGAGAGCTTGAGGTAATTTCTGAACAGACAGAAACTTTAAATGAATCTTTTAAGATAATAGGGCCTAAAATATGGTTTCAAGTAATAGAGACTAAACAGAACAGGCACAGCCAATGCAGAAGAAAGGAAGGCAGGAAGAGAAAGGGATGCTTTGAAGGAAACTTACCGAAACATAAAACCAAGAACTTTGGAATGTTGTACTGGGTGCCATCTAGCAGGTGATCATTTTGAAACCAGGTGAGGAGACCCCAGAGCTATTTTTTAACTTTAGACAAGTAAAAAAATAAAAATAAAAATAAAAATAAAGGAAACCTCCTGTTGGAGAAGGCAGTGCCATGAGGGACTAACTGAGGGCACAACATGGCCCTGGGGCAGCAAGTCAAAGGCACTGGCCAGCACAGGAAAGGGTGGAGGTGAAGGGCAGTAACTTCCAGAGTGCACTTTCTCTTTCTAGAGTTGACTTCTAAGGATATTTCCTAAATTCCACATGGATCCTCACCCCCTCTCTGTGAAGTAAAGAGTGGGAAAAACCATTTTTCTTCCTTGATGGATAAACTGTATAAAAGCAAGATTCGGTGAGTAAAAAAATCTTTAAAACAAGCAAGCAGACAAATAAGTAAACGAGCTACTTACTCCACATTCTTCGACCATTCAGGAGGGTTACTAAAAGTCATGAATACACAGTTGGTCAAAATAGTGCACATAATGATCATGCTAAATACTGTAGAAAAGAGTCAAGGGAGAAAATACAAAATCTGGCCTGTTGTCTTCCTGAGAAAGCAAACATATTTCATATTGGGTATCATGAGAATTAAATCAGTAACCTGGAAGGAGACAAGACACAGAAGACCAGGAAATGGTGAGGTGATAATGAAAGCGCCCAGGAACACAGACTGCCGCCATATGTATCCACACCTGACCGGAGAACTGTGGTGGACACAGCAGGACAGCCACTCTCTTTCTTTCATAAGGGCTGTCACTGCTCTACTCCTTTTGGATAAAACAGTCCCCTCTCTTGCCAGTTTAGCCTCAGCTATGGAATAAACCTCTAAATACCTTTATACATAGTAACCAGAAAAAATATATTAAATCTAACCTATATTATTCAGTACTCATTTATTGTTAATTATCTTATTTTGTATAACTACTTATTAGAAAATCCACATGCAATGTTTTTTTTAAATTGAGGTATATTTGGCACACAATGTTAGGTGTTAGTTTCAGATGGAGAACATAACAGTTCACTTTTTTCCCTAGTTCTCCAAAGGGCCAAATTGTCGTTAGCGGGCAAGGCAACAGCTGCTATGGGTGGCACGTGAACAATTGGGGAAACCAGTCATGGCTGGTTGGGTAAGGATTTCAAGGACATCTGTACCACCCTAGTCTTAAGAATTAGATAATGGGATAGATTTATCTGATCACTCTGGAAATGCCCAGGAATGTTTATGGATAGCAAGCTATTTTGTTGCCTTTTTAGTTTCACCTAAGATTTTTCTCAGTCCTTTCTGTTCTTGACTACTGAGAAAAAAGAAACTCCTTTGAGTTGAGTTTGTGGGTTACTCAAACTCAAACTGTCACTTTAAGAAGCACAGAAGCCAAAACTTATTTATTGCTAATTCACCCTCCCTTGCTAATGGCATTCACAATCTTCACTCTACTAATGGAGTTTTTAAAAGAAAAAATACTTCTTAGACCTGGATTTTTCTTCCAGGAATAAGAATACGTTCTGGTTAGAAGAGAAAAAGGCACTGTCTTCTAATCCAACAAAAGGGGAAGAAATCCACTGAATTATTTATTCCTTATAAACCTTTAGATTTCAGAACTATGTTACTTATAAACTAAACAAAATTGGGCTGCTAAATTCTTAGAGTTAAAATGTGGCAAAAGCTTCACAAACCAATTTACCAAATTGCACCTGCCAGTTTTCTCTTCCTACTTAGAGAATACAATATCCTTTGGAGCAAGGGACTAGGTACTGACAAATTAAATACCAACCATAAAATTTAAAGTCACTATGCAAAGTTGCTAAACTCATCACATAATTTTTCATCTGTCATATGCTCTCCTATATTAATAAGATATACAAGTTAGGCCACATGAATAAATTGTCATGTTCTGTTTAAGGGGAGTAAAGATACCAGAAAAGACTCATGTCAAGGTTACAGTCTAGATGTAAACTTCTACAGCAAGGAGGCCATTTAATCTGAGAAACCATCTCAGACACTTTCCATACTCACTGCTCAAGAAATCAGAAATATTCAAGGAGAGCTCTAAAGCATTCATTCAACCCTTTGTACTCAAGAAGTAGCCTTCCAAAAATTCCAATACTGGATTTGCATTAAAGAACTGAATTGTTTGCCTCAAGACGAAAAATTAGTGAATGTTGAGCACTTTAAAAAGACTTCAGGTACAGGTTAATTTGTCTCTCTTCACAATACTAACAAAATTCCAGATTTCCATGATAGCATTCTATAGGAAAAAAAGAATTTGCTGAAGCTCAGCTCAGGATCTGGCGTAAGTTCACTCAAACTTCTGACTGGTGGGATAGTCAACTACACTACTGATAAAATATTTAATATATAACTCAGTTGTCAAAGTTCAGAAACATGTACCAGTGACCATGCAAGTGCTGCAATCACTCCACATTTGTAGAAAAGGATATGAATGTATCAAAATTTTAATAGCTATTCTTCTTATCAGGTTAAAAGGACTTAAAATGTACAAGGCAGGCGTGGCACTAAATCTGAAGAGAGTTTTCCCTCTGTTTAATACTACAAAGGTCTGTGGAGAAAGAAAAAGAGAAATTGTTAAAGCATGGGAATTACACCACACACAGCAACATTTTTAAAGGCAAGAAATAACCTATATTACCAAATGTACTTATAATTTTGACTTCCCAATTTGGTTTCTAAGGCAAGAGACCTTAAGGCACCGTAACTCTCTTTCTCCTCCCTCCCTCCCCTGCCCCAGATTATATACATAATACACAGTGGGCGCCGTCTTAGCAGTTTTGTACATTTCTGTAAACTTCTTTCTTTCTTTCAGAAACAAGCCATATGAATTATACCTAGGGCATCCTCTGCCAGCTTGGGACAAGATACCGAAGTTCATTAATTTAGGATTCGTTCACTCAACAAATGTTTCCTACTACGTCCCTACTATGTTTCAGGCAATGTTCTCCGTGCTTAGGAAACAGCAGGGAACAAGGCTACCATGGTGCAGGAAGCTTATATTCTAATGGAGAAGACAGACAACAAATAAAAGAAATGTAACGAATAAGTAAATGATACACAATGTGGTAAGTGCTATGAGAAAAGGAGGAAGATGAGGGAAGGGGAGACATAGAGTGTTGGGGTCAGTGGATGGGACAATGGAGAGGTGCCTGTTTTAAAGGAGGTGGTCAGGGTAAGCCTACTGAGAAGAAAGAATTGAGCAAAGACATGAAGTTAGTGAGAAGAACTCTTCATCCCACCAATATTTTCCTATCAAGTCTACTCTGACTTTTAAGAGTCTCCATGATCAGCCTTGCCAAAATCATTAAACCGTATTTCCCACCATGAATCTTCCTGTCTTGCCAAATAGTACATGTTATAGTAACTTATAACTTTGGCCTTTGCTTACATTGCTCATCCTACCCAGAATGTCTTTTCTTGTCTTATGAATTCAATTCAATCAAAGTACTTCTGGGCATCTATTTTGTGCTAAACTCTGGGTTACAAAATCGGATAAAATTGTACTTTTAGGGAAGATATATATGTAAACTAGTAATTATGATGCAGGGTAAATACAAAGTTCAATAACAGAAACGTGTGATGTATGAGAGGCAGCGGGAGGGAGAGTTTTTTCCCCTTGGGTAGGGAATGAGCTGAAAGGTGTTCACAAAGGAAAGGTAACTAATACTTGGAAGGGGTTCCAAGGATACAAGGGGAAAAACTGGCAGATAAAGGGTGAAGGCTGGGCAGGGAAAGGGAATAACATAGAATGTACAGAGGCACAGTAGCACATACTGTGGGTCGTTCTCAGGGAGTGGACAGGTAGTTCAGTGTTGATGGAGGAGAAACAGAGAAGGGGTACAAAGGATTATGAAGCTGGAGATGTAGGGGCCTAGGAGACTGAGCTCCTAAGGAGATATGGCCAGTGGCAAGTACACAGCACTAGTTCCTTACTGTGCGGATAGAAGAGTAAGTGGTCAAATGTCAGCCATTTTAAGTAGGCTTTTTAAAAAAATGTAAAGCAATACATTCTTGTAATTATATATAAGACACAGAAGACTTAAGTTCTATCTCGTTACCCAAAGAAAACCTTTGCTGCTTATATATCTTTTTTTTTTTACATCTTTTCAGAACCTTCTTGTGTAAATACAAGCACACAGATATAGCCTTGAAAAGACTCTCTTTCTCTCAGATGGGATTGTACTATAAATACTCTCCTGCACCTTGCATTAAAAAAAATGAACCCCCACAAAGAAAAGCCCAGGACCATATGGCTTCACTGATGAATTCTACCAAATGTTTAAAGAATTAATACCAATCCTTTGCAAACTCTTCCAAAAAATAGAAGAGGACACACTTTCCAACTCATTTTGTAAGGCCAGTATTGCCGTGATACAAAAGCAGAGAAAGGGGCAGCCTGGGCGGCTCAGCGGTTTAGCACCACCTTCAGCCCAGGGCCTGATCCTGGAGACCCGGGATCGAGTCCCACATCAGGCTCCGTGCATAGAGCCTGCTCCTCCCTCTGCCTGTGTCTCTGCCTCTGTGCGTGTGTGTGTCTCTCATGAATAAATAAATAAAATCTTTTTTTTTAAAGATTTTAGTTATTTATTCATGAGAGACACACACAGAGAGAGAGAGGCAGAGACACAGGCAGAGGGAGAAGCAGGCTCCATTCAGGGAGCCTGACATGGGACTCGATCCCAGGACCCCGGGCTCACACCCTGGGCTGCAGGCAGGTGCTAAACCACTGAGCCACCGGGGCTGCCCAATAAATAAATAAAATCTTAAAAAAAAAAAAAAAAGCAGAGAAAGTTATCACAAGAGAAAAAACCCACTATAATATCCCTGAATATAGACACAATGAATATAGACACAAAAGCTTCAACAAAATACCAGCAAACTGAATCCAGCAGCGTATAAAAAGAATTATATGACATGATCAAGTGGGATTTATCCCCGAAATGTAAAGATGGTTTAATATGTGGAAATCAATCAATGTAATACAACATATTAATAAAATAAAGGCAATAACCACTTGATCATTTTAACAGATGCAGAAAAAGCATTCTACAAGTCCAGTAATCTTTTATATATAAAAAAAAAAATCCAACAAACTAAAAATAGAAGGGAACTTCCTTAACCTGATAAAGAGCATTATGAAAAATCTATAGCTAACATCACATTTAATGATAAGACTGAAGCCTTCTTCTTAAGATTAGGAACAAGACAAGGATGTCCCTCTCACCAGTTTTATTCAACACTGTACTGGATGTTCTAGGCAAGGCAATTAAACAAGTAAAACTATTTCTATTTGCAGATCAAATAATCTTATATATGGAAAACTGTAAGGAATACATATAAACAAAACTATTAGAGCTCATAAACAAGTTGAGCATGGTTTAAAGATGCAAGATCAACATATAAAAATCTGTTGTAAAAAAAAAAAATCTGTTGTATTTCTATACAGTAGCAATAAACAATCCCAAAATTAGGAAATTAAAAAAACAACTCCGTTTATAAGAGGATCCAAAAGAACAAAATATTTAGGAACAAATGTAATAAAAGAAATATACACTGAAAACTACATCATTAAAAGAAATTAAAGAAGACCTTAACTAGTGGTCTCAAGGATCAGAAGATGTAATGTTGTTAAGATGGCAATACTCCCCCAACTAATCTACAAATTCAAAGCAATGTCAATCAAAATTTCAACTGCCTTTTTGGGCAAAAATTAACAAATTGAAAAACGCACGTTCAATTCGTATAGAAATGCAAGGGAACCAAAAGAGCCAAAACAATTTCAAAAAATAAAAAATTCGAGGACTCACACTTTATTGTTTCAAAGCTTACTACAAAGCTATAGTAATCAAGATTGTGTTATTAGCATAAGGATAACCATATCTATCAATAGAACAGAACTGAGAATTCAGAAATAAACCCATACAACTACATAAATTGATTTTTGACAAAGGTGCCAAGACAATTCAAAGGGGAAAGAGTAGCCTTTAATAATCAGTGGTGGGACGACCACATGCAAAAGAATGGATCAGACCTCTACTTCATACCTTATACAAAAATTAATTCAAAATGGATCAAAGACCTAAATGTAAGAGCTAAAATCTAAAACTCTTGGAAGGAAACATAAGTGTTAATCTTCACATCTTTGGATTAGGCAATGGTGTCATACTTGTGACACCTAAAAGCACAAGCAACCAAATTAAAAAGATAAATTGGATTTCATCAAATTAAAAAATTTTTTACAACAAATGACACTATCTAAAAGGTCAAAAAAAAAAAAAACCCCACAGAATGGGAAAAAAATATTTGCAAACTGTAAATCTAAGAAGGGTCTTAGCATTGAGACTAGAAAAGGAGTCTTAGAACTCAACAGTAAAAAGACAAATAATCCAATTTTAAAATAGACATTTCTACAAAGCAGATAGACAAACACTAGGCACATGAAAAGATGTTCAACATCATTAGTCATTAAGGAAATACAAATAAAACTACAATGAGACAGCACTTCACACCTACCAGGATGATCATAATGAAAAAAAAAAACAACCCATGGAAAAGAACAAGCGTTGGCAATGATGTGGAGAAATTTGAACACTCACATATTACTGGCAGACTGTAAAATGGTGCAGCCACTTTGGAAAACAATTTGGCAGTTCTTCAAAAGTTAAACACAGAGCTGCCATGGGACCCAGCAATTCCACTCCCAGGTATATGCCCAGGAGAGCTGAAAACAGGTATTCACACAAAAACTCATACACGAAGGTTCATACAAAAGCATTATTCAAAATACTGCAAAAGCAGAAACAACTCGAAATGTCCATCAATGATGGATGATTAAACAAAATGTGGTCTAACTATATAATGCGATATTATTCAGTCTTTAAAAGGAATGAGATCCATTTATATGTTACAATACAGATGAACCTTGAAGACACCGTTCTAAGTGAAATAAGGCAGACACAAAAGGACAGATATATAAGTTTCACTTCTAGGAGGAACCTGGAATAGGTAGATTCATAGAGGTAGAAAGTAGAATGGAGTTTACCAGGTGCTAGAGGAGGGGGAATGGAGAGACTCTTAAATGGGTATAAGTCTCCCTTTGGGAAGATGAAAAAGCTCCAGAAACAGATAGTGGTGATGGTTGTACAACATGATATTTAGTATCACTGAATTGTGTACTTAAAAATGGCTAAAACGGTAAATTTTATGTTACATATACTTTAGCACAATAAAAATATATACATTACTATCTGAAGAGTGCCCAGTAAGGTGTTATTGATAAATTTTTAAAAATCAGCTTTATTCCAAGTCAAATAATAGAATTAAGAAAAGTAATATCCAAAAGTGGTTCCTTTTAGTTTTTATTTTTTTTCCAAAAGTTCCATTTTGAACTTCAGAATGATTTGAGGGTGGGCAGCCTGGGTGGCTCAGTGGTTTAGCACCACCTTCAGCCCAGGACCTGATCCTGGAGACGTGGGATCAAGTCCTACGTCAGGCTCCCTGCGTGGAGCCTGCTTCTCCTTCTGCCTGTGTCTCTGCCTCTCTCTCTCCTCTCTGTGTATTCTCATGAATAAATAAAATCTATTAAAAAATGATTTGAGGAACTTTTTGAGAACTAAAGATATCTGGGCCCAGAAAAAAAGAAAGAAAGAAAGAAAGAAAGAAAGAAAGAAAGAAAGAAAGAAAGAAAGAAAGAAAGGAAGAAAAGAAGAAAGAAAGAAAGAAAGAGGGAGGGAGGGAGGGAGGGAGAGAGAGAGAAAGGGAAGGAAGGAAGGAAGGAAGAAAGGAAGGAAGGAGGGAGGGAGGGAGGGAAGGAAGGAAAGAAAAGAAAAAGAAAAGAAAGAAAAGAAAAAAGAAAAGAAAGAAAAAGAAAAATGGAGGCTTATATATATCACAACATGGATAAACCTTGAAAATCTTTAAAAGAATTCAGACACAAAAGGTCACATACCATAGGATTCTATGAACATTACAAGAAATGCCCAGAATAGGCAGATCTATGACAGAAAGTTGGTTAGTCATTGCCTATGGCTGGATGGAGAGGAGAATGGGGAGTCACTGATAAGGGGTCTCTCTGGAATGACGAGAATGTTCTGGAATTAGACAGTGATGACAAATGCACAACTCATGAACAAAACACCAATGAACTGAGCACTTTAAAATGGTGAACAGTCTAGCTTGTGAGTGATACCTCAGTAAAAAGCAAACACCACAGCAACAAAACAAAACAGAAAAAAATTTAAGCATAAGACATAAAAATGTCTAAAGAATGATACCGCCAACATCTATGTACCCATCAGTTGCTGAAGAGAGAACGCTGTGCCGATGCTGCTCCTTCCTGCATGCTCTTCAAACATATCCCCTCTCCCCACAGAGGAAGCACGATTTTTAAATTGGTCCCGAGGTCCCACTTTTTAATGAAATATTCCCAATTAGTCTGAGCTCTCTCATTTCTGAACTCTTCTTTTTTTAAAAGATTTTATTTATTTCTTCATGATAGACACAGAGAGAGAGGCAGAGACACAGGCAGAGGGAGAAGCAGGCTCCATGTAGGGAGCCCGATATTGGACTTGATCCTGGGCCTCCAGGATCATGTCCTGAGCCAAAGGTAGATGCTCAACCACTGAGCCACCCAGGCGCCCCCCCTTTTCTGAACTCCTATTTATACTTGGGTTTTGTGCTTTTCTTTCCACTCTAAGTCTTTTTTTTTTTTTTTACCCTCTCTCTACCCCATCAGTTACCTCCACAACTAGATTCTACACTCTCAGAGGGCAGGAATCTCATATTTCTTCCCACAGTTCCAATAAGATTCAACCCATGCCATGTACTCCCAATAAACAGCTGCAGACAGATTTTTTTTTTTTAAATCCTTTCCTGTCCTCTTCTAGTCTTTCCTTTCCTAATCTGGCAGTCATGTCTTTTTCTCGCAGTAGAAAAGCAGCGCTGGTGCTGAGCTACATACATTCTGGAAATGCTCAATTCCCCATCCCTAGTGTTTGAGACTGTATTGTGATAATGTTTTTCCTGTTACTAGAGGGTACTGTCTCTGGCAGGGCAGACTGAAGGAAAGCTGAATCCTAAAAGCAAGAGGAACCAGTAGACCTAGGGTTAAGCTCAAACAGGTTCAAAGGCTGGGTCTTCCATGTTTTGGTTACTCAAAGAAACGAAGACCCTGGGACTTTCCCGAAACCCCCTCTCTGAAGTACTTGTACGCCTCTAGGTTTCCATAGCAACTCCCTCTATGAAAATGCCAAGCCTTTTAAATATCTCCTCATTCAACCTCATATTTCCGTGAAGTATGGGTGAAGGAGGGATTATTATCCTCTGTGCATTTTACAAAAGCACAGGAGAGGGACGCCACCTATCAAAGGTCATGCAGCAAAGAGCAGTATATTATGCTAAGTTTAGAGCCTCTTTACAGCTTCTGCTGTGCCAGGTTGAGAGGCAGTTTAGTGGCAATCTGGCAGAGAATGAAACTGGTATGGGGGATGGATTCTCTGGTGAATGAGAAATTCAAGCCCCTGGGGTACACTACATAAAAGCCTAAGCAGCAATGAAAGAAGCACTGGCCCATGTCCCAGGATCTAAAATCCACCAGGCCAGGCCTTTACAAAATCACCCACCTGCCTTAGAAGAAGACAGGTAACAAGACTTTTAAAAATAATGTACCCTGCGTGCTCCATTTCTCTTATCTTTTAGTTTGATCATGGTGGAAAGACAGGTCTAGAGGTACCACTGAAGGTACTTCCCACCATAGGGTCAGTGTCTACACAGTAATAACTATCCGTTGCCCAGTTAATGAACAAATACTCGTATGTCTGAGGTGAGGGGCAAGGAGGAGAGGCAAAAGAAAAGGAAGACATAAAGAAACTGTAACAATTATTCTTGGTTGAGGAAAAACCAGGAGGCAGCTAGGATTCTGGATTAGTAAGCAATGAGTTGCCAAGGAAAGTAGGGATCTTCGGTGAGTTTAAAAACTATGGTTTTGGGATCCCTGAGTGGCTCAGCGGTTTAGCCCCTGCCTTCGGCCCAGGGCGTGATCCTGGAGTCCCGAGATCGAGTCTCATGTCAGGCTCCCTGCGTGAAGCCTGCTTCTCCCCCTGCCTGTGTCTCTGCCTCTCTCTGTCTCTCATGAATAAATAAATAAAATCTTTTTTAAAAACCTATAGTTTTATAGGTATAAAGGCTTTAAGAATGTTTTATGTGTAAAGTAGAAATTTCATAATTAATTTAGGTATTGAATACTGCACATGGGGTAAAAATAGTTTATCAGCACTCCTTTCTAAATATTTACATCCTAGATCTCCATCAAGTATAAAAAGAAGGTATCTTTTTTTATTTAAAGAGAAATAAACTGCCTGCAGTGAAGAGGAATCCTCCATACTTCTAGTAGCAGACTTATAACAAAACATACTTTATTATTAAAATAATTAGATTTACATATGCTTAATTTATATGCAGTTCTTCCTAACTACATCTTTAGTATAACACAAGATGGTGCTTGGACTAACACAAGTACTCGAAGCTTAGGAATCTTCCTTTTGAAGCTGGTATTTGCAGTGCTTACTTACGTGTCAAATAGCATAGTATCTATCAGGGGTCAGCAAATTTCTTTTGTAAAGAGCCACATAGTAGGCTCTGTAGGCCATACAGCCAACTCAACCCTGCCGCTGTGGTGCAAAAGCAACCAGAGACAACACGTAAACATATGGGAGTGTCTATGTTCCAATAAAACTTTACAGACAAGGAAATTTAAATTTCATATAATTTTCACACATCACAAAATCTTATTCTTCCTTTGACTTTTCTATCATCATTTAAAAGCGTACAAACCCTTCTGAACTCATGGGCCATACAACAACAAATGGCAGAGACGATGTGACCCATGGGGCACAGCTGGTTGGACTCTGACATGCTAATACCAGTTCCGGGCCAAGGCCAGACTGGCTGCATAGGAGTTATCTGAGTAGCTTTTTTTTTTTTTTTTTTTTTTTTTTTTAATGCAGATTCACAAGTCCTACCCCAGAGATTCGGGCTTCAATAAGCTGCAGAGGAATCCCTGCTCACAAGGATTTGGGAACCACCAGCTCATCTTCCATGTCACTAAAACAGTGGGGTTTCGAAACACCCATCTTAAAACACTTGGGTTCTCCTGCTTCGCTGGCCTCTTCCTAGCTGTACGGCCCGGGCGAGCCACGGCCTCTCTCTGGATCTCATTTTCCTCATCTAAAAAATGAGAGAGAGGGCTGCCTGATGGGCGTGCCCAGGCCCTTTCCTGCTCTGACATCTGTGATTCTATGATTTAGAAGATATGCAGAAGCGTCCAAGATTAAGTGCAACAAAGCAGCAAGCCCTACTTTGGAGGAGAAAGCCTATTATTATTTATTCTTTCACATTACATCTTGGTAGGATTCTCATGGATTGGTTATTTTGCTCCTTCATGTGATACTCCATCAGGTTCACGGTCAACAGCATTTGATACCACCCTGAAAACTATACGTATGTGGCAGGGGGCAGCATGGAGAGGTCCCAGGGCAGATCTGTACCACGGGCTGCTTTCCTCTGCCCTGTCTCCCCTGCTTCTATGCCCCATTCTCAGTAGAACGGTGAACAGGAGGGAGAGAATAAATCGGGATGACCGGTGATGGGCTAACTTTAAAAAATTTATAAAGTATTTTTTTTTTTTTTAGATTTTGTATTTATTCATAGAGACAGAGAGAGAGAGAGGCAGAGATACAGGCAGAGGGAGAAGCAGGCATCATACAGAGAGCCTGATGTGGGACTTGATCCAGGGTCTCCAGGATCACACCCTGGGCTGCAGGCGGCGCTAAACCGCTGTGCCACCGGGGCTGCCCAAAAAATTTATAAAGTATTTTAAAGCCATATGCATGGCTAATAAAATCTCAGTAATCATCATTAACCTGCCGATAAGAATCCAGAAGAGGAGATTTATCCCTTGTTCAACACTGGATTCTTCAAAACCCAGGAAGAATGGGAAGGACCTCAAGCTCTGGATTCTTACAAGAATATGTCTTAAGCAAGAATCACTTGGTGTCCATGAAGTCCAATAATATTTTACCTAATCTGTCTTAAATTAGATCTTTGTGAAGTAAATGAGTTAAAAGGAAAATTGAAATTGAATTGTGGTTTACTGCCCAAGGGGAAATATCAGTTTATAACAGCCATTGAATGCGTTTGAGCACAAGGCCCATTAAGAGCAGTGGAACAGCTCTTAACGAGTTATGGCACGGAGTATTAATAAATATGTCATGCCGGCATAAAATGAACCTTCTGAAAAGCACAGGCATTTCATTTCTAATTAGCAATGTGGGGCCTGGATCACAGGATGGAGGAGCTTTGCCACTGGAATTCAGGGTAAGATGTATTCTCTTCAGGGTCTACCATAAGGGGAAGGGACATTGTGCATGGCCAGGTACAAGCACATTAAAAAAAATCCTAGCATGCTGCAAATGCAGTACAGTAAATGTACGCAGGTACCAAAGTATTGCAGTCAATTTAATGGCATTTTATCACCCTCTGCCCAGGACTGGATTCACTTTTTTAATCATACAAAAAGTATAGATTTAAATAATAAAGGGCGCACAAAATATGAAAGGACATTACGGAGAAGGGTACTCAGTGCAGGGGTGGAATATATTACAGACTAGAAAGCTTCTTGGAGAAAGGTTTCTTCTCCAGCCCCTGGTTTGCTGTGGACACATGGCCCAGGAGAGTGGCTCTCCCCTCAACCAAGTTCTCCCTTTCCTTGCGGGGTCATCATCTCCCCCAGGGCAAGGTACGCCGCAGGTACTGGATGACACGGAGGGACCCAGGGAGCGAGCCAATCTACAAGAGGGCAGCTGGGAACCAATATGCTTTGAGTCTCGCTGGCTAGAGCTGTTATTGACACTGACTTATGACTGTCTCTGGAGTCTGGCTACCGGATCTTAACTGTTCTGATCTCTAGGACTGCCCCGACCCTCTTGTTTTTATTTTTATTTTAAAAAAAAATTTTTTTTGACCCTCTTGTTTTTAGCTGACTTCTCTAGCCTTAAGTTCTTGCCTGCCTCGACCTCCTATATGTATCTTATTCTCTCAGACCTATGTACCTCTTCTGAACGAGGCAACTGGCCAATTTAACTTATAATAGTTGTTAGCTCTTTCCCACCTAATTATAAATGGTTAATTTGGGGGACTTTTACTAGGGGCAAATCTTCTCTACCTATTGGTTTTAGATTGTGCATGCACAGCCTTCTATCCGATAGTAATACAAATACAGCTGATCTGCAGAGTAGCTACAGCAGGGACAACAGCAGCAGCCTGCTCTCCACCCACCAATAGCAACTTGGCATTCACTTCTGAGTAATGATCTACGGAGCCAATATAGTAGGCAACAGATCAATGTCCTTTCAAAGTTCCCCTATTTTAATAAAGGAAAATCTAATACTGAATCTAAACAGATTCTACTTCAGACTAGGAAGCTGTTGGGGAATAAATGACCTGCACTGTCAAAACGACTACACCATGTTGAAGAGTCCAGATGCCTTTCTTAATGCTAATCTGCTTAGTGGGTCCCTCAAGTGAAATTGCAATTATAGTCCCATGGGCCTCAGGAAAGGCTCTAGCAAAGGCACAACTGGCCTGAATTTCTTCAGTACCTGTATCCTGGTCCTAAGCTGCCTTTTAGAAACATTGAACTAAAGCAGGACATGAAACATGGACAAATTCTTTTCCTTTAGGCTTGTACTTCTATTTGAACTACAAATATTATTTTATTTCTTTGTTATATTATTTCTTTTTAAGTAGGCTCCACAAACACGGGGCTTGAACTTACAACCCTGAGATCAAGACCTGAGCTGAGATCAAGAGTTGGATGCTTAATCAACTGAGCCACCCAGGTAGCTCTATGAATATACAGAGCCCTCTTCTTCTAAGTCTCTATTCCACTACACAGAGGATCGGGCAAGAGAGACCTCTAAGTCCCATATTTATGTTTTTATTGCTGTTGGTCATTAACAATTGTATCTATGAGCCTATCTGAGGAATAACATTGAGCATGAAGTATTTACTGTGTGGCCAACACCCTACCCTACTAAGATGCCGATACAGTACCTGTCTCATGGCAACCACTCCAGGAGGTAGGTAGGTACTATTTTATAGATGATGAAATTGAAGTAGAAAGGTCAAGTACTTTCTTAAAACCACAAAGTTATTTATTAAGTGGCAAAACTTAGAATTGAGCTGAGGCAGCCTAACGTCAAAGCCTATGCTCTTCACATCATAAGGTGATTTTTAAAAAGCTTCAAAAAATCTAACTCCTCACTCTACAGGCAAGAAACCAAGCACAGAGACCTCTGCTCACACTCACACTACAGAGCTGAGAGCTACTAGGGCCCAGGTCTCCTGGGCTCTGATCCTGAATACTGTTTACACCAGGTCATCCACTCCAATCCCCCAATCCTTGGGTCAGTGAAGGAAATCTTTCTGACTTAATACCTGTAAGTCTGGCAAAAGGAAAACCCTTACATATGCGTCAGAGATCATAGTAGCTGGTTACGGTTATGGTCTTTTTCCCAAGTGAAGCTGGAGGAAGGTGCTGCTGATGCCACATCTACCTGTGGCTTTATTGTTTGCCAGGTGCTTCTGCATACGCTTTCTCATTTGGTTTGACCCTGTAACCTCATGCCCTCCAACCCACATCTGGGGCAGCTGACGCCCTTTCTGCCCACATCCGGGTCACAGGAAGCCATTCCCGACAGAACTGAGGCACTGCACAGCTGCTTCCGTGCTGAGCCAGCATCACGCCGCTCCCTAGAGCCGGGCAGCTCTGAACCTCCTACATGGCCACTCCTCACTGCCCTTCAATATGAACTTGCCCTTGATCTCCTTCCCCTTTACCCTCTTAGGGTACATAGACTGTAGCTGCTCTAGGGCAAAGCAAAATGCACAATCGTTAAGTAAAGCATATCAACTCCTCTAATCACTATATTCACATTCCAGAATATTCTATATTCTTGCTCTCCTCTCTCTTAGAAAGCAGCCGAGCAGAGTGGTTTCTATAGAGGCTCTGAGGCCACAAAGACCTGGATTCAAGACACAGCTCCATTGCTTATTAGCTGTCATGATCTTTGTCAACTTATTGCTAAGACACAGTTTTCTTACTGATAGAGATAATGACTAATAGTACCTACTTTATCAGATTATGAGAATTAAATGAAGATTCACCAAAAGTGCTTACTACAGTGCTTGGCATAGAACAAACCTTCAATGAATGGGATTCTGATGCTGTCGTGCCCAACACAGACTACTGCCACTCCTGCTCTTTGGCTCCCAACATGGGATGTCCATAAGGAAACCCGAGGGCTACTGTTCATGTTAGTATTCACACACTTGGCATGAGTCAGTAGGATAAGGTAAACCAAGTATTCAGAGTCACTAGGAGACACCTGTATGGCTGCACTGGCTCAAGATGGGCCTCAGAGCTTATGCCAGACGTGAGAACTCTGGAGGTGGGAGAAAATAAACACAGCTTAGTACGCACACATTGGGTTCCAAGCTGCCTCTCCACCTTTGGATCCTGTCTTGGCAAACCACACTCCATGCTCTCATCACAGCTAAATTCACTGCTTGAAACAATCCAGTCTTCCCCCATGCTTCTCTGCCTTTCCTAGTGCCAGTCTTTATACCCAAACTACTCTTTCTTCCCTTTTCCAACAGGTGATTTTTTTTTTTTTACCATATTTTAATACGTTAAGGTCCATTCAACTATCACCTCCTCTCCTCCTCTCTGCAGATAGCTCATTCAAATCTCTGAAACAGAATTATCCTTCCTTCCTGTGTGTCTCCACTCAGCACTTACTTTGATTAGGGCAGTTCATGTAGTGTTGTCATTTTTGTGTATACATATGTACCTCTCACTGGACTCTGAGATCCCTTTATTAAAGGCAGGGCTATAGCATCCAGCTGCTATCTCTCAGTTTAGCAAGCAGAATATAGAATATGATGCCCATCTGGCACAAGGTAGAGAATTCATGCATGGGTACTGAATATATGAATGAATCTCTTAGACATGAAAAAATGATACTTGCCATACGAACTATACAACTAACCTATAACTGTATACAACTTTCTGCTAGGTTTCCACTCTAGCTCATCCAGCCATAAGAATTATTTGTTGTGGTTTGGAAAGTCTTCTCATCTTTTCTGTGCCTTAGATATCATGCTAAAGATACACACTGAAGCAAATGCACTAAAAACAAAAACAAAACGCCATATATTAACTTCATATTGAGGCAGTATAAAATGATAGAAAATTATCTAAAAGTGGTAATAGAAAACAAAAACAACAAATCAGTCTGCAGTATATGCTATAGACGATATGGTATGGCAGAAAGACCATGAATGTTATTAGATCACACATCCCTGCAGCTGAAATCTGGCTCTACCACACACTAGCTGAGGGCATTTGAGCATATAAGATTTCTGAGCCACAATATTTTCTTACTTATAAAAACATGCAACATTCTACTGACAGCTCCCTAATGTTGCTAACCCTTAAGGACTGCAAAAAATTGAGGATTCAACAATGGTATCTAGAATTTGGGTGGTGTCATCCACTAATAGCAGATGAAAGGAGGAGGTTTGAGGGGAGAAATGAGTTCAAAATTGAACACACTGAGTTACCTGTGGGAAACCCAGCTAAAGATGCTTGGCAAGGTGCCAGATGTTAAGGAGTGTTCCAGGCTGGAGATATAGATTCAAGAGTACTGAGAGAATGGATGACATCACCCGGGGAGAGTGTGCCAAATGAGAGGAACACGGGCCAGGTACGGAACCGAGGAGAACACCACAATTTAAGGGAGAAGTGCAGGAAATGGAAGAGAAAGAATAATCGGAGATCTACGGAGAATTAAGCCAAGGAAGAAAAGAGCTGCAAAAATTAGTAAGTCATCAACAGTATCAACAGCAGAGAGGTTTGGTGGGATAAGAAGTGAAATAATGTCTGATAAATTTGGCAATTTGACACCACAGAGGATCTTATCTTGAGAATGTCAGCAGAGAAGTGAGGATGCAGAGTCAGGCTGCAAGGATGGGGAAGTGGGTGGGAGGTGTGCAGGTAGTGAGAATGAGTAAAGGCTACTTTTTACAAGCTTCGACAGCAGAAGAGAGGTTAGACTAGCTGGCAATGTGGGCTCAAGTGAGGGCTTGTTAGAATGGGAGAGGCTTTGGGAGTGTTGATAGGCTGAGGGGAAGGAACCAGGATGAAAAGGGAAAGACTGACAGACCAGAAAGTGAAGTTCTAGAGAGGGTTGGAAGGCATGGGTGGGGACAAAGACACAGGGAGAGGGACTGGCCTTGAGCAGTAGCCAGGGGACTTCAACCTCTGAAACTGGAAGGATCTTTTATTCAAACTTGATTCCACAGGCCAAACTTAGCAACCTGAACAAAGTGTCTGGAATAGGAGGAGTGCCTCTTCAGAACCCATATTGAAAACTCTACTGCTAGGTCCAGAGTTGGCAGAAATTGTCATGTAATGGGGCAATCCTAATCTTGAGTTGTGTCAAACAGGCTTAAATGTAAAGAACAACACGTAAACAATTTACAACCCATGTGAATTTGGAAAACAATTAGTAAGAAAAGCATTCCTTTTATGCTCTTTGACTAAGAAAGCATTTAAAATATGGTTAATTATTGTCAGAAGATGATCAATGTCATTGTGATTTGAGACATCCTCCAACATTTCAAAGGCCATTATTAACAAACCCATTCAAGGGGATCCCTGGGTGGTTCAGCGATTTAGCTTCTGCCTTTAGCCCAGGGGATCCTGGGGTCCCGGGATTGGGATTGAGTCCCACATTGGGCTCCCTGCAGGGAGCCTGCTTCTCCCTCTGCCTGTGTCTCTGCCTCTCTCTCTCTCTCTCTCTCTGTCATAAATAAATAAATAAATAAATAAATAAATAAATAAATAAAATAAAATCTTAAAAAAAAAAACATTCAACAGGTCAATTTTTATTAAAATAAAAATATTTCACAACCCTGGAGAAACTATCAGAGACTAATTCCTAAAACTATCAATCAGTGGGATTTTATGGCCGAGGTGATTAGCTACTAACACACATTCTAGAATTCAGGTGTAAAGTGTCTCTTCTATACCAACATGGCTCAGAGCTTTGCAACTGCAACTTAGCACTCATGCAAGGAGTTGAAAAGACCTGAGGCTCTTTTCTGGAGCAAATGCTAGGCTCATCTGCAAGTCCCCCTATGACTCACACTGATATTGAAATGTATTGGACTCCTGCCTATTTAAAATCGAAGACTGGCAAAATCTTCAAGAGAGTGACAATACTGGCTTTTAAGTACCTCAGGATATCTGCATTATGAGTCCTTTTAAAGATTATCATTTAATGCTTGCTAAAGGCCTATTTAAGACGCTGAATATTTAGACAGCATGTATTCTTTGATTCTTCTGTATTCTCCAGGTTTAGTCTCTTACCAAGTTAGAGCACCACAACCTCTCAAGTACCTGGAACATATTATCTTCAATGCACATATCATTAACTGTAATGATTTATTTCTTTACTTGTTTATTGTCTGTCTGCCCAATGAAAACTAAGTTCCAGGAGTAGCATAAAGAGCTTGTCTGTTTTGTTCCCGAGGGCATGAAACAGAGCCTGGGCATATAGAAAATGCTCAATAACAATTTATCAAATTATCAAGTGAATGATTGAATGCTAGACTCTGTCCTTAACCCCCCCTACAATCAATCACACAATCCTATCAACTTATCTCTATAACAACTCTTGACTTCAACCACTGACCTTTCTTTTCACTTCTACCATTATACTTTGGACCCCCAATGCCTCACAGCTGGTCTGTGTCCACTCTATATACCACATTCACCTCCCTAAAGCACTGCTTTGATCACATATCTGCACTCCCCAACATCGTCAGCAGTTCTCTGCTGCTTATCAAGTAAAGACCAAACTTCCGGGCACCTGGGTGGCTCAGTGGTTAAGCAACTGCCTTCGGCTCAGGTCGTGATCCTGGGATCCTGGGATCGAGTTCCGCGTCAGGTTCCCTGCATGGAGCCTTTTTCTCCCTTTGCCTATGTCTCTGTCTTTCTTTGTCTCTCATGAATAAATAAAATCTTTAAAAAAAATTTTTTTTAAAGGCCAAGATTCCTAGTCTCACACTGAGTCCTCCATGATCTGGCTCCAGCTCTCCCTCCCCAGCCTCATCTCCCACAGCTCCTCCTCACTCATTTCCCCATATTCCAGTCAAATCAGACTACTCAGCTTTTTCTTCCATTGTCCTACGCTCTTGTCCTTGTCTCTGACCCTTTGCTCATATTGTTCTTTCTGCCTAGAATGTTCCAGTGTAATCTTTTTTTCTATAGCCCAAAGCCTGATTCAAATACTACCCTTCCTATGAAGTCAGTAAGGCCCTTTCTGGGGCTCCTGTATCAAAACTTGTATCACACTGTAGAACACTGCCATGTTATAAGCTACATAAGGGTAAAGAATGGACTTATTAATCTTTGCCCCAAGAGAACCCAGCAAACCTCCTGCTCCTAATGCCTCACATAAAGAAAGGACTCTAGAAGTATTTTTGTTGAATAAATGGGTCATGTTCTATATGAGGCAACCCAAACTGGTATATGTTCCAATGTCAATTTCTCTCATTTCCTTTAGAGTCAGTTAATACAGGGGGCGTAAGCCAACTCACACAGCCAAGAAAGAAGCAAAACAATAAAGGTAGACATGACAGGACAACTTATAATATTCAGGAAATAACATCCTTTATATAATACACACATGATACCAATAAACTAAGAAGAGATTTAAGCACTGGGTGGAAGCTATTAACCCATGATCTTTGATAAAGTCTTTTCTAATTCTAGTATCTACAAGAGGAGAAATAAAACTGGTGGCACTTAACAATGGTTATCCAGCCCTCTGAAAATATCTAAAATGTCAGGAAAACTATTTCCTGATCTGCTTCTTCAGCCCCTAGAGGAAACTAATTCTTTCGGAAAGGAAAAGATTCACTAGTAAATCAGTCTCTTTTCCCCTCTGGAGTTCAGTTCATTTTGGTCAATGGAAAAGTTTTTATTAGAAAAAATATCATAATGTCATCTTTCATGTTCAAAGCACTTAGAAAAGTACATAGTGTTTTTATATGCATTATCTTCTAAGATTAATTTATTCAACAGATATGGATTGAGCACTTACTATGGGGCAGACATTGCTCTAGCTGATGAGCACACAAGAGGATGAACAATAAACAGATAAAAACATGGCAGGTGTTGCTAAGTGCTACAGAGAAAAATGAATCAGGGTTGGCACAATAGGCTGTTTCGTGTTATGCAGGGTAATCAAGAAATGATCTTCACAACAACCCGGCAAAATAGGTAGGACATTAGCTATTAGCATAATCTTAATTTCCCAGATTAGGGAAACTGACACCCTGAACGGTTAAGTGACATGCTCAAGATCACTTGGAAAGATGGGGATGGGAGAAACCAGATTTCCCAAAACATGGTCTATTGCTAAGGTTTTAAAGAGGATTTGGGGGTAGCCCGAGTGGCTCAGCAGTTTAGCACCGTCTTCGGCCCAGGGCATGATCCTGGAGATCTGGGATCCAGTCCCCATGTCAGGCTCTGTGCATGGAGCCTGCTTCTCCCTTTGCCTGTGTCTCTGCCTCTCTCTCTCTCTGTGTCTCTCATGAATAAATAAATAAAATCTTTAAAAATAAATAAATAAAGAGGATTTGGACTTGGGAATATGCAACTAAATTCCTTCCCCTCTAGAGAATGCTGCTTAGAAAGTTGAAAAGAAGCCCATATACACATACTGTTAACTCATCACTCTGACAATGGCCTGCCTCCCACTGGTGCATAATCATTTGCCTCACCTTGATTTGGGAAATAAAATAACAGAAACACCATTTTTTAATATTGTTGCAAAATGACTTTTTAAAAACAAAATAAAGTTTTTAAATGTGTAGTTTTTATTTAGAACAGAAAGGAGCATGTAGGCTTATTGTGCAAAAGCAGGCAATGCAACACCTCATTAGCAATACTTCAAATCACACCTAATGAACATAAACTCTCCTTTAGCAGCCTGTCTCTGTTCTGCACACCTGTTGAAAAGTGTGTGAAAATAGATTCAGCAAGGATTTTCTGCCAGGAGCGCATGGGACTGCATGTGCGTGTGTGCCCGTGCGTATGGAAAACTGTAAACATTGCAGGGAACAAGATGCCATGCTATAGCTAATGTGAATTAAATCTAAAAACCACTTCTTAGTAAAGGTAGAGGCTGAAGACCTCCATGTATTATAGAAACTCAGAAGGAGGAGGAATCCGTTCTGGTGCAGAGAATCAAGTCCGGCTTTAAGGAAGAAGAGGCCCTAGGGCCTGGACGAATGGATCAAGTGTCAAAAGTGAAATTAAAGGACAGTATTTTCTAAGAGGTGGGAATGGAGACCAAGAGGCAGGGGACACGAGGGAAACAGTAGTCCGCCACAGCTAAAATATGTTATGCGAAAGACCTATGTGTGAAATACAATTAGAAGGATATAGATATAGGCCCAACTCCTATCTTGCATATAATAGGTAAGGAAACTGAAGCCCAGAGAAATTTGGCTGATTTGGCCAAAGGCAAACAAGGGGGAGAAGAACGAAAAAGGAAATTTTTATATTGCCAGTTAGGTGTTCTTTTGACTATCTCATTCTGTGGGTAGGCTGGGGGACTGGGACAGGTAGGAGATTATTTTTCTCTTTAAACGTAAAAATATGGGGGTTCCTGGTGGCTCAATGGGTTAAATGTCTGACTCTTGATTTTGGCTCAGGTCATGATCTCAGGGTTGTGAGACTGAGCTTCACAATGGGCTCTGTGCTCAGCGAGGAGTCTGCTTGACCCTTTCCTTCTGCCCCTCCCTCTAGAAAGAAACAAAAAAGTAAAAACATACAAAAAAATATGTAGGGAGGTTAAATAAATTGCCTTGAGATTACATGTCCAGCTGAATAGTTCCAGTTGTACTGACACTGAGCCTAGGTCTCTGGAACAGCTTGTCCAGGGCTGCTAGATTACTCAGCTCCTTCACTAGAGAAGATAAAATACTAAAGCTAATGCAGACACCATCCTTTCTCTCAGGAGCACTGCACCTTTCAGGACCCATCCTTAAAAAGGATTTTTGAACCATAGGGATTATCAGGGATATGAATGAAAAAGCAGGTTCTTCTTCTCGTCTCTAAATTTGCCTGCCTGCTTCAGAACTGAGCCAATGAAGCTGAGGATTGATTAATAAAACATAAGAAAAGTGGAGCACCAGAAATGTGTTGTAACAAACTAAGAGTTAGGAGGCATAGGTTCTAGTCCTGGCTCCACCACACATGATGTTGTTAGCTTTTTTTTATTTTTATTTTTATTTTTTTGAAGAAGGGCTATACATATTTTTTTAAAGATTTTATTTATTTGAGAGAGTGAGAGAGAGAGAGAGCTCATGCAGGAGTGGGGGGTCAGGGTGTGGGGAAGAACAGAGTCAGAGAGAGAAGCTGACTCCCCGCTGGGCAGGGAGCCCTAAAGCAGGGCTTGGTCCCAAGATCCTGAGATCAGGTCCCAGGACCTGAGCCGAAGACAGATGCTTAACAGAAGGAGTCACACAGGCATGTTGGCTTTTTACAAGTATTTCCGCTTATTAAATTTATAAAAGGAGGAGGCTGAATTAGCTGATGTCTGAGGCTACAATATTCTAATTTTCTGATTCTACGTAAACTGCAATTTGCAGGAAAAGAGACATGAAGAGTTGAAGGTAAATTGAACTTTGGGAAATCACGTATAATTTTTTAATGCAATAGGCATGTGTCCTACTTAAAGGCACATCAGTCCATCCTATAATTTAGATTTTTGTTTATAGGACTTTCTTATAAGAGGGTACACCCACTGAACAAAAAGGACACATAGATCAATTACACATTTAAGAAGTAGAAAAAGAAGTAGAATCAACTCTAAAGGCCTTTTTCAACTGAATCCACAGACTTTCTTGCTTTCCCATTTAAGACAGTTATCATGCATATACGTGGCCATTTGAATCAACAAGTTATTATTAAGAACTGGAGAGACAGAAAGACACTTCAAGTAACAGAAAGTCCTTGATTTGATTTATTTAAAAAAGCATGGAAGAGGGAGAGATGAATTGAGAATTTATACTGATAAAATGTAAGATTCCATAGCATGAAAGAAGAGAAAAAAAAAACAAAATGAAGACTTCAATAGGCTTAAGAAAAGAGCAGAAAGAAAACCAAGAACAAAGGCATTCAGAAGAGTTCAGGTTCCTTAGAATATCTATTTGTTTTTGCCAAAATATACATATAAAGAAATTCTGGAAAAACCCTCCCAACAGTGGTTACCTGTTCAGGGAGACAGGAAGCAAGCAGATTAGGGAGAGGTGTAAAGAGGAGACTTTTTACTAAATATCTTCAAATGACTCTTTAACCACGTAGCTATATAACTTATTTTTATTTAATTTAAAAATTAAATAAGTATATAAATATAAATGTCCCTTAAATTCAATTATTTGCAAGCAACAGTTGAAATACAAGAAAGCCAATGAAAGGAGACATTAGAACAAAGTACCAAGAGGTAAAGAAAATGCTACAGCACTGGGAGGTTGGAAGAAATCCAAAGAGAGGATAATCTAGACTGTTTTCAGGGACCAGCTGGAGGTGAAATAGACATGGACAATACTGCTGAGGGCCTCAAGAAGCTTATGATAGCTCAAACCAGCACCAGCTGGTACAAGAATATCTTGAAAATACAACACACAGGTTTATGTCCCTGTGTGCCTGGACAATGTGAAATCCACAATGGGATGAAACCAGAACTCTACTAACAGGGAAGTAGTTTTCTTTCACCCTCTCAAATAGAGGGATTGAAATGAGAAACCAGTGTTTCTCAATTGGGAGCCACAAAAATGATTAATTAGGTAGAAGATGAATGTGACCTATAAGGAAAAGATAAAGAAATCCACTTGCATCATTTAGCAAAGAAATTCTCTTTTGCAAGAATTCTTTAAGGCAGTCCATGAGAAACAAATGCAGGGGAATGTCCTCTTAAAGTCATTTCTACTCTCAGTATTTTTTGATTTGCGGGTTAATTCCCAGTGTGCTTCCTTGTAAAGGAGACCTTGCTAATGTGGCCTAGTGAAAGGCCTAGTTAGTAAGAAGTATTAGTAGTGCCAGTGAAGATTTGCAAATAAACATGAGCAAGCATATCATTAATCAACTAAAAAATCCCTTGTTTTACGGTGCCTGACTAGCTCAGTTGAAGCATGTGACTCTTGATTTTGGGTTTTAAGTTTGAGCTCTATGTTGGGTGTAGAGATTACTTAAAAATAAAACCTTAAAATAAATCCCTTGATTAATAGTACAATTAGTACTTCTAAAGTGCTACTAATGTTCTTTCTTGTCATGAGTGTTTGTTTGCTTTCTAGTAATCATTAATCTATGCATTTATGAACTTCTCTGCATGGTGGTATGTTTCACAATCAAAAAAAAAAAGATTAGCAAAAAAAAACTATGACTAAAATTATCCTTTCTACAAACTATCTACCCTTGTGGGGAGGACAAAGGTTGAAGTCAGACTATAATGAAGAACCAGTCCTTTAATGGAGCTCCATCAACATCTGTCCTACTCAAGGAATGATACCTATCAGGGCCAGAGATCTACCCTCTCTGAGGCCTTACTCCCGATCCAGGGCCACTGAAATCTGAGGCATTAGGAGAAAACAGGCTATCTATAGGGCAAGAACCAGGGGGGAAAAGCATGCGAAGGGCAACTGGCTCTGACAACCAACAGCTCTATGTATTCTTCATATATTAAGTCAGGTTAAGAAAGGGAGATTTAATTTGCATTTGAGTTTAAAAAAATAAATATTTCAAATAAAAGCAAAAAAGTTTTAGCCACCTGAAAGGCCAGGGTCCAAAGAACTTTACTTATCTTCTTATTGCTATAAGAGTACTTTCTGAAAAAGATACACCATTGGCCAACTCACTAAATAGGCACAACCAAACTTTGTGATTTGTCATCACTTTGTACCTCTTCTAAGATCATGGATGCAAGGGTAGGAAAGAATAAGAAAACATTTCTAAAAATATTTCAAAATTTTACAATGAATGGAATTTTTTTCTAAAAATAGACCAAGATTCCATGTTCCTTATTCACTAACCCATAAAGTTACAGCCTACCTCCTTCCTCACCAATCTTCCCCACTCAGCAAAGGCACAGATTACAAAGTTAGACTTTAAAAAAAGGAAGAGTAAATGAGGAAATCAATGAATGTTTATGAAAACTACTCAGTTCCAGAACTTGATGTGTGAAAAAGTCCTTAGAAATTCTGTCCAACTTCTCAGTTCCAGATGAGAAAATTTAGGCCTAGAGAGGTGATGTGTTTTGCTAAAGCACACGGTCTAGTTTTGAGAAGTTTTTTCCTTTATTTACAACTTTCTTTTCCTATAATCTATTTGTGGTAGCTTGAGCAACACACACACACACACAAAGAGAAATACAGATAATAAACATGGTGAATTACAGTAGATTCAGGACTTCTTCTAGTTTACTGTTATTTGTATCATATCATGCTTTGTTTCTGAAACTCTATATTTCTCAGTGGAAGATACAAGGTACTGTTGCCATCTTTTTTTTTTTTTTTTTGCCACTTTTTTCTATTATGGAGCTGTCCTGAGCTGCAACAGGAGTGAGTGAAGGACCATTTTGTGTAGACACTGTCTTAACTGCTCTTGCCATCCTGAACCAAAAATGCCTCCACAACTATAGCTAGGTCAAGAGATCTACTGGTCTCATCTTACTTCTGTCCCGTTATTAAGCCAAGAAACTAAAACTTCTTCCAAATTAAAAGATTGAAAGACGAGTTAAGTGGAGTTTATGAGGCAGTTTTGTTAATAAAGACAATTTAGGTAAGTTTTATATTTATGAATATGTAATTACACAAAGCCTTTCCTTCCCTCATCTGGAAACACCTATCAATCTACTTCTTTAACTGACATTTATCAAATCAGGGACCCCCTAAAATGGAGTCTGAAATCATTCCTCAGTACACAATGGCTCATTAGTTGGCTGGTGGATTTAACCAGGGGGCATTGCTTCTCCACCTGTTGCCTTGTTTCAAAAGATACTCATGAGAAAGGAACCCTCGGTGTGGTCAAATATTTGTTAGGGGAGTTTGAAACTCTTGGTCAAATGAAGACTGGTATTTATTTCACTTGTGCTTTTTGCTGGCAGGAATAACAGAACTGACTCTAATATAAGGAGGAGTGGTGGCTCAATCCAGACAACTGAGTAACAAGGCCAAAGACTTGGTCTCCTCACTGGCCTGGTTTGGTTTACCTTATTCTATTCCTGTCCCCAACAGCTATGATCTAATGTCACCAAGGGACAGAGGAAGTTCTGATAGAGTATAAATCCATAAACTCCTCTATATTAACAACAGGGTTTGTTGATATTGCAATAGTTACATCATCATTACATTTAAAGATAAAATTCTGAATGTATATGGGAGAGAGATTTTACCCGCCTATAACATCTTTCACCATGCCATCTTTCTTGGACTCATTTAATAGAGTCCCATTTCATTTATGTTCTTTTTTGTTTTTAATCTGTTTTCATCTTTTTTTCTGATCTGGCCTGGAGCCAAAAACAGAAGTCTTATTAACGGAGACAAGAAGTGTCAAGACCCACAAATGAGCCTGAGCAGCAATTAAACTGAAAAATAAACCCCATTAACCAGAACTGAAACAAAAGGTTAACTACTTATCCAAACTTGGGCAAAGGGACAGTTCTTTCTCCCCCGCCTCCCCTAAGCCTGTTAGGAAAGGGGTGTCTGAAGCTGTGCCGCCTCCTCCTCCAACTCACTTTCTGCGTCAAATAGTATGGGTCAAAGTCCTCCAGGGGAACTGCAACCAGGCCTTGTGGGATGTCCCCATAGATGAAAGGCAAACTCTTCCCTGCTTCCAGGTCACTGTTTGGCTTGGGCTTGCTATCCTCATCGTCTTCCCGATGACTGCCTTCGGCCTTTGGCGGTTTCTTGAGCTTGCTCTCAGCAATGCGCCTCTCGATGTTTGCCAGTGACTCAGGGGTGAAAGGCTTGAAACTATCGGGGCCTGGTGGTGCAAGCAGCCGCGCTGCCATCTTCTCATCCTGCAGCAGCTTCGTTAGTTATGCTGCGTCCGGGACAGGTCAGCTCTGGAAGAAACGGCAACACAGACAGCAGTAATCAATCGCTGCTCTGAAAAGAGGCCAGACCAAACCATCTCACTCTCGACCTTTATTCACAACCTCTGCAACACATAGTTTCTTCCGTGACACGGTTATTTTTCTCTTCAGAAAATCTGTGGTGTGAATGGGCTGGGTGATGTCCATAAGCACCCCCAGGGGAATGGCTAGCCAGGGAGATCTAAAGATGGGAGGCTCCTGGATTGCTAGTTTTTCTTACTTTACTTAGATGCAACTCCACTGTTTGCAATCATATAAACTACAAAGGTACATTCCACACCCTCAAGGAACTTCTATTCTGAACTAATAAGGCATATTTAACATTACCCAGGGGCCCATGCTAGCTCTGGAATCCTTATATGCTCAAGTCACCTTCCTTTCCTGGAACTCTATTCCCTAAAGAAATATTCTTCCTTCCAAATACAACACAAGGGCAAACTGTCACTCCTTTACATTTCAGTTTCTGAAAATACTAAACCCTTCAAAACACTGGAGGCACAAAATATAGATAAAATAGACTCCATTTACTGCGGCTCTTCCATTTCAAGTTATTTTTCAATTCACCAAGATGTGTAAAATCCATCTGGTATAAAAGTCCAGAAGTACCTCTTTGATGATGGAGATCCTGCCAGGGACAACCGGGGGTGGGGCGAGGGGAAGCAAATGGCAGAGGAATCTCGGAGAATTTCCTCTGAAGCAACAGCACTGCAGTGCCTGCAGCAGGGTGAAGGATGGCAGGAAGGCCTGCGTGCAGCCCAGAGGGGCTCAAACTAGGGAGGACAGAAATGAGAACAGGACTAAAAACCAAACTTCCCTTCTAAAAGGAAAAGTGAAGTAGGGCCATCCTAGAGCCAATGATTTCTAAGCATGGGATTTGAAAAGTCCATTTCCATGTTTACACAGAGCCCTGGGTTATTTAAAACACATCTTGAAGGCACCTGGGTGGCTCAGTTGCTTAAGCACCTGACTATTGATTTTGGCTCAGCTCACGATCTCAGCCCCACGTCAGGCTCCACACTCAGCGCAGAGTCTGCCTGAGATTCTCTCCCTCTCCCTCTCACACGGTTCGCACTCTCTCTCAATAAATAAATAAATAAAACTTTAAACAAGACAAAAGACACTTTGAAACAGGGGGATCGCTAACATCCAACACAATAGTGCTTGGTGCCTGCCATAAAAGGACCTGAGCAGGTGAGTCTTACCACGAAAGCTGTAGGGCTTTACCAGCATTTCATCTGGTACTTACGGTGCTGCTTTTGCCTTTCGTTTTGTGAGCTCCACAGAGACAATCGGGAAATTTTTTTTTAAGGCTAAAGATTGTTCTTTCCCTCCTACTTAGCCCTCAGGGTCCACTTCAAGGCAAGTATCCATAAAACTCAAGCCTCCTCAAGAGAACAGTAGTAGAGTTAACTCTAAATAATTTGAGAGTGAAATACCCAAGGGCTCCTTTCATAAACGCACCCGCAGAGATCCCAGATTTCTCTAGTGGTGGTGATTGCTAAGGGTTGCAAAGGCAGTGCAGTGTCTCCGTGTGGGCTGGTCAGCTCACTCCCTTACAGCATGGGACTAATGAGGCCCGAACCACAAGTCTGCCCCCATGAAGACCAAAGAGCTTGGCACTGGGCTGAAAAAAAAAAAAACAATGCTCCGTACACCGTGGGGTCCAAGAAATCATTTTCACAAACGATGCCCAGAATTTTTGAGATGCAAGGGATTTCACAGATACAGTCCATTCATTTTATAGATTAGGAAATGTGGGGTCCTAAAAGCTTGGACAACTTGCCCCAGAATAAAAATCACAACCAACGAGCTCTGACTCAACAACTCATACTTCTTTTATTATGACCAGTGTCAGTCACCCACCCTCCTCTCCTACTCTAACCCCCACTACTCCCAGCAGGAACAGTCTGGATCATCGAATAAAGCACATGCAAAGGCCAATGGTTTTGCTGGTTTAAGACTTTATTCACAACGTTTTCCTCAAGCTAGAATTCCTTTTCTCTCATTCTTTTCCTCTTCTCTCTCCCTGAATTGTCTCCAGTAAATGCTCACTCCTGTGTACAACCCTCCCACCGGCTGCAGCCTTTACCAATTTTTCCCCTTGTGAACTCCTATAAGCCTTATCATGATCTTAGCTCACAGTTATCCACAACTTCATATGTTTCAGGCACTGTTCCAAGCACTGTGCTTCTATTAACTCATTTAATCTCTGGGACAACATATGAGGCAGGTATCATTATTCTTTCCTTTTAAGAGATGAGAAAACAGAGTCACAGAGACATAATACAGCCTGCCCAAAGTTACACAGCTGGAAAATGACAAATCAGGATTCAAAGCATCCTGTTCACACTTGTTTTGGCTCTTAGTTATCACTGAATTGTACCCTATAAAATCCCAAAGGGAAAGGGTGGTGCCTTAAACTACTTCTCTATCCCTTTTACAAATGATAGGATTATACGTAAAACCTATAATGAGTTCAGATACCTGGAACCTCTTTGCTCTCACAGTCACACTCATTCTCAACCCTGAGTCACCCTCAGTTCCTATTTAGAGGACAAAGAATACTGCAAGAGATGCTTCCACATGGAAGCAACCCAAGTGTCCATTGAAAGATGAATGGATAAAGAAGATGTGGTATATACAATGGAATATTACTCAGCCATTAAAAAAGAATGATATCTTATCATTTGTAACAACATGGATGGACCTAGATGGCTTAATGCTGAGAGAAGTCAAACAAAAAAAAAAAGACAAAAACCATATGATTTCACACATATGTAGAATCTAAGACAAACTATCAGCAGAAACAGACCATAAAGATAAAGAACTGATGTTTGCTGGAGGGTGGGAGGGCAATGGGGAGATGGGTAAAGTAGATGAAGGGGAGGGGGAGATACAGGCTTCCAGTTTGGGATGAATACACCACAGGGATGAAAGGCACAACACAGGGAATACACTCAACGGTATGGTAGTAGTGTTGTATGGTGACAGATGGCAGCTACACCTGTGGTGAGCACAGCATAACCTATAGACTTGTCCAATCACTATGTTGTACACCTGAAACTAGTATAAAACTGCATGTCAAGTATATTCCAATTGAAAAAAAAATGTATATATTGCAAGAGGAAGTGACTGAAGACTCAGACAATGCTTGTGACCTGACTGTACACCCCTGGGCTCTTCACAGGTCAAGCTGTCCAAGGCTAAGTCCTCTGCCTTTGCTTCCAGATCCTATTTCCTCCTACCTTCTCCAAAACCATGATCTCTCAATGATCCAAGCTCCCTGTCACATTCTCCATCTTTACTTTTCCTTTCCTACTTCTATATCTTCTTCCTTTTTATCGCCAGCCCTGCTCTCTCTCCATTGGCTTAAGATCCTCATTCTAGTTTCTGTTGTCCTGGTTCTATCCACAACTACAGTCTCTTCTTCTCTAAGGGCTGGCCTTCTGCAATCTTTCTGCAACATTCTTTCTTTTAGGGATCTCATCTACTCAAAATAATCTGAACATGGGTGATTTTTCAAAGTTTGATCACCAGCCCTAACTGTTCTCCTGAGTCTCATAACTGCCTATCACCACTTCAAAATTAAAGCATGTAAAACCACTCATCTCTTTACTTCCCAAACTGATTCTTTCCCTTGGCTTTCTTAATTCTGTTATTAGAACCATCATTTTTCCAGCCAACTAGCAACAGATCTTGGTCATCTTTGCCCTGTCATCCTTTGTTGTCCTTGCCCAACCAGTCACCAGCCTTACTAATTCTTCTTTCTTCCAAGTTTCTATTTTCAATAGTGTCACCCACATCCCGGACCTACTCTAAAAGCCTCCACTTGTAAACCAGTCCTCAGTCCACCAGGTACATCTCTGCTTCTATTACGCCATTTCCCTCCCTCAAACCTACCAGAATTATAGGAGACAATCCAAACTTCTTCCACTCCACTGCCATTCAAGATCTTCTACAACCTTACACTTGTCAAACGTTCTCTTCTACTCTTCCTACAAGAACATCTACTCTGGTGACTGTTTTTTGTTTTGATTTTCTAGGCTTTTTTTTTTTTAAAGGGAGAACATAATAAACTATATAGATCTCGAGTGCACAGATTGGTTATTTGCACATATATATACATGGGTGTACCCACTGCTCAGATTAAGTTATAGAAGATTTATTCCAGCATGCCAGACAGCTCCCTTGAGCTCCCTTGTCAGTAACAACCACCACGACTGGCCCAGCAAAGGCTAGTCTGTCATCTATCTCCGTAGATTAGTTTGGGCGGGTCCCAAACTTCATAGAAGTAGAATATAGAATACTCTTCAGGGTCTGGCTTCTTTCATTCAACATTCTTTCTGTGAAATTTATCTTTGTGTGTATGGATAGTTCCCTCTTTTTATTGCTGGGTAGTATTTCATGTATGAATCCAGCAGTTTATCCATTTTAGCTTGACAGACATTTAGGTTGTTTATTATTCTAGGCTATCATGGATAAAAGCTGCTAAGGTTTTTGCACATGTTTTTCGTGTTCATTTTTTTTCAGGTATAAATAGGAGTGGAATGCTGGGCTCAAAAGAGGGCATATGTTTATCTGGCTTTGGTAATAACTCCAGAAAAGTAAGAGGATTCCAGTTGCTCTCTATCTTCACCGGACTTAGAAATGAGTCTTCTTTATTTCACCCTTTTTAATAGGTATGTATACAGGCATTGCATAGTTCTTAAAAAAATAATTTATTGAGGTGAAATTTATAAAACATAAAATTATCCATTTTAAAGTGAATAACTCAGAGGCAATTAGTACACTCACAATGTAGTGCAATTACCACATCTATTGAGTTCCAAAACATTTCCATCACGACAGAGTAAAAACTCCTTTACCCATTAATTAGTTTCTCTTCATTCCTCTCCGTGTCCATCCCCCACCCCTGCCCTGAGCTCCTGGCAACCATCAGTCTGTGTTCTCTCTTAATCTATTCTGGATATGCATACGAATGGAATTTTACAATAAGTAATCTTTTGGGTCTGGTTTCTTTTTCACTTAGCATAATGTTTTTGTTTTTTGATATTTTATTTATTTGAGAGAGAAAGAGTAGGCGAGCAGGGTTGGGGGGCAGAGAGGGAGGGACAAGCAGACTCCACTCTGAGCAGGGAGCCCATAGTGGGGCTCCATCTCAAAGGACCCTGAGATCACAACCTGAGCCAAAACCAAGAATGGGACACTTAACTAACTGACTGAGCCCCCAGGTGCCCCCTAGCATAACCTTTCTGAAGTTTATCCATACTGTAGGATGTATCATATCAGTACTTCACTCCTTTCTATGGATGAATAATGTTTCATTTTATCTGTTATAATTTGTTTATTCATTCATCCATGGGTGGACATTTGAGGTCTTTCTGTTTTTGGGCTATTATGAATAGTGTATGCACAGGTACTTATTTTAGTTCCTGTTTTCAATTCTTATGAGTACACACCTAGGAATGGAATTGCACGGTCATATGTGACAGCATGTTTAATTCTTTGAGGAAATGCCAAACTTTTTCCACAGTGGCTGAGCCATTTTACATTTAAAACAGCAATATAAAGATCCAATTTCTCTATATCCTAGTCAACACTTATTTTCCTTTTTAAATTTTTTTTTCATTTAAAAAATTTTTATTACAGTATTACAGCCATCCTTGTGGGTGTGAGTAGTGTCTTGTGGGTTTTGATTTGCATTTCTCTAATGACTCAGGAGGTTGAGCATTTTTTTCATGTTTGCCAGCTTACTGGAGTTTTAATTTGCTTTTCTCTGATGATATTGAGCATCTTTTCATATGCTTATTGACCATTTAGCTAGATATCCTCCTTTGTGAAATGCCAGTTTAGGTCTTTAAGTCTTTGGCCACTTTTTTCTATTGGGTCACCTGCATTTTCTTATTGATTTGTGGGAGTTCTTTGGCTATTTTCCATACAAGTCATTTGTCAGATATATCTCAAACGTCCTTCTTTTTACTTTCTTAATTCTGTCTTTTAATAAAAAGTAGTTCTTCATTTTGCTAAAATCCAACCTATCTTTTCTTTCATGTTTTCTTTGTTCTGAGAAATCTTTGTTTATCCCAAGGTCATGCAGCAATTAGCCTGTTTTCTTCTAGAAGTTTCATTGTTTTGTCTTTTTAATTTAGATTTCAAATAATTTGGAATTGATTTTTGTATATATAAGATAGAGGTCTAGGTTCCTTTTTTTCCCTCCTTACATGGATATCTAATTGACCCTGTATCACTCAATAAAAGGCTGGTCACTATTATTTTCATTGACTTCTAAATATATTTTCATTTTCTTGTTTTAAATCTCCTGAAATCTTTCTTTCCTTTTTATATAAGTTCTATTCATCCATTAAAACCAGGTTAAATTCTTCTCCTGAGGAAACTGTCTCGCAAAAAAAGTAAAAAATAAACTTTTTAGATTTAGAAGGAACTTAAGAGACCATCTAGTCCAACTTTCCTTACTTTACAGATAAGAGAATTTTTCAGTAAGCAAGAAAGCCTGAGTTGTCTAATTGCTAATTAGTGGCAGAGGTAGAGCTAGGGCACAGGTCTCTTGGCCTCCAACATAATGCTCTTTTCAACATACTACACAATCTCTCAGGCAATGCATCTTGCCCATCTTATCACCCCAGTCTCAGCTTTCTTCCTCTTGCAGTGCTAAGATGAGACACCCAGCCCAGATAATGAAGGAACAATAAAAGTGACTTTTAGCCCTAACAGTCCTGAAAGAGACTGAACTTGACTCAAAGTTGGGGGAAGGAGATTATTAGGATTCTCTTCTCTTGGTCATCCAGAAGGATTAAGACCTGTGGCCTGTACCCACAACTAGAAATAAATCTAAATTAAGGGGAGAGGGATAGAAGAGGGAAGGAAAACTGGCTTTGCATGGTTGTAACAGGGATGAAGGAAGAGAAGTCATCCAGGAGGAGTTGTTAACAGAAACGTTATAGGCAAGGATACTCAAGAAAAATGTTAAAAGGAGGGTCAAATAGCAAGTAGTATTAAAAACTTGTCTGACTTGAAAAAAAAGAACAAAGTTGGGGGGCTTATACTTTACAATAGCAACAATTACTACAAAGATACAGTCAACAAAGTAGCGTGGTACTGATGAAGGATAAAAGCAGAAAAAGTTCACCTGTAGCCCAGAAGGTTGACTTACAGCCTGTATAGTTCTGATAAGGATCAAATAGGTGTTGGTTGCTATGTTCTTAAAGTCTCATGACTGCCTGTAAATCCCACCAATGTTAATACTGAACTGAACAATAAGCACCAGAGAAATCTTGAAAAAGTAGTTTTACAAGTAGAAATTCAAAGAAAGGATGCCTGGGTGGCTCATCAGTTAAGCATCTGCCTTTAGCTCGGGTCATGATCCCAGGGTCCTGGAATCAAGCCCCATGTGTGGCTCCCTGCTCAGTGGGAAGCCTGCTTCTCCTCCTTCTGACCTTCCCCTCTACTTGAGTTCTCTCTCTCTCTAATAAGTAAAATCTTTTAAAAAAAAAGAAATTCAAAGAAGACATTTATGATCTAATACTCCCTGCATGACCCCACCCTCTTAAGCACTAAGCATATAATGACCAAAACAAAAGTGCAGCTCCTTTTGCCCATGGGTCCTGTCCTATGCTATTTAAATAAACTAAGTTGCATCAGACAACATCTCGAGAATTCTTTCTTGGTTATTGGAGTCGATGATCCTGTAATAGTACTGGCATAAAGACAGACACATAGACCAATGGAATAGAAAGCCCAGAAACAAAACCTCACATATACGGTCAAATGATTTTCAACAAAGGTGAAGCCCCTTCAATGAGGAAAAGGATAGGTTTTTCAATAAGCGGTGCTGGGGAAAACTAGATATCTACATGCAGAAGAATGAAGTTGGACACTTATCTTACACTATACACAAAAATTAACTCAAAATGGATCAAATATCTAAATGTAAGAGCTAAACCTATAAAACTCCCTAGAAGAAAATGTAGAGGGAAAGCTTTATGACATTGGATTTGGCAAGAATTTCTCACGTATGACACCAAAAGCACAGAAACAACAAAACAGATATATTGAACTTCATCAAATAAACACCTTCGTGCCTCAAAGGATACTATACAAGAGATTAAAAAGGGAACCCACAGAATGGAAGAAAGTATTTGCAAATCATGTACCTCATGAGAGATCAATACTCAGACTATATTTAAAAGAAACCTATAACTCAACAACAAAAAACAAACAATCTGATTAAAAATGGACAAGGAGGTGGCACCTGGTGGTGCAGTCGGTTGAGTATCCAACTCTTGGTTTCTGCTCAAGTTATGATCTTAGCATTGTGAGATCAAGCCCCCTGTCTAGATCCACACTCAGTGTGGAGTCTGCTTAAGATTCTCACTGTCCCTCCCTCTGATCCCTCCCTCCAACTCTCTCTCTCTCAAATAAATAAATGGGGGCACCTGGGTGGCTCAGCCAGTTAAGCATCTGCCTTCAGCTCAGGCCATGATTCCAGGGTCCTGGGACCCGGCCCCATTTCGGGCTCCCTGCTCAGCGGGGAGCCTATTTCTCCTTCTCCTTCTGCCTGCGGCTATCCTCCTGCCCCCATCAAACAAATAAATAAAATCTTAAAATAAATAAATAAATCCTTTAAAAAATGGACAGAGGATTTGAATAGACATTTCTGCAAAGTAGACATACAGATGGCCAATAAGTACACAAAAAGATGCACAGCATCACTAACCATTAGAGAAATGCTCAAACTGTACACTCACCAGAGTGGCTATTATAAAACAAAACAAAACAGAAAATAACAAGTGTTGGCAAGACTGTGGAAAAATTTGAAACCTTGTGCTGCTGTATGGCAGCAGTTCCTCAAACAATTAGACATAAAATTACCACAAGATTCAGCAATTCCACTTTTAGGATTATACCCAGAAGAACTGAAAGCAAGGTCTTGAACAAATATTTGTACACCCATGGTCACTGTAGCATTATTCACAATAGCCAAAAGGTGGAAGCAATCCAACATGGATAAATGAATGGATAAACAAGATATGCTATATTCATGCAATGGAATATTATTCAGCCTTAAAAAGGAAGGAAATTCTGGGGGTGCCTGGTAGCTCAGTCACTTAAGCATTTGCCTTTGGCTCAGGTCATAATCTTGGGGTCATGGGACCAAGATCCATTCTGGGTTCCCTTCTTGGTGGGGAGTCTGCTTCTCCCTCTCCTTCTTGCCCCTCTCCCTGCTCATGCTCCTTCTCTCTCTAAAAAACATCTTTAAAAAAAAGGTAGGAAATTCTAGCACATGCTATAACATGAATGACCCTGAAAACATCATGCTAAGTGAAAAAATATACCAGACTCAAAAGGACAAATACTGGGGCACCTGGATGGCTCAGTCAGTTAAGTGTATGCCTTTGGCTAAAGTCATGATCAAGTCATGATCTGGGGGTCCTGGAATGGAGCTGGCACTGGGCTCCCTGCTCAGAAGGGAGTCTGCTTCTTCCTCACCCTCTGCTCCCCACCCCCATGCTCCTGAACACACACGCACTCTCTCTCAAATAAATAAATAAAATACATTTTTTTAAAAAATGACAAATACGGAACACCTGGGTGGCTCAGCAGTTGAGCATCTGCCTTTGGCTCAGGGGGTGATCCTGGAGTCCCAGGATCGAGTCCCATATTGGGATCCCTGCAGGGAGCCTGCTTCTCCCTCTGCCTATGTCTCTGCCTCTCTCTCAGCGTCTCTCATGAATAAATAAAATCTTTTAATTAAAAAAAAAAGACAAATACTGTATGAGTCCACTTACATGAGGTACCTAGAGTCAAACACATAGAGACAAAAAGTAGAACAGTGGTTATTTGGAGCTAGGGGGATGGAGCAATGGGAAATTATTTAAATGAGTACAGGGTTTCAGTTTGGGAGGATGAAAAAGTCTGCAGGTGGACATTAATGACAGATGTCCAATAATGTGACTGCACTTAACACCAATGAATTGTTCATTTAAGATGATAAATTTTATATTACATAAATTTTACCACAATTTTTTAAAAAACAAAAAGAGCAAATGATACATTTACTGTGCTCCCTAATATATGCCAGAAACTGTACTGATGATCAATGTAGCTCTCTGCCTTCAGGGACATTTAAAGTCTTCTGGGGGTGGCAGACAAATAAACAAAGTACAGTATGGTAAGTCCAATAAAGTAAAATAGGCTTTTATAGATATACACAAGCAGGACACCTAATCTAGTTTGGAGATATCAAGGAAGGCTTTCTGGAGAAAGTGACAACTCAGCTAAAGGATGGCTGGTGGAGTAGCAGAATGGCAGGAAAATGGATAGAGCTTTGCAGGAAGAAGAAACAGCATACACAAGAGACCACAGACAAGCCACTGGGTACTGCCAACAGGTCAGTGTAAGCAGACTTCAGAAAATTAACAGATAAGCAGCTGCCACATCAGGAAGGCAAAGACGTTATCATGGGAAGGAGTTCTGATTTTATCCTGAAGGCAATAAGGAGATACTGAAGGTTTTTAAATAGGGAATGACTTGATCAAAGTTGCACTTCCAGCTACGGCATACAGAATGAGGTGGGCAGTGGGGAGATGGGCTGGGTGAGGAGCAAGATCTGAGTGAAGAAGGCCAGGTGGAAGACCTTTGTAGTGATTCAGGTGAGAGACTATGACAGCCTGAACCAGGCTGCAGCAAGCAGGGAGGATATACCAAACAGTCCTGTTGACTAATTGAAGTGGGAAGTAGAAGGAAAATCGACAAAGAGGTCCAGGTTTTTGTCACGGGCAAATGGATGGAAGGTAGTAAAAATCACTGAGAAACTAAGATGTGATGCATACCTTGGGGGTTAAGATGATGACTTCACTTTTAAATATGTTGAGTCTGAGTTGCTTTGGTACATCCAAATGGACACGCTAAATAGGCAGTAGATACGTGGCTCTGAAGTTCAAGGGAAAAGACTTAACTATAAGAACTAAAAGAAGAGAAGTTTGGCAGAGAACTATAGCTAGCCCCTGAGAACCGCCAGCCAGCTCTCTGCATGTTGATATATAGCTCATTTGGAATCAGCCAGAGGAGCAGCTCTGCGCTGGGAGGAAGGTGGGTGGCTCTTATCACCAAAGAGAAAAATGCAGCCAGATGGATGGAGTTTACACTGTCCCCACTCCCCAGGCCCCTCCTTCCTCAAGTGACAACTAGATGCTAGGCTGCCAATTTTCTTTGTCACTTACAGATTTCATTTTGGGAAATCATATAACAGTTCTAGAAATTGAAATAAAAACAATTTTGTCAAACCTTAGTTTTACTCATTTGAGACAAAAAAAAATTGCAGCCCTAACCCTCTCTTGATAACATCAAATCTGGCTCTGCCTTCTACAAGATCTTATGGCCCATCCTCACCCTGGCGACTGTCAGCATCCATGCTGAGAGCTGCCTTGTGCATTCTTCTGGCTTTCCACCTCATAAGGCCACTGTGAGGTTTGTTCTTCCTAAGCCTCGCTCACACCTGTCAAACTTTCCCAAAGCTGATCTATTTTTGTCTCTGATTCTCAATAACTGGTCCCTTCCTACTCCCTTTGAGATAGTCACTCTTCAATGATTTGTATCTATGTCTTTCCACAGATACCTTTTGAAAGGTTTGCTTATGGGATATTTTGAAAGAGGCCTAATATGGATATAAACATAAGACTGACCATGATAAATAAGTAACTCTATCAGGAGGGGCTTGTGAAGCACACTTTGACTACATGAATATTTTGATACAAAATGGTATTTAAATGCAGCCAAAACCAATTATTATAGTGATTATAAATGGATCCAAAAGTTTCTCTGAGCAGGTCCCCTCAGCCCAAAATGAAAGAGAATTCCATCTTGTCTATGTATCCATACAAGCATAAAGCCTACTCGTCTATCAAGATATGACCCAGTTAAGAGGCCTTGAGACTTCCCTCTTCCTGGCCCTAGAGACACTACAAGTCAGAATTTTCCTCTATTTTATCAGTTAACTTCTATCACCATTTTTTTTTTTTTTCAAATTTAACTGGCTTTCTGTGTTTCCTTTATTTCTTCCACAAGGCACAGGAGCCTTTCTCCTTTATATCCCAACACACTAAACCCTTGGTAGACTCTGGCTGTTGTTGTCATGCTCTTTGCTAGTCTCCTGAGTCAAGTTACAGTGCAAACAGTGTTTTCTTGTTCACTGCGTTACAACTGAAAATTGTGATTGGGGGTTCTCTACTTCTTTTGCCTCAATTCCAACATGCACATTAGATTTCAACCTCAATTTCCTATGCCTTCCTTTCAGTCATATTGAGACACTCTTAGCCACCAGTTTGGTCCTTCCTTCCTCCCAGCCCCAGTGGTCTAAAGGGAGAGCAGATGTGGTCTTATTTTCCACTAGATTGTTTGTGTTTTCCAAGGTACTAAACTACAGAGACATGTTAAACATCTAGGAAACAAAAGCCACTTGATAGGTGTTCATACTTCTAAGGAAGACCAAAACCTCTGGGGAACATGCATTTTGCTCCAAGTATCTTAGGCTTCCAGTAAAACTCCAGAGCCCAAATAAGAAACTCATTGTACACACTCCCAAAGAGATTTACTGGACATGGTGGGAACAGGAAAAATCTTTCCATATGAAGGAATATGGTTGGGGATGGAAGGAGAAAGTAGCTGTACACACAAAAAAGATCATTATTTTAATAATGTTGTTATGGGTGCAGCCCGGGTGGCTCAGTGGTTTAGCGCCGCCTTCAGCCCAGGGTGTGATCCTGGAGACCTGGGATCAAGACCTGGGATCAAGTCCCATGTCAGAAAAAAAAAAAAAAAAAAAAAAAAAGTCCCATGTCAGGCTCTCTGCATGGAGCCTGCTTCTCCCTCTGCCTGTGACTCTGCCTCTCTCTTTCTCTCTCCTCTCTGTGTATTCTCATGCATAAATAAATAAATAAATCTTTAAAAAATAATAAAAATAATAAAATGTTGTTATGGTTATACAACTGAGGAAAAGAAATCAACACATCCCATAGTTCATGTTGTTTTTCTTATTTACAACTATACAATCAGCTTAAATCAGCTGAATATATTTGGGGTACAGATTCACTGCTTCTAACCAAAAATCCCAAGATTTTAAGTTTTGCCTCTACTGTATAATGACTATCAGACCAGTAAAACGACAAAGAAAGTACAAGGGTTAAAATACAATGTCTAATAAATAGAAATTGCATAGTAAATATTAGTTAATACCACTTGTATCATCTGTTAAAATTTTTTCATTTCATTCAACCTTCATACGATAAATAAAAATCCAAAGCAATGTCTGACAACTATTGCATAAACCTTGATGAACAAAGATGACATCATTGTGGAAATAAATTATTGGTGGGCAATCAGTGGCATGAAATATTAAGTATAAATTTTCATTTTTCAGTTAATATTATTTAAAAAATGTGGATATAGAAGGTAGTTAAGGAGTATCAGTACATCATGTGTACAAAAGACAAAAGTAGACCAATGTAGGCAAGATAGTCTCTATTACTTTTAGACTATCTACAGCCAGAGGCATGCCTGGCAACTTTAACTGGGGAGTGAAGATGACTGTCTCTCAACAGAGAAAGAGATGGCGGAAACGCTTGCTGGACTTAAAACATCTTTCACAACTGAGGATGAAGGTATGGACTATGATAACATCAGCATCACAGGCTTTTATTACTTTCGTCTGCATATACTTTTTCCACATCATAGAGAATTTAGAAGTTAAGGCACAATATTTCACAGCGGGCCTTATCTCTGCCATCTTTAGAAATATGGCATTTGACTATATAATAAGGGTTATAAGCCTTCTACTCTCTATGATTGGTAAGATTCTAGCCCACATGCTTCTATACAGCTTGATAATTTCCAATCATTAATAGTTTTGGACAGCTGACATTACTTTTGCTCTAGAGTTTCGTTTTTCTTTTAATTATGACATCAGATCCCTCTACCACATCCTCCAAAAGAGAAACAATCCTAGACCAAGATTGAGAAACTGAGATTATAATTCGGATATTGTCACTGACCAGCTGTACGGCCCTTAATAATTCATTTATCCAAGCCTTGGTCTTACTTATAAAAGAAGGGAGGTAAGTGAAATTGTATATAGAGCCAGGTTTGCAGCTTGTCAGCTAATTGACCTTGGGCAAATTACATCTTAGGGAGCCTCCACTTCTCCATTTAAGGATTAAGTGAGATAATGCATGTGAAGTAGGACTGAGTAAATAAACAATGATAATCATAATACTACCAATAATAACAGCATATAATAACATGGAGCATTTACTACATGTGCTAGGCATATACTAAAAGCTTTTATATAATCTTTTTGATCTTTCCAACAACTCTGTAAGGTATGTATTGTCATTATTCCTTATTTTTTTTAAAGATTTTATTTATTTATTCATGAGAGACAGGGAGAGAGAGAGGCAGAGCCTCAGGCAGAGGGAGAAGCAGGCTCCATGCAGGGAGCCCGATGTGGGACTCGATCCTGGGACTCTAGGATCACGCCCTGAGCCAAAGGCAGACACTCAACTACTGAGCCACCCAGGTGCCCCATTATTCCACATTATTGATGAGAAAACTGAAGCAGAGAGATTAAGTAACTTGCCTGAGATCAGATTGGGATTCATATCCAAGGTGTTTGGCTCTAGGGTCTGTGTTGTTAACCATTTCACTATACAACTCCTCATTAGCACTCTTTTCCCTCCTCTGCACCTCTTCAAAGATCCTTTGCAGTTCTATGATTCCATAAACATAAATTTATTAGCTGCCCTGGACTCTGATAGGCTAAGCAAAGTTGGCTCCTCTGACAGAATGATCGAGATTCTAAACATATAGGCTTAAATCAGAAAGAACTATGTGTTGAATAAAGGAATGAACACAGAGACTAAAAAGGGGTCTAGTACTATTCTGATGATCCCTACCACAACCATGACCGAGAATTCATCCATTCAATATGTGCTTCTTGAGTGTCTCCCATGTGGTACTGGAAAGCTTAGAACTGAGAAGACTGATAATCATAACACATTCTAAGTCACTATCTGTCAGTCATGTAAAGGAGACTCCTGCACTAGATGGTAGAAAGTTGGATTAAAATTTTAAAGCTTAAAAAAAAATTTAAAGCTTTTTGTTTTCAATCAGTGGAAGTCTTTTTCAAATAAAATGCTGGATGTCAATACTATAAATAAAAGTATCTTTGTTCAAACTGAAGCAGGGCCCAAGGTCTACCTCACTCCCCCCAGATCACCCCTGAACACGTTTCTACAGAGTGTTAGGATGGCCCCAAAACTATTAACAAAATAATGACTGGGTCTCTTTCAACTCCAGAATTCAATGGACAACTCCTAGAACAATGGATCTGGGATTGCTCGCTAATAAAGTTCACTTGATATGGACATACAACAATATATGAAAGTGGTTATGTGCCTGTCTGCAAAGCTGGTGCAGTACCTATAAAGATTAGGATAATATTTATTGTCAGGCAACTTTATAAATATTACCTTTAATCCTCACAACAACCTAATGAGACAGGTATTGACAGCTTCATTTTACAAGTGAGGAAAGAGAGACTCAAAGAAAAAAATAGGAATTCCCAAGGTCACACAGGAAGTAGCCTCTCTCCAAAGCCCACGTGCTTTCCCTGGTATCATGATGCCTCTGACAATGACTTGACAATAAGGTCAAGTACTTGCCTACTCCAAAGAACTGTACACACAAGAGGAAGACTTTAATGAAAACATGAGAACTGACACCTTGCATGGAGATTTGCTACTCAGACAACACACAGGTCGTTTCACTGGCCAAAAAAGGTGACACCCAAACTGGGTCACACCGTATGGCATTCAAACAGATGGAGTGCCAAAGCCTTGGGTGTGGATAAGAGGTCTGAGTACAGGCACCACGAAGCTCTCATCAAGCTTGTATGGTTTTTGCTCTTCACTTGCTCAATCACTAGTGGATGGCAGGGCAGACCCACTACATGGTTACTAGAAGACAGCGTGCTGACCAAACTCAGAAGCATCACTCGCACTTCTATGAGGTTGTCAGGGGAAGGGAAGACGTGTCATTCAAGCAGCCACTGTGCTGTGCACTTCAACATGGTGACTACAAGCAGGGAGACATATACAATGGGATAGCCGGGGGTAATAAAATAAAATAAAATCCTCTTTCTCATCCAGGGTTACCGCAAGGAGCCGAGGAGAGAGAATACATCGGGAGCTCTTGAAGTGTCACACACATGAAAATACAGTAATACACAGCAGGCTGGCTGTAAACTGTCAGGAAATCGTAGCAACAAGCAATCCGATGTGGTCAGCCATGATTAAAAACAGGATAGATCTTTCCTGAACGAGATTTCAGACTTGCTAGGAGTCTTAGGAGACTGAGCTGACAGTGACAGACTCTGTAAACAGTTGCTGAGGCTACAAATGAACGCAACCTCATATTTGCACAGCGCTCTAACATTTACAAAGCGCCTTCTCATCCTTTACCTCATCTCATCCTCACTTGGGAGGTTCAAGGAGCAACTACTGCTATATCCAACTTCACAGAAAAGGTGACTGGGGTGAGAGAGGTTAACTGACTTGCTTTGTATCAAACAGCCAGTGACCTGGGGACAAAATATTAAATGGTCCCCCATCCATCTACTAAGGAGGGAGGCTTTCTTTCCTGCTGAGACTAGCCACCTTCCTCGTGCTGAACAGAACAATGATAAGAAGGGAAAGGGGGAAAGGCTACATGATCATAATGATAATCGCAGTGATGATAAAGAGGCCAGGAAGGAAAACTCTGGGAATGCAGCTGATACTGGAGATGGCTTTCAGTGGGGCTGGGAAATTTGGGGACAGAAAGAAGAGGAGGAAAAAAAGAGAAAAAAAAAGGGAAAAAAAAGAATTAAAAAAAAAAAGAGGAAAAAAAAAAGAAAGAAAAGGAAAAAGAAAGAACAGAGACAGGACAAGGATGATACAGAGTGGCTAAAGAATACCTTTTAGCAAGTCTAGTGGACTAATGCCCAATATATCCTGCTAATCTCTTAAAGAATCATGAATAAATATTTGCGTTTCTCCCAAAGTCTTTAGGATTTGAATTTGTATGTGCTTTGTTGTTGTTGTATGCTTTAGTTTTTTTTTTTAATTTATTTTTTATTGGTGTTCAATTTACTAACATACAGAATAACCCCCAGTGCCCGTATGCTTTAGTTTTTACAGTGCCTTAAGGCAAATGCAGGGTAGCTTACAAAAGCAGGTAGTGACATCTGAGTGACACGGGCAAGTGGCAGAGTGCAGGCTCGCATTTAGTGTTTCTGCCTTCCACCCCACCCACCACTTCTCCCCTGCAATAACACACTGCCACGAAGCACTGTGGATATGATGTGGGCAGGGACTTTTCAGAAACATCCAAGAACATGCCCAGCAATACCTGCATGGAAACATCCCCTCCAAACACAAAGCACAGCAACATGCATCCCAATACTGTTAGTAATGCTTTCACAACTATTTACCAATTGGACTTTCACAACTACTCTATGACAGGCCCACAGAGGTTAAGTGACTTGCTCAGGGTCACAAAGAGAGCAAGTAGCAGAGTCAGGACTTACTTAAACTTACAGTGTGGCTCTTCATCCAGTGTGTTTTTCTGTAGTATGATGTTTCCCATTCAGGAAAACAATGTTATGATGGGACAAGCACAGTAGTAGCAAGATGAGAAATAGATTTCTAATCTCATTTGTAATGTATTAATAAAACTTAATCTTATACTCTTCTCTAAAGTCCTCACTATCTACTCAGAAAGGTGGGGCTAGCAAATATTCTGTAGGAAACATTAAAACAGAAAATTGTTCATAACTGTTATGGTCCCCTATTGTTAACTACCTCATCGATGACAAATGAATTTGACTAATCCTCACAGCTGGATTTGTATAATCCAAGCAAACCCTGGGGACAGTATAGTAATTCTAAACTGTAGACACCATCAGAAATTGAGATGAAATTTAGCTCTGATGGCCATGGCTTCCTTCTGCTCAAAAATCTTCAGACTCTCTGCTGCTTTTTGATTAAAATTTCAGATCTTTAAACGAGCACTCTGGGCCCTTTCAGCCTATTAATAGCTATTCTCTGCTTGTAGCTTATGCTTCATGAAACCATCTCTCACTCCTACTGTACTTTTCCATTCCTACACCTTTGCTTGTGCCATACTCTCTGCCTAGAATGCTCTCCTGCCTAACCCTGCTTGGGATAGCTGTTCATATTCCCCCTACCTAAAATAAGTTTTCCTTATCTTTAGTACTTTATGTCAACTCCTAAAATACTACTTTAAATTATAGTTTTATTTATGTGTTTCATTTTCCCTAATTATAAGCACCTCAAGGGCAAAGATCATGCTTATTAATTATGGCATCCTCTGAATTCCTTGTCTTGCATTGTGCTTTGCCCACAAAGAGGAACACAGTAGGACATCAAATAAATATTTGTAGCATAAATGAAAGAATGGTATTCAGTTTTTGTCTTAAATAAGACAACGGAGTAGAAAGCAGATTGACTCTAAAACCTCTTAAATAATGTACCTAGAAGTTTTGAGATATTCAATATTCAAGGAAATCAGGGCTCAAATCAACTACAGAACTAAATTTCCGCTAATCACCTTTCCATACACCACAGTCTAAGACCTCCATGACAAAGGTTAAATGATGATTTGGGGACATGGTATTTGTTGTCAATAAAACAGAGCATCCACTTGGACTAAACTTACCATGCCTTCATTCATTCCACCAGGTGGAAGATGGCAACAATTTGAATGGTTGGATCCAAGAGTCTGACTGACCCCTGATATTAATAGAAGCGTCCTAGGTTGAGGCATTCTATAAAAACTGTATGAAAAAATAAATACTCAGGATAGTAGCTCCCTTGGAGAAAGGTAGTGAATGTTTAGGAGAGGCAGGAGGAAACTTCTGGGTTGCTGGTCACACAGGTGTGTTCACCAAAACTTTACCAGTGTACACTTGTGATTTCTGCATTTTCCTATATACATGTCGTATTTTAAGAAGTATAAAATGAATACCAATAAAAACAACTTAGCTAATATTAAGAAATCAACCATTTTAGCAAGATTAAAAAAAAAAAACTTAAAACCAGATAAGAGGAAAAAGCAATCAATTTAACAAATTTTTTTTATCATTAACTATGTCAATCCTACGTGTACTTTCTTCATTTCCCTACTTCTTCATTTATTATTACTAGTACGGCATTGGCATTTAAAACTCTGGCTTTTCATTTCTCCACTGAAAAGTTCTAGAGAGAATTCTGAAATTATTACTCAACCTAATTATTTCTCTTATACCTATACGCAGAAAATCCAGCTTAAAATTTTTCATCAATTGGGTCAGTTTCCAGAAGGTCCCCTTCAGCTGTGACCTTTTCATCCATTTGTTCATTCAAGGATTATTTACCAGGACTTTCTATGTGCCAGACACTGTGCTAGATACCAACGATGATTCTATAATGAACAAAATACCTGCACCCCATCTTGTGGAGCTAAGACTCCAGTAGAGACCAACGGATCACCAGCCAATTAGGATACAAGGACACAACAGCATAAAGGTACCGAGTATCATATCGGGTACCAGGGATTCACATAATCCAGAATTAGGGGCAGGTGGGTGTGGGGATGGGGTGGAGGCAGGGTTTCCTATTAAAAGTAGTAACTGAGCTGAGAAGAAAAGAAAGTTTCTTCTATGAACATGTGATTTGTTTGATGTTATCGGTACAGGGCAAACAGAAAAGTTTAAAATTAGGTTTATTTCTCTGTAGTTTGATCCAGACTATCCTCAACCCCATGAGAGTTTCTTCTAACTAGGATGTGGTTAACCTATTAACTATGCTGTCAGTCTTGGAAAATCATTATTTGTCTTAACACGATTTTATAGAATACTAAATAGCATCCTTTGGATTTAAAAATCACAGCAGTTTTTTCCCTCTAAACCTAATTCTTCAAAAACAAAAAATTTTTAAAGCAAAAAGAACAGTAAAGCGCACATAAAATTAAAGTGCTTGAAAATTATAGCCAGTTAAAGTAATCGTAAAATACTCTTAGGTCCAAACTGAAGAAAAAGCTCTGGGTGGCTGTCAATACTACTTCACTCTCTTATTTTGATATCCTGTGACCTCTTTCTAAAGAATAACATTTACAGGGGCGCCTGGGTGGCTCAGCGGGTTAGTTGTCTGCCTTTGGCACAGGCCATGATCTCAGGGTCTTGGGATTGGGCCCCCCATGGGGCTCCCTGCTCAGAGGACAGTCTGCTTCTCCCTCACTCTCAAATAATTAAACAAACAAATAAAATCTTTTTAAAAATTATTGTTATTTCCCTGGTTATAAAAATAATATGTATTTCATTGCAGAAAACTAGGAAAATATAAAAAATAAAAACCATCTACGAGCCTATTACCCACAGAACTGCTATTAAATCCTCCCATGTTCTTTCCTTTTCCTATAATTTAACGAAGCTAGGGCCTCATTCTTTATACATTGCTATAGAATATTTGTGTCCCCCCAAACTCATATGTTGAATTATAAAAGATAGAAACTCTCGTAAAAGAGACCTCAGAGGGTTCCCTGGCCCCTTCCACCATGTGGGGTCACAGCAAAAAGACAGCCTGTATGAAGGAGGTCTCACCACACATGAAATCTGCTGGCACCTTGATCTTGAACTTCCCAGCCTCCAGAACTGAGAAATATATATCTATTGTTTATAGACCACCCAGTCTATGGTATTCTTGTTATAGGGACCTAAATGAACTAAGATATACATTTTTAGTCCTTTTATTACAGTTGATTCATTTTATAAAAATATTTCAGGTATTAAAAAAAATCATACTGATAGTAACAGAACTTTACAGATAACTTAAACTTTACCCTGTGTATTCTTATCCATACAATTCTTCTCTACCTTCCTTGAAGGCAACCATCATCCTGAATTCGGTGTCAAACTCTCCCACTTCTTATATTATTACCATATTAACAGTGTATCTATTACAATATAGATTGTTTTGCATGTTCTGATACTTTGTATAAATACAAAATGGCAATCACATCCTAAAACTTGCATTTTTCACCCCACACTATGGTTGACAGATTCCTTTTGATATACTTCCCTAATTCATGCATTTTCATGGCTTCACAGTAGCAGTTCCCTGTTTGACTATACCACAACTTATCCTCCTTCCTGTTGATGAACATTGTTTCCAACAATTGTGTGGTATTGGGTGCTACCAAAAGCGTTCTTGTCCAGGTCACCATGTGCTCAGACAAGGAAGTTCCTCTAGGGTATACACACAGGAGTTCAATTTCTGTGTTCCAGGGGACAAGCATTTTTAATTTCTATACTTCAATCTTAAACATTTTAAATAAAACTGAATAGTTCTTACTACAGTTATACAGGAATAACTTCACCCATGTACCCTTTCTCTGCTTTGGGCCAGAGTACCATAATTAAATAAAATCAAATGATTAAATAAATGTGGAAGGCTAAGAGACGATGACCAGACGGCAGGATCTACTCAGAAGCCTACACACAGTGGCACAGAAATGACTAGACAGTAATTACACCTGACTGTCTTCCATTTAATGTGTTCTAAAGGAAGTGTTGAGGCATTCTTAACTCTTGCACAGCGGGACAGCTCTCTTCAGACTACATTCAGTAGAAGAGATAGAGCACGATGGAGAGAAAGATATATTCTGGAGTAATATAGAGCTGGTGGCAGGAGTTCTGCAAAGCATATTGGTGAAAGCAAACCTCCGTAGCCAAACAACTGATGAAGATTTTTACTGAAAATCTAGACTTTGAGTAAATACAGACAGACTAAGAAATTGATTTTTTTTTAATGGCCATTCCAGTGCAAAACAATGTGGAGATAGGGCGAAAAATAACAGAGAACCTTGAGAATGATAGAAGAAGGGAGTCTAGATAGAGACGATTTTCCCTGGCCTCTACCTTCAAAGCATTTCTAATGATATGTGTACGTGTCTATCTGTGCATATACACATATAAGCATAAGGTAGGTATGTCATAGTTTGGAAAAGCCCCTGGGGATTCTCATCCATCCCTTACCTTGGTCATCTCCCTTCTCTCAGCATCCTCTCCCACAGCCTTGTAAAACAAGGCGACTGATGTCACATATAACACTGAGCTTTACAAACCACTTCTACATATATCACCACATTTGATTCTCAGGATAACTTGAAGAAGGCAAGTGCTACTATTATTCTGACTTTACAGATGAGAAATAGATAGCTCAGAAAAGGGGGCGCCTGGGTGGCTCTGTCCGTTAAGCATTCAACTCTTGATTTCCACTTGTCATGCTCTAGAGTCTTGAGATCAAGCCCCACTTAGGGCTCCATACTCAGTGCAGAATCTGCTTGAGATTCTCTCTCTCTTTCCCTCTGTTTCTCTCCTTCCAATCAGACATACAAATGTACACATGCTCTCTCAAATCAATCAATCAATCAAATCTTTAAAAAACCCTAAAAGTTCCCAGAGGTAAAACAACTTGCCCAAGGTCACAATGAGAGACGGGGAGGGAGCTGTGAAAGCACTTGAGGAAAACAGTGAATTCAGGTCTTGGAAGGAAGGCCTCTATAGGAGGCGCAGCACTCTGCACTGTGCCTTTGACAAAAAAGTTGGGAATGGGGGTAAACATGGTACCTCTGGGCTTCAAACGAATCCATGATGATTCTTACATTCAAAAAAAGAGCTAAACCAAATAGTCTATTATTTTCTATATTTTTCCATATGCTTAAACAGTTTCATATTAAAAATAAAACAATTCTGTCAGCAGAGCTTAGAGACGCCACCATATTGAGGTTAGGATGCCAAGGAGTAGAGAATACCTGAGGTGGAGGTAGAAAAGACCTGACTTCTCCAAGGGTCAGAGGAGGTGAAAGAAATAATCAGGCCTGGATGCATGTGACACATGAGAGCACACGAGCAAGGGAGAACAGAGCCTTGGACATAGGAGGCCTCCAGGGGAACTAGGGAGCCCCCAGAGAAAACTGCATTACCTTACACTAGGTCAAGCTGATTTTCGTTAACTGGAGACCACACACCTCAGGCCTGATTTATTCGGTAAACTGTTCTGAATTCCCCACTTAACAGGAATAATCCTTTGTGCCTTTTAAGACGGCTGAATGTACCAAGCACAATGCAGTGAGTACTACAGGAAAGAGGCATTACAGGTTTGAAAAAGAACAAAGACTAGCAATGCCGGGGCTCATCTCTGGAGGAGAAATTCCTTTTTATCTTGAAAGCGGAGGCTATGGCAAGTTACTTGAGCAAATGGTGGTAACAACACTCAGCCAACCGGGGAGTCGTGGGTTTGTGGGCCATATTTCCTTATAATATCCCTGGGAAAACCACTAAGAAAAGCCCCCACACACTTCTGTTCTTATCTGTCTTGTTGGTTTTATTTCCCTGATCCTTCCATACTAACACACTGGGGTGGGGGGTGGGGAGAGGGATGTATCTTGCTGAAGGTGCATAGCTGAGCCAAGAATAGAACTCCAGCATCCTGTCTCTCGGCTCACTTCTGGACCATGTTACCTCAGGAAGGAACATTTGAAAATAGTAATTCTCTCCCACCTTGCAACCAAGCTGTGCACAAGCACATGATCGATGAATGAAGTTGGCTAAGTGACTCAGCACTGGGCTGGTTCCCCTGTGAGTCAGGCCCAGAATCCTGAGTGGCTGGAAGCACAATTCTTGTTAAATAAGACTTTAAAACCAAGGTCTTTACCACCGGAGATCACTGAATGATTTCAGGGGTATTTTATTTTGTTTGAGCAAGGATTAGGATGTCACCTCTAGCATCTATGACATGAATCAGCTTGAGTAATTATATTGCCCATAATTTTCACAGATGTCTCTTTATTGTACACTGCAGGCTGTTTCAGGCAGTAGTCTTAGAGTCCAGTTGAGGTAGAGGCAACAGCGTAGACAGGACAGAGGACAAGTGGCTGGACCACAGGAATTAACAATTTAGGATCACATCTGCATCTCTTCCTCTTTAATGCAGAAAAAGACCACAAAGTAAGACCTTCTCTTATTCCTCTGAAGGGTAACAGCTATCTACACAGCTTTGGGGGCATATTGGTAAGATGCCCCAACCTGACCCTGTCAATAGCCGTTGGTTTTGACCACCTGCTCCCAGCAGGGAAGAAGCTAGCCTCTGAGCAATGACCCCTGTGACAGATGGCACAGCACAGACAGAAAAGGGCCAGCCAAAAATACTCCTTCCCACAGAGGGAGGGAGCCTGGGTGTTTAAAGGCAGGAGTCAAAAGAACAAAGCAATGAAATTCACCAAGTGTATCTAAAACTTGCCCTCAGGATATCAATAGTCTTTTGAATGACAAATGAATCAAAACCCTTGATGAAGGGACCTCAGGACCCTGGGTACAGCAAGCTGTCATTAGCAAGGTTTTGGAACAAATTATCTTAGGGAAAAGTGTGACAGTGAGTTTAGCAAAGGACTCTCAGAGCCATTAAAAAAACTGAGCACTTAGGGCAACCTTAGAGTCAACTCGAATTTCCAGAGATTCACTACTTTTTTTTTTTTTTCAAAGATTTTACTTATTTATCTGAAAGAGAGAGAGCTGGAGGGAGAGCTCACGAGCAGTGGGAGCAGTATAGGGAGAGGGAGGGGGAGAAGCAGACTCCCCGCTGAGCAGGGAGCCTGACATGGGGCTCAACCCCAGAACCCTGGGATCATGACCCGAGCTGAAGGCAGGTGCTTAACTGACTGAGCCACCCAGGGGCCCCAATATTCACTACTCTTGAAGTAACACAGTTCAAAGAATACTGATGTTAAAACATCAGTCCTAGAATGGACTTTAATTGGCAGTAGGAAAAACCATTAGCCCCTGCTTTGGTTTGGTTACCAGTACTGGGGCGGGGGGGAGGGGGGGGTGCGTAAAAGCAGCAAAAGGGAAGAAGCTGGCATAAAATAAAGGGTAAAGAAAGAAAGAATTAATGCCCAGCAGTCTCCAAGGAGCTTTTCAGATAGCCGCCATGATTCTATGAAAGAAGCATTTTTTTTTTGCCATTTTTAAATGAAAACACACAACATACACAGACACAAAACGCAGTAGCATTATTCACAGTAGCCAAAAAGTAGAAACAACCCAAGTGTCCACTGACAGATGAATGGATAAACAAAATGTGGCACACATATACAGTGGAATACTGTTCAGTCTTAGAAAGGAAATCCTGACCTAAGTACAATGCTGAAGCTTGACAATGTGATGCTAAGTGACATAGCCAGTCACAAAAGGACAAGTCCTATATGATACTCCTTATACCAGGGGCCTAGAGAGTAGTCAGAAAGTAGAATGGTGGTTACCAGGGGCCGGAGGCAAGGAGGACAGGAATTTCATGGGTACAGAGCGCACCCAGTTTGGGAAGATGAAAAAGTTCTGGAGATGGATCATGGTGATGGTTGCACACCACTGTGAACGTACCTAATAGCACTGAACTGCACTTTAAAATGGTTAAAGTGGTCCATCATATGTTACATATTTCACCACAATTTTTAAAAATGAAAAAAACATGGCATAGTGAGGTTAAAACACTTGCCAGGTCAAAACTAGTAAAGGGAGGTGACAAGATTCAAGCCAAGCTTAAAGCTTGTGATTTCCTCAGACACTCCCTCCTCCAGCACAGAACTGTCCAGTCTTTCGGAGAAAGAGAAGGACAAGGAGGAGAACTCTGATGCTCTGCTTGACCACAGTTCACCTGCTACAACTCATTCACATCTCTCTCCCTCACACACTAGTCATGTGGGGGTCCTTTGCTCAAAGTCATCTTATCTCACTTTCATCTCTTAGCCCTCTCCAAAGAGTGCACCCTGTAAGCATTCCCTATAGGGAATGTCCTGCGTATTCCAAGCTCACCAACATCACACAACAGATTCTCGAAAACCTCCCACCCTAGAAAGCCTCCCTGAATGGGAAGGTAACAGAATAGCCCTACTCCCATTATGTAGGTCCTTTAAACAATTTTCGCTTACTAAAAAAATTTATGCTGTAGGATTTACTTGCCAAAAAAAAAAGGTTAAATTACCAGAGTTCTGAGGCACCTTAACGTCACCAGATCCAGTGGTTCTGTACTGGGGCAGGGAACATTTGGCAATGAATGTCTGGAGACATTTTTGAGTGTCACAACTTGGGGGAGGGGGTACTGCCGGCATCTAGTGGGAGGCCAGGGACGCTGCTGAACATTCTACAAGGCACAGAATAGCCCACCACAACAAAGAATCATCCCATTCAAAATGTCAGTAGTGGACTGGTGGCTCGATTAAGCATCTGACTCTTGATTTTGGCTCAGGTTGTAATCTTGGGGTCCTGGGGTCAAATCCCACGTTGGGCTCAGTGGAGAGTCTACTTGAAGAGTCTCTCTCTCTGCCCCATCCCCCACTTTGTGTACATGTGCACATGCGTGCGCTTTCTCTCTCTCTCTCTCTCTCTCTCTCTCAAATGAATAAATAAATCTTTATAAAATGTCAATAGTGCCAAGGCTGAAACACTCACATGACACTTGCATTTCCTTTACAAATTACCAAGACATGACAGCATCTGCTACAATACCTATGACAGACAGAGAACTGGGATCTGAGGCAGCCCACTTCACCTGTTAACAGATAAGTGTATTCCTCAAATTTGATCACAATTTGCCTCTACAAGCTTTCAACTCTCAGTCTTAACATGAATTCTGAGGGTCAAACAATAGTCGAATCCCTATTCTACATGGCAGTTCAAAATCAGAAGATAGGTGCCACATCTTATAAACATAGTAGATGGACATTTATATAATCATTTATCCATGGTTTTATGTTTAAGAGTCCTATACTGAAATTCTCAAGAACAGATAGCATGTCTATACTGTGTTGCCCAGACTGCCAGTAAAAATATCATCCTGACTAGTACTTAGTAGTATATAACTAGTACTTACTAATATATAACTAAGTTGATGGTGAGCATCAAAGAGGTGAGTACCTACCAACCTGCTATGATGCCCAGATAAGAAGTACCATCACTACTTCACAAATACAGGTCTGTTGATACCAGTACTCACCTCTTTTTTCCACTTTACCTGGTTTCTACCAGCTACGTATAGCTGGGGGTCAGCATGCTATCTCTCTCTCTCTCTCACACACACACACACACACACACACACACACACACACACACCATCTAGTGAGAATCCCTACACAGTAAAAATCCTCTTCATCCTCTAGAAGGAAAGTAACCCAAACTTTGGCACATCTCCATTGAAGGCTGTTAATTCCTGGTCCATCTGCTTAGCTGGGCTACAAAACTATGAGAAACTTCTGACATTCTATATAGATTATCAAATTAATGACATCAGCAGTTTAGGAGATTGCTTTGCAGAAGAAAGATGCTTTCTAAGCACTGTCTCAACCTTGCAAAGCTAGTCTGTACCATGACAAGGACTCACTTCTGAGCAAACTTGGAAAGTTTCTAGTTTGACTGATAGCCCCAGTGATAACTACAATTCAAAAATTATTCCAGCACCTCACCAACTTGGCTTTCACTGCTGTTCCATCAGTTCATTCACTTTCTAGTGTGCCATTCTCATTCCTCCCTGAAATGCTAATCAGGCACATCTTCCTCCTTTCGTTGCCCAAGCAAAACCTATTGTGCCTTTAAGCTGAACATCAGGATCACTCTCAAACCTTCCATCAAGTCTTTTTTATTAACTCCATTCCATGATGATCTCTCCAGTCTGTACACCAACTTCTCACTCACTTGCATATATTCTGCTTTAGAATCAGTCACCAAAGGTTTTATTTAGATAGGCTACACATTCAATTAAGTATCGATCAATCAACAAATATTTACTGAGTTCCCACAATGTATTCTAGGCTCCGAAGGAGACAGAAAATATGTATACTCTTTAGTGACTCTCCTTGAAGTGCTGACACTATGCCAACTCAAAACCATAGCTAGACTTAAGAAAGTACATAATTACTAAGTTATAACTCCAGGTGTTAAATACTACATAAGTTCAGAAAATAGGTTCAAGGTCTCTCAGTTCTCATTTCTTGGAATGAAATACCAGAAACAAAAGAAAAAAGGGATATCTTCATTCATTCCCTTAATATTTTGAGGCTTTTAGAGGCATTACAATACACCCTCCAATTGTACTGCACAGTAAAGTAAGTCTAGATTTATACCTCACTTCATCTTTAACCACAATACAAGAGAGGGAGAACAAGTGGTAACCACCAATCCATTCTCTAAATAAGGAAATGGAAACTGGGCTTAGAAAGAGGAAGACAATCTACCCAAAATGTTTTTTAACAACAAAATCAAAACTAGAGCCAGTATTCTGGTTTCTAGCCCCTGGTTTCTAAATCCCCACAGCTTCTCCTCTTTCCTCCTTCAGCCACACACACATGACTGTGCAACCTCCCCCATTACTGCTTTTTATTTTTTATTTATCTATTCATGAGAGACACAGAGGAAGAGGCAGAGACATAGGCAGAGGGAGAAGTAGGCTCCCCGTGGGGAGCCTGATGCGGGCGGGACTCCCCCTCAGGACCCTGGGATCAAGACCTGAGCGGAAGGCAGACACTCAACCACTGAGCCACCCAGGTGCCCCCATTACTGCCTTTTAGACACAGCAGTAAAAAGTCAAGACAAAGTTTTGCATTTTATTAAAAGTAGGCTCCATGCCCAATGTGGGGCTCAAACTCACAACCTTGAGATCAAGGGTTATATGATCTGCCAACTGAGCCAGCCAGGTACCCACCCCCCTAAAGTTTTGCATTTTTAAATGATCTCCTCCAGGAAAAAAAAAATACGTGCTCCACAACCTTAAAAGAAAACCTGACAATCATATACCTTTTCTTATATTTTTCATGAATGTGAAAACCCAAAACCATAATCAAATCTCAAAATCTAAATGTGCATCTAGAAAACAACTGGAGAGTAGGGGGTAGAGGCAGCAAAATGAGAGTATGTATCTTGGTATTAAACATTAATGTTTATACGGGAAGAAACCTACTCTATTTGGTTATCCACTTTCCATCCAATAGATTAAACCCTGTTATCTTCAGAGACTAGCAAGTACGTGGCACATGGTAGATGTTCAATAAATGCTTAGTGAATGAATGAATGTTTTTTCCTGATATATCATGAGCTCCTTCAGGGCAAAGACCTCATCTCAGACACTTGTGTATCCCTGTTTTAAAGTGGGCAGTCAGTAATGCATTGAATTACATTATTCAACAAGTAGGTATAGAGAGCTCTCTGCAGGAAGGCTGTGTTTTCTTAGATTCTGTATTTCTCAATTTGTCATCCATTAATTACAGGGCCAAACTAACAAGCTTATACCTCCCCTGCCATCCAGAGCCCATACTCTGAATTGTATCCTTTACCAACTCACATACCAAGCCAGGATTTCCCTTGCCCTAAATCAACCCAGGGCCAGGCACCACACACCTAGAACAGCTCTATACCCCCAAGCCCGCCAAAATTATTCAAAATAGCTAACCCAATGTCATTTCCCCTGCCCTGCCTTGTCTTTCCCATGAAAAATACAAAAAAAGGTTCTGGACCTCACTTTCTCATCACTCCCTGCTCCCGACCAAACCCAGTGCTTCGCTGATGGCCCTGCTGGTGGGGCATCCCTTCTCTTGGAGAGTGTAAATAATAAACCCTTCTTTTAATGGCATTTACCGCTCTGTGCTATCAGTCATTTTTACAGATTAAGACCCAGGCACAAATCAGTTACATACTGTCATTGCTATCACAACCAGACACAAAGAACCAGAACCCAGCCTAATCCTAAACGCTGCCTTACATCACTGTTTATAAAAATGTACCCTCTCTATCGGAAGGCAAACTCCTTTGAAGACTTAAGCAAGCTCTCTTGTATCACCTACTTACCAACTTTAATGCTATATACACAGCAGCCACTTGACAAGCTAAATGTTACATAGATAATAATTAGTTGACTGTTTTTAAACTTCAATCTTGGGCAGCCCGGGTGGCTGAGCGGTTTAGAGCTGCCTTCGGCCCAGGGCGTGATCCTGGAGACCCGGGATCGAGTCCCACATCGGACTCTCTGCAGGGAGCCTGCTTCTCCCTCTGCCTGTGTCTCTGCCCGCCCCCCCGCCCTTGTCTCTCATGAATGAATAAAATCTTAAAAAAAAAAAAAAAAGCTTCACTCTTACTTACCTACCCTGCCCTCAAAAAAAAAAAAAATCCCCAAAATAAGTGATTAAACTCCAATGCTGCAGTTTTGCAGTTTCTATAAAAAGTTAGATATAAACTACAGTATGACCCAGCAATCACACTCCTATCTATAAAGGTCCAAAACTGGAAGCAACTAGGATGTCTTTCAACAGGTGAATGGATAAACAAATTGTGGTCTATCCACAGAACAGAATATTAGTCGATGACTTAAAAAAAACGACCTACTGGTTCACTTAACAATATGGATAAATCTTACATGCATTTTGCTGAGTGAAAAACTACATACTGCAGGATTCCATTCATGTAACATTCTGAAAAAGGCAAAACTATAGGTATGGAAAATAGATTAGTGGTGTCTAAGACTGACAATGTGGTGGTAGGTGGCTGACTATGAGGATATACACAGGGAAGTTTTTAGGGTGATATAACCGCTCTATTTGGTACATGACTTTATGTATTAGTCAAAACCCACAGAACTATACCTTACAAACAGTATACTTTAGGGCAGCCTGGGTGGCTCAGCAGTTTAGCGCCTGCCTTCAGCCCAGGGTGTGAGCCTGGAGACCTGGGATCAAGTCCCACATCAGGCTCCCTGCATGGAGCCTGCTTCTCCCTCTGCCTCTGTCTCTGCCTCTCTCTGTGTCTCTCATGAATAAATAAATAAAATCTTAAAAACAAACAAACAAAACCCAAATAGTACACTTTAGTGTATATAAATTATTTTTTCAATTGGCAATAATCGCTCCTCAGATAAATCTCATTGGCTACGATACTGTCACTGCACAAAGCTTAAATTATTTTTTAAACAATCAAAAGGCTATCAGGGGATTCCAAGGTAGAATGCAGAGCACAACAAGTGAACCTAATGTATTATAAATGTATGACATAAACTCTTGAAGAGAGTGAGGGAGAAAAGGAGCTGACTTAAGTTACTTCAGAAAATGTTTTTCAACCAAAAACTGTAAGGCTGAAGACAAAAGAAAGTATGAAAGTATACATAAACATCATACTTTAGTTGGCAAATTTGTTGCTCATGGGAGTATGATTAATAACACAGAATTTGCTTTACCTGTATAGAGGACTGAATAAATAAGTAAATCCACCATCCACTATAGCGGATGGTACGAGACAGTATTCTTACTATCAGAGGAGGAAATGCAGGTAAGCAAGGGGAGAAGACTAGAATACACACTGTGGAGCTGGATCAGAGTCAGAGACATGAGCGTGAATCCATGCTTAATGTATATATATACACCAATGGATAGATTCGGGAATAACTGCAAATATGCATACATACATTGGCTGGTATACATATGTGTACTTCCTAGCTCCATCCTCTGAGAGGACCTACCTACTAGTACTAGATACACTCAATGCTCAGAGTTTGGTTTCTCCAATGAAAAGAACCAGCACTCCTTTCAGAGATGCTGATTCCAAAGTGAGAACAGGGAAAACACAAGATAGGCCTGGAACATCTTTTAGTTCCAGAAAGTAAGAAGTGCTCAAGTAACAGAAGAATGAGGGCATGTTAAAGGGACAGAAGCCAATCTGGAATAGACCCCAGTAGCCAAAACTGGAACAATCTGAGCAACCAAATAAACAGCATGGTTATAACCCAAAACAGATATATGAGTCCATACTGATATAAATTAATGACAATTAAAAAAAAAAAAAACAGGGGAAAAAGGGAATAAATCTTCCTTTACAGAATTCCAAAAAAGATGTAGATACTACTTCCTTAAGGGGGTGAAGCTTAATCCTTATTCCTCCTCCTCTAAGTGTGGGCTGGACTTAGTGACCAATTTCCAAAGAATGCAGTATGGAAAAGGGAAAAATAGTCCCTTTCCAGTGGAGAAACCTGGCAAACAGTACCTTAACCGAATGCCTATGCTTAAAATCACCGGTAATAAGTCATGTTAAGATCATATACCAATTTTAGCACCGCCTTCAGCCTGGGGTGGGATCTTGGAGACCCGGGATTGAGTCCCCTGTCAGGTTCCCTGCATGGAGCCTGCTTCTCCCTCTGCCTGTGTATCTGCCTCTCTCTATGTCTCTAATAAATAAATAAGATCTTTGAAAAAAAAAAAAAGGATCATATACCACTGATAGGATGTGATGAGAAAGGCATTTCACCTTTCAGGCATTCTTCCTCAAAAATTATAACCTTAGTCTAGTCATGACAAAGGCTCCACACAAATCCAAATTGAGGGACAGCCTACAGGATACCTCATCAGGAGCACTGGGTGATACGCAATATGTTGGCAAATTGAACTCCAATTAAAAATAAATAAATAAATAAGTAAAAATAAAGACATTAAAAAAATACCTCATCAGGTATTCATCAGAACTCCTCAAAATACATTCATCAGAACTCCTCAAAACTGCCAATGTCATAAAAAAGAAGGGAAGTCTGGGAAACTGAGGAGATTAGAGGAGAGTACAGAGACATGATTAACTGAATGCAATGTGACATACTGGATCCTGCAAAGAAAAAAGGCATTAGTATAAAAACTGGTAAAATCCAAAGAAAGTCTGGAATTTCAGTGATGCACCAATCTTGGTTTCTTAGTTTTGACCATTATGCCATGTAATGTAACTGAGGGAGCCATATGCAGAGCTCTCTGTAACTTTGTAAACTTGCCGGTGAGTCTAGAATTATTCCAAAATAAAAAGTTGATTTTTAAATAATCTAAGGTTGCTTTAGGGTCAAAATAGTGAGGAAACTAATTAAAGTTTTACCTGCAAGATTTCTGTGAGACAGAACAGGATCACATTATTAGGCACATCTGTTACAGAGAACAAATACAGTGCACTTCACTATCCTGTAAGCTAGATCCATTGTAATGATACTTCTATTGATGAAGACAATGCACTTCCATGGCACATTCACAGTCAGATGCTTCTTTACCAGAGGCAGAACTCCCAAAACACAGGACTACACACTCTTTCTTTGATGAGGATTCCTTCCTTGCCTTCCAAGCCTCCCGGGATTCCTGGGCTTATATAGCAGAACTGTGGCCTCTCCTGGGACTCTCATCTTGTCTGGTCTGGATGCTGGCTTGCCTTTAAGAGGCCCAGAGCTGTAGCTGAGACCCTGCCCCTTCCTTCTCACTTACTATTGGCTCTGACACAGAACTAAAGAGATTCGAACCACCCCCAGTATCTTCACTTCCAGATTAAACGATTCCAGAAGCATCACTGAGTACCTGAACTGATAATAGCCATATCCTAGCCTCTGGCCAAATAATTGCACAGGCTCTGCAAAAGACAGCAGAACTGATGAGTTACACCTGACACTCACCTCTACTATTACTATTAGTTTTTTGAGGCCATCAATACAATGCACTTTGTATTCCTAAATGAAAATTAGCACTACATTTTTAAGGTAATGACTTAAAATTCTAAGAATTCACTGGCTGCCCTCTGGGAAAGATGTATACTGGCTCTGATCTCTAATCCAAATTCAGAAAACAGCATTCAAAAGGGAATTTCTCTTTTGGAATCTGCCAAATTCCACTTGCTTAACTTGCTTTATGAAATAAGCAGAAAGAAAAGAAAAGAAAAGAAAAGAAAAGAAAAGAAAAGAAAAGAAAAGAAAAAGAAAAGAAATAGAGGTCACAGAACTTTATTAAGATAAAAAGTAAAAGATAAAGCATTTAAGCAATAAAAAGTTTCTTGATAGTCTTTCCTCTAGTGTATTACTCTATAAAGCCACATGTGAGGAAAGACCAAGGATACCCAGTATGATCCATATCTTAGCCTATTTCAGTACACCTGCTATAGTCAAGTCATTATAAGAAACAGCAACTTTTCCTTCCCAGTCTGCCCCATACTGGTGTCTGATCCTACAGGGCCCTTTTTAAAAATCTGACTGATGTGGAACAGGTTCAGGAGGCAAATTCAAAGAAGAAATTCCAATAATGTTTTAGGTAATCATTGCTTCACTGTATTAAGTGCACTGTCTCCCAAGATAACTGTTTTGTTTCGTATTTTCTACTTTAAAAAAATTAAGAATGCTCATCCCTATTTTTCAGATAATATGGGGTTAAATGCATAAAAAATTAAGATGGCTATCTGAAGAACCACCCAAACCTAATAATTAGGGTCTCCACTTGGAAAAAACATACCATTCACTTAAAAAAAAATCTTTTTTTAATATTCTAGCTAATTTTATTATTTGTTAAAATTAACTGAAGCAGATACTAATACAATTAAAGCCAAGTAAACATGAAAATTCTTAAGTACCTCACTGATCTGATTTTAGGTCTTAGATATAATGTCACAGAGATTGTTATTAGGAAAATGCAACGATTTCAAACAAACACTATAAACCATTAAAAACAAACAAACATTAAAAAACAAATCCTATGGGACACCTGGGTGGCTCAGCGGTTGAGCATCGCCTTTGGCTCAGGGCATAATCCTGGAGTCCCAGGATTGAGTCCCACGTTGGGCTCCCTGCGTGAAGCCTGCATCTCCCCCTGCCTGTGTCTCTGCCTCTGTGTGTGTGTGTGTGTGTGTGTGTGTGTGTGTGTGTGTGTCATGAATAAATAAATAAAATCTTAAAGAAAAAACCCTAAATGATGACACTTTGGTCTCCATGATATTAACTGCATCTCCAAGACTGCTTCTTACATGAAAACTTTTCATATCATACCTGCTGATCTAGAAAGTAGAAAAAAAATGGGATCCCTGGGTGGCGCAGCGGTTTAGCGCCTGCCTTTGGCCCAGGGCGCGATCCTGGAGACCCGGGATCAAATCCCACATCGGGCTCCCGGTGCATGGAGTCTGCTTCTCCCTCTGCCTATGTCTCTGCCTCTCTGTGTGTGTGTGTGTGTGTGTGTGTGTGTGTGACTATCATAAATAAATAAAAATTTAAAAAAAAGAAAAAAATGACCATTGTACTTGTATGACTTCTGTTCCCATACATAGTAAATGATGGCAACTTTCTCCTGACCTCTCTATGGACATAGGCATGATTGTGTAGATGGAAATACATGGTGGACAAAATGTTCCTCAGAAGAAAGGCTTGAATCCAAACCAACATATAAGAATTATCAACTGGCCATTCAAGTCCTATTGACTGCCATGTCCTTTCCTTCTGGCTATTTACTATATAGCCATTTTACACTATTTTCTCCACAGCTTGTTGGCATGTCTCTTAAAAGAATTAGAAGGTAAAGAAAGTAAATGCCAACTAATCCACCTTCTTTTTTCCCCTGTACAATTCTGGTAAAGAAAAAAAAAAAAACCACCACCACCAACAAAAAAAACCCCCAAACCTGGCAGAGCCAGAGTTAAATAAAATATTTAAGATTACATGAAGATTTTGGAGCACCTGGGTTGCTAAGTCAGTTAAACATCCAACTCTTTTTTTTTTCTTTTAAGATTTTATTTATTTATTCAAGAGAGGCACACATACAGAGAGAGAGAGAGGCAGAGGCAGAGGGAGAAGCAGGGTCCCTGCAAGGAGCCTAATGCGGGACTTGATCCCGGGACCTCAGGATAATGACCTGAGCCAAAGGCAGACGCTCATACCAATATGCTATTAACAACAATTTGACAATTTTAAATGGATACACATACTCTTTACTCCCAGATACTGCTTCACAAATATAAAATGTGTGTACAAGAATATACAATGCAACTTTCCTATAATAACAAAAGGATTTAGATCAACAGAATAAATATTTATTTACTGAATAAATATACACTTATGGGTGGAATAACACCCATCAATAAAGAACTTACTAATAAATCACACTACATTCACTTAATGGCATTCTTCACGGCTGCTAAAAAGAACACGTTCTTCTACAAGCATCAATATGGAAGAGTCTTCAGGACATACTGAGAATGCAAGGCACGGAGCAATGTGTAGAGAACACTACTGTTTGTTAATACACGCACACTTATCCCTACTATGTGTTTGCTAATGTGTGGAATATTTCTGCAAAGATATAAAACAAACTGGTAACTGGATGCCTCTGGGGGAAGGAACCCGCAGGCCAGGTAAGTAAAGGAAACTTACCTCTCTCACTTTGTTCCCCTTATATCACTCTTATACTGATTGCAAGTATTATCTATTAAAAAATTTAAAAAAAAATTTTTTTTTTAATTTTAAAATCAAAAAGGAGGAGAAGAGAGCATATGGCACCAAAAATGCTGCAATCCCACCCTAGGATGCCTCTTCCACTAGGGACCCTGAAGCCTGCTAATCCAATCATTTGATCTTCAGGGGTTGATAACCTTCCTTGAAGCCACATCTTTCTCGTCCCACCTCAGCTTGTATTTAATATATAACCAAAATTTCTGGTTCCAATTAAGATGGAGAAAAGTCCATTCCACCCTCTCACTCCCACTGAATTCTACTAAAATCCCTAGATAGAGTAACACCATGCATTATCTGATGACTGAAAAGTAATTGATTGCCAGTGGACTGGGAAAAGAAACCAAAGCTCAAATTACCATGTAATCAACAGAGTTTTCCTTTTTTCCACTTCTGGTACCTCCTGGATTGAATTCAAAGGCAGCCCAAACCCAGAGCTGCATACCAGAAGCACATAGAACGAGCTCCAAAAGAAGACCTCCATTTTTGGTGCAAAAAAACCCAAAAACAAAAACCAAAAACAGGAATGGGAGCTCCCACATACCAAAAGAAATAGAGGAAATACCCCAATTTTGTTAGTCTCTTCTGTTCCCTCCTGCTTTACCCCAAAACAAATAGGCAGTAGTGGCAATGACCACAGCAGACAAGCAGGAAAACCTTTTCTCTAACCAGAGGAACTGCAATCCCAGGAGCAGAGAGGGTATCGCCATTGTTTTATTTTCTCATCTGCCATTTGGTTCTCAGGGAAATATAGTTACAAGAAATGCAAGGTAGAACAGAAAGTCTCAGCTTTCTAGTAAGAGGAGCTGAAAGGAGAATGCTTTGCATCTGGAAAGTTTGGGAGAACAGGAAGAAGGAGCTCAATAAGGCTGTATGTGAACTCCAGGGCTCATCCCCAAGCTGCATATGGCACGTATCTGACCCTAAACACATACCAAAGGCTTTGACAACTGATCTGTGGAGTATACCACTGCCCAGGTCTGAGAATGGCCACTGGCTGGTACACGCATGGAAAAGACACAAATAGCACTACAAATACTTTGAAAATTGAAGATACTGAACCTCAACCTATAAAAGGCAGGTAAGTACTTACACTCTAAACTTAACTAGATTGGTTGCCTACTAAAACAAGCAAGCAAACCGAAACATTCTCTATTGGATTTACACAAGACCCAAAGTTTCAAACATAATATTCAAAATGTTTGGGATACAAATCCAAACTGATATACAAACAAACACACAACTCAACATTTTGGGGCACCAGGGTGGCTCAGTTGGTTAAGTGTCTGATTCTTGATTTGGGCTTAGATCATGATCTCAGGGTCATGAGATCAAGCCCTGCTTTGGGCTCTGCACTCAGTATGAAGTCTGCTTAAGATTCTTTCCCTCTCCCTCTGCCCACCAACCTCCCGCCTCCCCCACTCTCACTTTCTCTCAAATATCCGAACATCTCACAAGGAAAAGGCAATCAACAGACACGAGCCCCAAGATATAAAATTATCAAAGACTGTAATACAGCTATTGAAATCATGCTCCAACAAATAAACACAAACACTCTTGAAGTAAATGGAAACATACATAATCTTAACAAAAGAATAGAAAACACACATGCACACATGCATGCACATAGGAACCAAACGGAAAATTTTAAACTAGAAAATACAGTAACAGAAATTTTAAAATTTGTTCTGAATAGTATAATTAAGATGACAGAAGAGTCAGTGAACTTGAAGATGGATCCAACAAAAATTATCCAGGCTAAACAGAAGGGGAAAAAAGATTGCAAAAAATTTAACAGAACCTCAAGGACTCATTGGGCAATACACAAGCCTAACATTTATATCATCAAAGGAAAGAAGAAAGAGTGTGGTGTAGGAAAAATATTCGAAGAAATAATAGCCACAAACTTCCCAAATTTGGTAAAAGACATATTCTACATTCAGGAAACTTAGTGCATGGTAAATGGATAAACTCAAAGAAATCTTGCCCAATGAAAACTAAAACAAAGAAAAAAATTCTTGAAAATGATGCATTACCTACAGGGAAATAATAATGTGAATGACTCTGGATGTTTCATGGAGGGACAGAAGGCAATGAAACAATATTTTTAAGTCCTGGAAAAAACCAACAACTATTAACTTAAAATTCTATATACAGGGAGAATATCCTTCAAAAATGATGAGAAAATAAATTCTCAGATGAAGAAAACCAAGAGAATTCATTACCAGCATATCTGCCAAAGGAAATGCTAATGGGAGTTTTTCAGGAAGGGAAATGACACTAAAGGGGAACTTAGAATTTCAGGAAAGAAGGAAGAACAATAGGATTAGTAAATATCTGAGTAAATATAATAGCCATTTTTATTCCTTTAAAGTTCTTTAAAATATAAATGACGGTTGAAAGCAAAAATTTTAACAATGTCTGATGGTGTTTTCAATGACTGTAAATTTAATACAGATGATAATTACAACATAAAAGTAAAAGGGTAAAGAGGTAAATCTAATGGTGCTTAAGTTTCTACATTCCACTTGAAGTAGTAAATATCAATTCTAAGTAGACTGAATAATTAAGTATGTATATGGTAATCCCCAGTCAAAACTAAAGTAACTATACAGAAATAGTAAAACCTCAATAGATAAATTAGAATACTAAAAAATATTCAAATAATCCAAAAGAAGGGAAGAGAAACAAACACAAAACAGAGCAAACAGAAGATAAATTTTAAAATGTAGATCTGAATTCAAAATAGTAATTATCTTAAATGTAAATGGTCTAGATACATCAATTAGAAGAGAGATTGTCAGACTGGACTTCAATTAAAAAAAAAAACAAACTACATGTTATTTACCAGAAACCCACTAAATACCACGATATGTAGGTTAAAAGTAAGAGGATGTTAAATGCAATATGAATTGGATTATGGAACAGAAAAAAGACATTAGTGGAAAATCTGGTGAAACCCAAATAAAATTCTATAGTTTACTTAATAGAGTACTATACTGACGTTAATTTCTTAGTCTTGATAAATATACCAAGATTATGTAAGATGTTAATATTAGGGAAAGCTAGGTGATAGCATATAGGAACTACTTTCATACTCTTAATAATCTGAAACTACTTCAAAATTTTAAAATGTTTACGTAAAAGGGGGAAAATACATACATGAAAACATGAATCAATTGGAATTTGGAGTGGCTAATAGTAATATCAGACAAAATGGACTTCAAACCAAGAAAAATTACCAGGACTGAAAGGACATTAAATAATGGTAAATGGGTCAATTCACTAAAAGATATAACAAACCTAAATGTATATACACTGAACAAGAGCCTCAAAATATGTGAAGCAAAAACCGATAAAACTAAGAGAAAAAATGGACAGATCTACAATTACAGCAGAGATTTCAATCTTCCTTCCTTAGTAATTAACTGAACTAAGTAAAAAATAATCAGTTATTAAAACATAAAGTTGTACACCTTAAATAAGTAGAATTCCTATTAGTAAATTATACTTCAAAAAAAGTTAAAAAAAATAAAGAGGTAGAAAATAATGTTGCAAATAAATAATAATTAAATCACATTTTTAGAAAAAAAGAGAGAGAAGGAAAAAGTCAAGGATAGAAATGAACAGTACTATTAACCAACTGGGTATGGTATAATCAACATTTACAGAACATCCTACCTAACAGCAGCAGAATATAGATTTTTTTCATGTGCACATGGGACATTCACCAAGATAGACCACATCCTGGGTAATAAAACAAACCTTAACAAATACAAAAGTACTGAAATCATACAAAGTATGTTCTCTGACCATAATGGAATTAAACTAGAAATCAGTAAAATAAAGACTATGGACTATCTCATAACACACTTACAAATAATTCATTGGTCAAAAAGGAAGTCTCAAAGAAAATTAAAATTCTACATACCAAAATTTATAAAATACAGTCACAGCAGTGTTTACAGAGAAATTTATAGTATTAAAAACTTATATAAGAAAAGTTCTCAAACAGCCTAAATTTCCGCCTTAAAAAAAAAAAAAGAAAGAAGAGAAAATTAACTCAAAGTACACAGAGGGGAGAAAATAAATATAAGAAAAACAATATAAGCAGAAAACCATAAAATGCTGATGAAAGAAGTCAAATATGACCTAAATGAATGAAGATATACATCATGTTCATTGATTCAATATATCATATAGTTAAGATATCAACTCCCAAATTACTTACAGATTTAATGCAGTTCCAAGCAAAATGCCAGCAGGAGTTTTTGCAGTTATAGACAACCTGATTCTGAAATTGATATGGAAAGAGAAAAGGCCTAGAATAGCCAAAACAATTTTGAAAAAAGAAGAAGAAAACTGGAAGGCTCACATTACACAATTTTCAGCATTGCTATAAAGCTACAGTAATCAAGATGGTGTGGTATTATGAAGGGACAGACACATAAATCAATGGAACAGTCAGAGTCTAGAGAAAACCCACACAAATATAGCCAATTGAGTTTTGACAAGGTACAAAACCAATTCAATGGAGAAAGGATCGTCTTTTCAATAGGAATCGTGCTGCAACAATTACACACCTATCTGCAGAAAATAAATGTGAATCTTGATCTAAACTTCATGACTTATACAAAAATCAACTCACATGGATCATAGATCTAAATGTAAAATGTGAAACTATAAAACTTTTAGGAGAATACAAAGAACATCTTTGTGACCTTCAGTTCAACAAAGAATTCTTATATATGACATTAAAAACATGACCCATAAAAGAAACTGACAAATTAGACTTAAAACTGAAAACTGTAGCTCTATAAAAGACACTGTTAAGACCAGAAAAAGACGGGACACCTGGGTGGCTCGGTGGTTGAGCACCTGCCTTCAGCTCAGGGTGTGATCCCAGAGTCCTGGGATGGAGTCCCGTATTGGGTCCGTCCCCCCCCCCCACAGGGAGCCTGCTGCTCCCTCTGCCTGTGTCTCTGCCTCTCTCTGTGTGTCTCTCATGAATAAATAGATAAAATCTTTTTTAAAAAGAAGACCAGAAAAAAGAAAAAAAGCTACAAACTAGGAGACGACATATCCACATATTTATCTGATAAAAGACTAAAAGACGTATTTTCTAAAAACTCTCAAAACTCACAGCAAGAAAATAAATAATCCACTTTTTAAAAATGGGCAAAAGTTTGAACACTTACCAAAGATACCAAGTGCAAATGAGGATATAGAGCAAATGAACTCTTATACATTGCTAGTGGGAATACAAAATGGTATACCCATTCTGAAAAAATGGTTTAGTAGTTTCTTATAAAAGTAAACATACAGGAGCACCTGGGTGGCTCATTAGGTGAAGCGGCTGTCTTTGGCTCAAGTCATGATCTCAGGGTCCTGGGACTGAGCCCCACGTCTGGGTCCCTGTTCAGCGGGGAAACAGGACTCTATTTGGTGATTATCTAACAGGAATACGTTTCCAAGGAAACATATGTTTTCCAGGAAAAAGGACCCTGTTCATCCCAGGGTCACTGTGTACCAGCCCAAAGCTACAACTAGGTTGCAGGTGTTCTGATGCTTAAATTCTATGCATAAAAACATCTGATGCCCTCTTGCAAAATGTAGACTAATGCCCATACTCTGAACTCCATAGATTCACACTGGATTTTTGAAATACCCCCAAAATTCAGCATTCAATTCCCACAAATAAGGATTCTTACTAGGTTCTGTGAGTAAACCATGGAAGGAAGGAAGAAAACTCTAAAAGTCTTGACAATTTCACATCTATAAACAGAAGCAGTACCTCAAAGGAGCTGATGGGTCTGTAATCCCAGCTAGAAAAGTGACACTACTTTCTGGGGATGATTTTTTTGCTTGACATTTTGCAACAAATTGTGCTGAGTGATAAATGTATGGCTCTTAAAAAAACAAGCAAAAAAAAACACCTTTCTCTGAGCACTATCCTGAGCAAAGACAGGGCTCTAGAGCAGAGCCCAAGCAGGACTGTAAGTCTCATTCCCTGGTATGCTATGCCTCACCACTGGAAAGCAGTAAGGCAGCCTGCTAAGGAGTGGGAGGTCAAAGTGGAGGCAACTCCCACAACCCACATGGGACAATATAAACCAAAGACTTACTAATGGCCAGGAAGGAGCATGTGGCAAGAAACAAAGCCTATCAGCCCCCATGGGTCAGGCTGGATGTAATCTAATTAAAGATGGAAAACACTTGGATCTAATTAATAACAGGTCTTTGATATCCATTCATCACATAAAATGCACTTATTTTCTTTGACCTATTAAACTTTTCAGCAATTTCTAATAACAAGAGTCTATATTAAGATCCTAAAATGAAAGAAGTCTTACCCCTTCTTGCACTTATGGCTGAACTTTTCTTATGAGTCAGGAGAAAAAACAACAACAACAAAAAGCTTGTAAGGTAGGTGAAATACTCATATGGTTATTCTACTTTGTTTCCTCACTATACATAATCACTCATTCTGTGCCCTTCTTGGGTCTTACACATCCCCTACTTTTCCTCCTACTTTTCCAGAAATAAGGAAGAAGAACTACTACAAATAGGACAGAGAAAAAAAATCAATAAATCTACCAAAATATTATTTGCTCTAGAACATCGAGATTAAAAAATCAGATTGCCAGGGGCACCTAGGTAGCTCAGTCAGTTAGGTGTCTACCTCTGGCTAACGTCATGATCTCAGGGTCCTGGGATCAAGCCCCATGTCAGGCTCCCTGTTCAGCAGGGATTTTGCTTCTCCTGCCTTCTCCAACCCCCGCTCATGCTCTCTTTCTCTAATAAACAAACAAACAAATAAATAAACATCTTTTTTAAAAAATTAAAAAAATAAGACAGATTGCCAGCGTTCAGTTTAGAGGTCTTTTTGGACTTTTCTCATCCCAGACTACCCTAAGAATGTCCCAAGGGGCTTTTGTTTAACTGTTCTTAATCACAGTTACTTCAAGCATTCAAACTAACAAGCAGGTACAAACTTAAAATGTGATTGCACAGAGAATCTCCTAATGGGATTACTGTAAGGATGCTCTGCTTCCCTAAATAGAGTGCTAAATTTACTAACATCTTGTACATGAACTCTGTCTGCTTTACTGGTTGCACACAAACCATGGGGACTTCTGCCAACTGTCTGAGTGCAAACTGTGGCAAATGTTAATGGAGTTTGCAAGAACTCTGTAATTTTAGTGGTGAGAAGGAAAATATTAACAAATTAAATGAAAATTTTTATTGCATTAAATTGCTTTTTCTCTTAGGTGTACTGTTAATTTGCATGTGCAGCATGTTCCGATGTTCCAATCACCCTTTATTTTTTTCTTATTAATAGGCTTACTGAATACCCAAAGCTAGAACAGAACCTAAGTTTCCTGAGCGCCCCGTTTGCTCTTAATTATCATTGTATACTGCAGTTGTACATTAGGGCCCACTGGCCACTGTCTGGTACCCCAGAAACACCAAGGAAGTTGATGCAAGTCAAGCTTGACATTTCCTATCCACAGCCCAAGAGTCGATACAAAACGCAACAGCACTGGCTGATAAACCTCTTTCCCTCTGCTTTCACCTATTAGAATCCTCTCAGTTGCTACCTTTAATTAAGCCTGCAATTTCAAATGGTTTTCATGAAGCACACAGAACATAAGCAAATGATCAAAGAGAGAAAGCCACTGAGTTTCAGAAAGGACAAAACAGCCATCCACCAGGTCTATGAAAAAGTGCATAATTCTTGTTTCTTTATATATGAAAGTTAAGGTTAGTTGAGAATATCAAGGAAAAAGACCACTTGTTAGATGTCTATAAATGGGCAGAATTTAACAACTCTGAAATAAGAAAAGGATACAGATCTACAATGGTTGAATAATCTCTATCAGTGAGAGGGCACAGAGAATAAAGAAATGGGAACACTTAGGTTTCCCTTAAAACTTTAGAAGCTCAAGACGGGAAGACTCTGTGCAGATAAAGGATTAAAATTTAGAAATAAGGGCGCCTGGTTGGCTCAGAGAGAAGAGCATCTGACTCTTGATCTTGGGGCCATGAGTTTGAGTCCCACGTTGGATGTAGAGATTACAAAAAAAAAAATTTTTTTTTTTAATTAGAAATAGTTTGCTAATAACCAAGGTGCTCTGGACTAGACTGCCAACATGTATTAGAGAACATACCTCCCCAGGTGTTCTAAATAGATTATATCTCTGAATTTTAAAATGGAAAAATAATCTTGAACACCTCCTTCTCCTGCTTCTGAAGTCTTTCGTCAGGTCCTACCGAGTCTTTCTCTAAACTCTTTCTTACATTAGGAAAATGTGAAACACATGTGACACACAGAAACAAAATTCCTTTTCCTTCCTTTCCATCTTCATCACTACAATCCTAGTCCAAGCCCCCATCACCACCCATCTAAGGCCGAACCAAACAGCCAATTAACTGAATGTCCATCCTGTGTTCTACTCTGTCCTATTTCTCATTGCTGCCCAATCCTCCTAACACATTATAGCATAGCTTTGATGATGTGTCATTCTGTGCTCCCTCAAAAATCTTCTACGTTCTCCAGTCTCTAAGGATAAATGCAGCTTCTTCCTCTATGCTTTTTTCATATGTAATTCTCAAATGGAAACCCTAAAAAGCAACATAGTTGGTAGGAAAGGGCTGCTTTGACCCAAACTTTTTACTTTAAATAAGCCAAGAAATTTCACTAAGAAAAATAAATTATAAGGTATTATCTTTATCATAAGGAAAAGAGGGAAAAACTGCTGAGATAATTTAAAGGAGAGTTCAAATCTCTAAACTATTTTTTTAAGATTTAATTTATTTATTCATGAGAGATATAGAGAGAGGCAGAGACACAGGCAGAGGGAGAAGCAGGCTCCCATAGGGAGCCCTCCGAGGGACTCAATCCCAGGATCCTGGGATCACGACCTGAGCCAAAGGCTCAGATATTGAGCTCCCCAGGTGCCCCCCTAAACTATTTTAATAGTCCCCCTGAAAGACAATGGAAGTAACTGTGTATGGGGTAGGAGGAGAGAATGTGTGCAGGTGCATATGTAGACAAAAGAATATTAGAGAAACTGGTCATGACAGTTGCCTTTATACTGACTGACTGTTATGAGAAGATTAACTTGAACCTTCTGATTTTTTGAATACTGCCTCTGTTAGCTAACTCAAATGTAAAAAATATATTTTACAAAGTAGAATGGAAAAGATAACTTCAACAGTACCTTTTAAAAAACTTTTTATATTAAATGACTTAGAATCCTTTATAAAAAAAAAGGAAAAAATAACATTTAAGAATGGTACTAAATTTTTTGGTATAAAGCAAGGAAATATTCTTTAGCTTTTCCAACACAATGATCAAATAAAGAAAGTAATTTGCAGCAGAGCTAGGGTTAAAATAATACTTAAAAAACAAAACACCTTTCTCAGGTTCCAAACCCCATCCAGATCATCAGGACCACTCTAGTTCAGTAGTACACAGAGATGTTTCCAAAAGAGTCTGCAGAGGGGAGATAACTCCTTTTTAAAAATGAGCAGTTTCCCAAGTTCACAACCAAACTCCCTTGTCCACTTCACAGCAGTCATTCCCACACTTTCTCAAACTCTGCTCTGGTGATTCCTCACACTCCCAATACTTTACCTCTCACAGTACAAATCTTTAAAAATGCCTATTTTTCTCCAAGGCATCTTTCCTAGAAACAAGATATTTTGCCTCTTTAGTTTTCACCAAAATCTTAGGAAATCCAATTCAGAATTCCATAGCAAATGAGATTTCTTGGTATTCTGACTTCTGAGAAAGTTTTACGGGTCTCATTTGCAACCTGCTCAATTTCCCCCCACAATTTAATAATAATACATCAATTCTTTCCATTTAAAAGCATTTTATTCAGCTTCTTGCTAAGACAAAAAAAGACAGTAGTGAATTATAAAGCAAAAGCCTGTTGCACTATCCTTACTTGAAGTAGGGTTCATCCTGAAACGAGAAACAACCATGTAATAAATTAAGCGCTACTGGGGGATCCCTGGGTGGCTCAGCGGTTTAGCGCCTGCCTTCGGCCCAGGGCGTGGTCCTGGAGTCCCGGGGTCGAGTCCCACATCAGGCTCCCTGCATGGAGCCTGCTTCTCCCTCTGTCTATGTCTCTGCCTCTCTATCTCTCTGTCTCTCATGAATAAATAAAATCTTTTTAAAAAATTAAGCGCTATTTATTTACAGAACAGCTGCTCAACTGAAGGAAAAATGTTATTTCACACTTGCTTCCAGTGAATATTAAGCTTTTAGAGGTTCAGCCTTCAATTGTGAACCATTAAAATAACAAGAGAATAAGAAAAGGTGAAAAATGAACTGTCTTTTCATTGATAAAGTTGTGATTTCTTCCTTTATCAGTCACTATCTGAAAATTTAAAGTAATATTTTAAATTTTACTTTTTTTCCCTTCCCAGGTTCATTCTGGTGGATATGCTAATAATGAGTTCAATACCCAAAATGTAGGAAAAGGGATGGAAATAAATGACATGTATAATTCACAGCCTAGAGAATCCATCCCTGGATAAATATGCATTCACTTATATTTCTCTAACATCCTTACTCCCCAGGAACTCAAAAGATTTTACAGCATAAAAACAGCACTAATCAACTGAACATGAAAAGAGCCTGTTAATCTGTCTTCTGGGGGATTTCATGCTTTCCACTTCCAGATCTTAGAACAAGCCCACTGAACATGGGAGGCCTCTCCCTACCACCAGCAGCGAATATAAAAGGCCTTCAGACCCCTCCAGCTAACATTTCAGTTACTCTCACCCAATCAACTCCATTCAGGATCAAGAGAGCTTGAGCCCCAAACCCAGAGTACCTCTTAGACACTCAGGCTCCCTGCTTTTATTTTGCTCCACTCTCAATAGGACACATCTCCATATACCTAAGGGGAATCTTAATTATTATCCACTTTCACCTTTGCTGTTCTAGGCCAAAAGCCTCCCAGAACTTTTTTCTGCTCCACTTTAAATACCCAATCCCAGCACCAATCCCCAGTATACAGACCTACAGCAATTTCAGCCTTGTAGAAGCAAAAAACTCAGGTGGTAGAGGCCATAATTCCCCTACAGTCCTGGTTAGAACTTTTGTTGGCAATATGGGAGCATTTATGAGTAGTTAAATGTGTATATTTATATGCAAGAGAAATGAAGAAAGATAAGCAGACACCAAGACGTGATGACCTTTTAAAAAGTACTTAGGATAGCTTCAGAAACAAAACAGGTGTGTTACTTTAATACCTCTTATTTGCATCCATATTCTATTTATTGATACATCTTCTGTTCATTTCTCCTCATCTTTCCTGCTTCCAAAATGCTCTCTATCAAAGGTATTTTTGCCCTCCCTCTGCCTATACCAGAATCTTTCGTTATGCCCACTCATTAAGATATGTTTAGCTACCAAAGATAATGATAATTTCTTAAAACAAAGCCAAAATTGTTCACATTACTTGGTTATACGAACATCAGAAATATAACACCATCTAATGGGGGAAAAATCCTTAATCATTGGTCAGTCAACCAACCTAAGTACCTATCCCCCCTCCATCACTTAATGGTCCTATAGCCCTGGACAGTTTGCTTAAGTTCTCGGACACTCAGTTCTCTCAGCTTCAAAATGGGTAGAATAATATTTGCCTAACTTAATTTAAATAATAAACTGATAGAAGGATTCTTAAAGTTCTGTCTGATAACAGACAAACATAGAATAATAATTACCAAAGGTAGATGGTCAACTGTGAGACCTAACTATATGAGACCCATTCAAAATAAATCAGTGCAAATATAATGGGAAAACCTAGAATGGTGCTGAAGTCAAAAGCAACTCCAAACTTGATAATCACTCATCATAATTAAAATATCCAGCTCAAGAAGAATAAAGGGGAGTCTCAGTCTTTGGGTCTATTCCACCTTTAGATCCCAGGCTGTAGCTAAAAACAGTGCAGTTGCTTGCCAGCTAGCTGGTCAGTGCCAGAGCATTCCTCTTGGGTAGAGTCCTATTCTAGAATAATTTGAGAATGAATGAGGAGTTACTTTGGTAACTGCATTTGCACAGTCGTGCTGGGGATCAGCACTGCAACTGTACAATAAAACTTTTTTCCTCTTAGACTGGCAATGTCCATCCAAGTCAGGGTATCTGTAGATCCTATCCTCTATGCCAGACTGAAGATAAAGCAACTGTCTGCTTTTCAGACTACTAAAATTTAATACAGTACATATATACTATATCAAATACACGTATAAACACACACTAAGCTTCTAAATCTCTAGAGGGAAAGGAGTAAATATATATTGAGCTCTATGTGTCAGAAACCACAAGGTAACAGAGATTTCATTTAATCCCTAAAAACACCCTGCGACGGAGGTATTATTATTCCAATTTTTACAGATGAGAACACTGAAGCTCAAATAGATTAAATAACTTGCCCAAAGCCACAAAGCTAATAAGTAGCAGAGTCAAGACTTGAATTTAGTTTTGCCTAACTCCAAAGCCCATATTGCTTCTTTTTCTTCTCAGTGGTGTTAACTACAGTAACTTTCTTGTGTCTTCATTTCACCCTCATTCCTGACAGGTACCTGTGTGTCCTGGTTGTGTCTCTATAGGCTCACAAAGGGATAGAGGAAATTTTCCCAGAAGACTTCTTTTCCCACATTTACTTCCTATTCCTGTACAAACTATTCTGTCTTAGGTTGAATTACCAGGCTAGACCCCACAGTCTGCCATACTACATTTCGCTAATTAATATATGCCTAGAGCATGAAAGTTCTGTTATCTTCCTTGTGCACTTTAACAGCCATAGTTTTGGAGCATGGTTTCATTTTCTAAGCTGGTTCTTATCACTTAAAGAGCATTAGTGCCTAGGACTATGCCTCACACATAGTAGGTACAGAGGGAGAATATCTGTTGATTTGCTGATTAATCAAAGATTTCTTTATTCCTCTAGTTATCTTGCTATATTTCAATCAAGAGACTTTACAGGAGTCCAATTCCAAGAATGAATTATCTCTCATTAAAGATAATGTTTTGAAAAATTAAAAAATACTGTTATTCTGAATAACTTTTGCAAGGGCTTCTTGCCCTCTCTAAAGAGAAAAAAAAAACACTGAAAATATACAATAAAACATAGACAACTGTTTTGCTTAGGATAGTTAAGACTGACTTTTCCTGCCTTTTTTACATATATTAAATTTTTTCTGTAACAGGCATGTGTTATTTTCATAATTATGGAAACTGAACTCACTCTGGATAAACTTTGCATTTTTAACACTTTCTATACAGTGTGGGGTTATTTTCTTTCTCAGATATAATCAATAGGAATTGTGTATTCATTAATTCATGCCTATGCCTCCAGAACTTGTTACATAACATCAACATATTAAAGATAATTATTCTTCTCTCCATTCATGGAATGTTGTTCTTGCTCTAGGTGGATATGTCTCATCTCTGCATTCTTTTCAAGCAGATGGAAATTTCTTATACAATCTCTACAGAATATTATTAATCTTTTTTGAAAATGAGCACTAGAATAACATCTGGCCTTGATATAGCCCCAATCTATAGTCTTTTAACTTTACGTGTGTTATCTTTTCAAAGACATTAAAGTACTTTAATCACAGCGGAACTCAAATAGAATGAGCTACTTTATGTAGTAGGAAGTTCCCTACTAACGGAAGTATTCAAAGCAAAGATCTCCCATAAGGGGATTCCTGTGCTGGGAGGTTGTACAGCTGAATTTTATGGCTACCTTCCCTTTCTAGGATTTTAAAATAAAATTTTTGACAAGTCCACTCCAGCGATACAATGGTTGCATGCTGTCCTCTGTTGTGTCACGTCCTTTTCTCAGCTCACCGTTCAAATCAACCCAGAGAAGATTCCCTTCTGATCCAGCCTGACTTAGCAGGCTACCTGATTAATTCTTGTGGAGACCAAATTCCCATAATTATTAACAGATCCTTGCTACTTGAAATGACAAAAATGTGCTGAAATACTGTTGTCAGCAAAATGTCACTGTATGTCTTACATATGGATCTGTTGCAGCCTGCAAAACACTGTCTCCACGAGGGACAGCCAAAATGAAGAGTTATGTGGGAGTAATAAAATATGATAACTAGGCCTGCAACCTCAAGAATAAGCCCAGCTGCGCATGCACACACATCTACAAGAAAGCCTGCTGATAACAAAAGCAAAGAAAAATCCAAATTATGTCCAGCATGTGTGCGCTTCATGGCAGGGCTGGTCCGGGAACTGTCCTTTTAAGCACCACAGCAAGAAACCAGGGAACTGTCCTTTTAGCACCACAGCAAGAAACCCTGGTGTAAGCCTAAACACAGGCACCCAAAGCTGGGCCATGAGAAAAATCTGTTAAAGCTCCTACAAAGAAATAAACAAACACTGTATGGGTGTTTGTTTTTTAAGTATGCTATATTCTATTTCATAACCCTTTAATTTAAAGGATTAATTTAAAATAAAATCCTGTAAGTACTTTGATAAAAGTTAACAAAATCCCAAATGAAAACCAAAGGTATATTAAGTCAGCCTCTCAAACTGAACCCAAGAAACCAATAATTGGCCTGCACTGTCAAGAACTGCTTTGCAATCTCCACCACCAGCCCTACTAAGAAACACAACACATTTACACATACCCTAAATCAGATGTTGAAAACATAGAACATGCTCAGAGCCCTCTCCAGGGAGAGACTCAATTTCTAGGACAGATTATGCTTGCTGAATACCAAACCATCACTGCCACACCACCACTCCACCCCCCCCCCCCTTCCCAAGCAATCAAATTCTCTTTCAGGGAGAATTGAAGGCCTTATGGGTCATGAGTTCCAAAGAAAAAATGCTGCAGTATTTCAAGAACCAGGTTACAGGCAACGTGCTACAGAGCTTCCAGCAGTTTAAGTCTGATTCCCCTGAGATTCCTACCAGAATGGTACCGGATGCTAATGTTCTCCAGCCATTTGCATTACACATCAAAAAAAAAAAAAATTGGGGGGTGGGGGAAGGAAAGAAAAAAAAGTCCCCTCACCCCGCATTATCTTCTAATGCACGGGGAGAAAAGAGAGGTACAGAGAGATGGTGAAACAGCGAAAGCCTACCACACCCGAAATCTCTTTTGCAAAGCTAAAACATCCCCCAGCCCTGACACATCGATAGCTCTCTGAAGGCTCTCCAGGTTCAAACTTGAGAAAATAGTTATAAAAAGCACTATTCCCCCCTTTGCTCCCAAAGCCCTCACCCACATTTCCTGCTTCCATTCCTGCTTCTCCGGTGCCCGCCGTGCACTAAAAAGAATTTTCCTCGGGCGGCAGAGCTGGCTCCATGCTAATGATTTCTCCCTCTCCCTGAATTAGCCAGATGCAGTGCCAAGTTTCTCCCCCCTCTCCCCAAACAGATGACATCCTTTAATCCTGAACCCTGAGGCCCAGAATCTTGGAATCTCCCGATATAAAATGCATCCCCCCCCCCCCCCCGCCCGTGTTTCAAAAACTGCAATGTAAGTGAGGAAGAGGGCACGGGCACAGGCACAGGGTGGAGTAGTTGGAAGGAATGCATGGCTCGAAGAATCCTATTTGTCAGACTGCAAAAAATGATTCGCACTCCCCCCACCCCCCAACACCCGACCTCTAAGCTGAGGCCTCCGCAGGGGTCTGAAGGCCCCGGCTAAGCCCCCACCCCCCCTGGAAAGTTAACAGCCAAGTCTCCACCGGTGGTTGCCGCAGGGATGGAGCTGAGCTCTAAGCAAAAATGCAGAGGCTCTGCGGTCCCCCAGGGACCAAGTGGGAACCAGAGAGGAGGGGTCCAGGTCTCTGCAGCTGGGAGTCCTGTAAGCCGAGCGCGAGGAAGCCCGGGGCGCTGCTGGCAGGGGTGGGGGGGGAAGGGAGGGAGGAAGGAGGAGAGCAACGAGCTCCGCATCGGGTGGCGTAGGGATGGGGGTGGGGGAAGGGGGGATTCTGAAAGTGATGTGCTCCCCACTGCAGGAATCCTGGCCTGCCCAGGAAGGTCCCGGGGGCCCCCCGCACCGCCCCAGAGCGCCCAGCCAGGCAGGGACGGGCGCACCCCAGGAAAGGGCAGGGGGAGTCCCGGGCTGCTGCGGCCGGTAACGACCCGGAGCCCGGGGGGGGGGGGGGGGGGGAGGCTGCGGCAGGGCGCGGGGGAGGGGCAGGGCGGCCCCGACCCGACAGCGAGGCCCTCCCCGGGGAGCCCGCGGGGCCCCGACCGGTCCCGGCCTCCGCCTCCGGGGGGCTGCACCGCCGCAGGGGCCCGCGGGAGGCCAGCGCCCCCCGAGCGGCCCGGGCGCGACCTCCCCGCGGCGACCCGCACGCACGGCCGAGGTGCGAGCCTCGCAAACAGCCGTCCGCCAGCGGCGGCCCCGACCCCGGCCCCGACCCCGACCCCGACCCCGGCCCCGACCCCGGCCCCGGCCCCGAGCCCGAGCCCGACCCCGCCGCGCGCCCTGCGGCAGAGCCCCCGGCGCGGGATGGGCGAGGAGCGCGGGGAGGCCGGCCCCGGGCGACTTACGGCGGCGGCGAGGGCGGCGGCGGCGGCGGCGGCGGCCCTAGCGCGGGGCCCGGGAGGCGCGGCCGGACTGCAGAGGCGCCGGGGCTGCGGCGGGCGGGACTGCGGTGGGCGCCATCTTGAGGCTCCCCGCCCGCCCCCCGCGCCCGCCGCCCCGGCACGAGCCCCGCCGCGCGCCCCCGCCGCCGCGCGCCCCCGCCCCGCCCCCGCCCCCGCCCCCGCCCCCGCGCCGACCCCCGCCCGCGCCCGCCCGCGCCCGCGCCCGCGCCCGCGGCCCACCTACCCCTGCAGGACGCGCCCGCTCGCCCGCAGCGCGCCGCGCCGCCCGCCTGCCCGCCTGCCCGCCTGCCCGCCCGCGCTCGCTGGCTCCCGGGCCGGAGTCCCCGCGCCGCCCGGACCGGATCCGGGGCGAGGCAGCAGGGCGCCGGCAGGGGGCGCCGCGCCCGAGCGCCTCGCGAGCGTCCCCGGGCCCGCCTCCCCGACGCCCCCGCGGAGCCGCGTGCAGGGCGGGGGGGGGGGGGCGCACCGGGCTGGGCGGCTCCGGTCGGCGGCGGGACACCCGCCAGCACCGGGACCTGGAGCCCGAAGGTGCCGGCCCGCCTCCCCGACGCCCCCGCGGAGCCGCGTGCAGGGGGGAGGCCGGGGGGGGCGCGGAGTGGGGGGCGCACGGGGCTGGGCGGCCTCGGGTCCGCGGCGGGACACCCGCCAGCACCGGGGAGAGGAGCCCGAAGGTGCCGGCCCGCCTCCCCGACGCCCCCGCGGAGCCGCGTGCAGGGGGGAGGCCGGGGGGGGCGCGGAGTGGGGGGCGCACGGGGCTGGGCGGCTCGGGTCCGCGGCGGGACACCCGCCAGCACCGGGGAGAGGAGCTCGAAAGTGCGGGCCCGCCTCCCCGACGCCCCCGCGGAGCCGCGTGCAGGGGGGAGGCCGGGGGGCGGGCACGGGGGGCGCGCACCGGGCTGAGCAGCCGCGGGACGGCGGGGGAGCTGGAGCCCGAAGGTGCGGCGTGACCCTGGTGGAGGCCGCGAGTCTCACCTGTCTCCGGAGCGGCGGCCGCAAGGGCGACGCCCCGCAGTCCGGCCAGGCTCCGCTGTCGGAGAGCCGACACCCCTAAGCACAGGCAACTCCATCTACAGGATCTTGGGGCGGCTGAAAGACAAACCAAACACACACACACACACACAAACCCAAAACCCAAAACAAAACCAGAAATCCCGCAGCAGTCTATCAGCAGCGGTTGGAGCGTTGGGATTCGGCGCACGGGGCCCCGGTGGCGGGAGGAGGGACACGCCGCATCCCTGACGGCCCCCAGGTGGGCCGCTGCGTAAGGGCACCTCCATCCTTTCGGACCTCGGCAGGCGCGAACGTCTGAACCGCCTAGGAGGAGGCGGACGGTGACAGTGAGAGCGCCCCTCAGTCAGGGTCCCCCTCCTACAGGTGTCTTCCCACCGCAAGTTCGGTGGCCAGGCTGCCGCTCACCGGCCGCGTGGCTTTGGAACCCGATCAGCCTGTCTACACCGCAGGAAAAGACTTGCAGACGCTGTCAGTGAGAGCGAGCGACCGCGGCACCAACCTGGGCGGCTCGTGGGGAGGCTTGGAGAGAGGGCATCTCACCTGGCGCGCGGTGTGCCCATCACGTAGTGGGCCAATGCCTACGTTTTTAAGTATCTTTACCGAGATGTATGTGACATGCGATAAGCCACGCAAGTTTAGAGTGCAGAATTTTGATGTGTGTGTACACGCAGGAAATTATCACCACCATCTACCTACCCGTCACCTCCAACATACCCGTCACCTCCAAAAGGTTCCCCTGCCTCTTTGTAATCCTTCCATGTATCACTCTCCCACTCTCTCTCTCTCCAGGCAACCACTAATCTGCTTTCTATTACTGTACATTAGTTTGCATTTTTCAGAATTTTAAATACATGGAATCATACAGTATGTACCTCTCTTTTTCTTTTTTTTCTTTCTTTTTTATTTTACTTTATTTTATTTTGTTTTATTTTATTTTATTTTACTTTATTTTATTTTATTTTATTTTGTTTTGTTTTGTTTTGTTTTGTTTTATTTTATTTTATTTTATTTATTTTTTTTTGGTATGGCTCCTTCCTCTCACACAACTGTCTTGAGATTATCCTGCTGTTGATGCCACAGTTGCCTATCAATAGCTAATTTTTTTTTTTATTGCTGAGTAGCGTTCATTATAGGAATATACACAGCGTGTGTATCCAGTCACTTGTTGATGACATTTAGGTTATTTCCGGATTTGCCTATTAAAAATAAAGCTGATAGTGTTTGTGTGCAAGTTTTTGCATGAATATGCTTTGTGTGCATATGCTTTAATTTGTCTTGGGTATAAATGTCTAGGAATAGAATGACTAAGTCCAATTATAGGTGTATATTTAACTTATTAAGAAAGGGCCAACCTACTTTCCAAAGTGATTGTGCCATTTTATAGTCCTACTAGCAGCATATGAGAGTTTCAGTTACTCCGCGTCTTTGGCAACATTACCTATGATCTTTTGTCTTTTAGCCATTCTAACTGGTGAGTAGAATGACTAAAAGTATCTTACTGGGGTTTTGATTGGCATTTTCCCTAATGACTAAGATATTTAGCATCTTTTTCTGAGCTTATTGTAATCAGTAAATCTACTTGGGTGAAGTGTATGTTCAAGTCCTTTACCTATTTTTAAAGTCGGGTCGTTTGTTTTCTTATTGTTGAGCTTTGAGAGGTATGTATATATTCTAAATACAGTCTTTTATCAGATACATGATTTGTAAATATTTTCTCCCGGTCTGTGCATATCTTTTTGTTCTTTTAATTAGTGTCTTTCAAAGAGCAGAAATTCTTAATTTTTATGAAGTCTGATTTATTATTTTCTCTTCTTCTATGGATCATGTTTTTGTAGTCATACCTAATGTTTTTTTTCACATGGATATCTAGTTGTTCCTGCACTATCTGATTACCTTTGTACCCTTGTTGAAAATCAATTATTCAGCTATGTTGAGGGTCTGTTTCTGGATTCTCTATTCTGTTTCATTGATCTATCTTGACACTAAACACACTGTCTTGATTGCTCTAGCTTTATAATATATCTTGAAGTCAGCGTAAGCCTTCTGATTTTGCTCTTGTTTTTTTTTTTCCCCTGTATTGATTTTGCTATTTCAGGCCCTTTGCATTTCCATATTAATTTTAAAATTGACTTATCAAATTATGCAAAAATAAAGCCCCCTGAGATTTTAATCAAGATTGCTTTCAATACATAGATTAGTTTGGGGAGAACTGACATGATAACAACAACATAGAGTATATCACTCCATTTATTTCGGTTCTCTTTAATTCATCTCAACAATATTTTGTAGTTTTGAGAATAACAAGTCTTGTTCACCTTTCTGAGATTTACTGCTAAATATTTTGCATTTTTGATGCTCCTGAATAGTATTTTTCAATTTCAATTTCTGATTGTTCCTCAGTAGTACATAGAAGTACAATTAATTTTTATAAATTAATTTTACGTGCTGCAATTTTGCTAAATTCACATATTAGCTATAGTAGATTTTTTGTAGATTCCATTAGATTTTCTACAAAGACAATCATGTCATCTGCAAATAAACACAGTTTTGTTTCTTCCTTTGCAATCTGAATACTTTTTGTTCCTTTTTCTTGCCTTGTTGCACTGGTTAGGACCTCTAGTACTTTTTGAATAGAAGTTGTAAAAGCAAATATCTCTGTTTTGTTCCTCATCTTAGGAGGAAAATATTCTATTTTTCTTTTGATATGATGTCAGCTATAGATTTTTCCTAGATGCCCTTTATTGTGTTGAGGTCTTGTCTATTCTTACTCTCCTGAGAGTTTTATCAGGAATTGAACTTTGCAATCCTTTTTTTGCATATGGCTTTTGTTTTTAGTCTGTTAATATAGTGAATTACACCCATCTATTTTCACATATTAAACCAACCTAATAATGTATAGATCACAGAGTATTATCCTTTTCGTATATTGTTAGATTTTACTTACTAACACTTTGTTAAGAATTTTTACATCTATGGGATGCCTGGGTGGCTCAGTGGTTGAGTGTCTGCCTTCAGTTCAGGACATGAGCCTGGAGTCCCAGGATCAAGTCCCTCATCAGGTTCCCCACAGGAGGCCTGCTTCTCTCACTGCCTATGTCTTTGCCTCTCTGTATCTCTCATGAATAAATAAAATATTTTTTAAAATTATTACATCTATGTTCACGAGGTTTATTGGTCTGTAGGTCTGTAGTTTTCTTGTAATGACTTGTCTGGCTCTGGTATCAGAGTAATGCTGACCTCACAAAAAGAGTTAGGAAGTATTCTCTCTTCCTCAAGTTTCTGGAAGAGTTTGTATAGAGTTCATATTAATTATTTCTTCTTTAAATGTTTGGCGGAATTGCCCAGTGTGATTACCTGGGCCTGGAGTTTTCTTTGAGTGAAGGTTTTTATTTTTTTATTTATTTTTTAAAAGTAGGCTCCATACCCAATATGGGGCTTGAACTCATGACCCCAAGATCAAGAGTTGCATGCTCTATTGACTGAGCTAGCCAGGCACCCCAAGGGAAGGGTTTTGTTGTTGTTGTTTTTTAAATTTGTTTATTTATTTGAGAGAGAGAGAGAGAGAGAGAGTGTGTGTGTGTGTGTGTGTGTGTGTGTGTGTGTGTGTGTGTGTGTGAGAGAATGCCCAGGGAGACAGAGAAGCAGACTCCCTGCTGAGTAGGGAGCCCAATGTGGAGCTCCATCCCAGGAAAAAATTTTTAAGCATAAATGTAATTCCTTTAATAGTTGTAGGGCTATTCTGATTTTTAAATTTTTTTCTTGAATGAACTTGGTAGTCGTTTCTTTCAAGAAATTTCTATTTCAGGCAGCCTGGGTGGCTCAGTGGTTTACAGCCGCCTTCAGCCCAGATCCTGGAGACTAGGGATCGAGTCCCACGTCGGGCTCCCTGCATGGAGCCCGCTTCTCCCTCTGCCTATGTCTCTGCCTCTAGACTCTGTCTTTCTCTGTGTCTCTTATGAATAAATAAATTTTAAAAATCTTTTTTTTAACTAAAAAAAAAGAAATTTCTATTTCATCTAAGTTGTTGAATTGATGGGCATAAAGTTGATCATAATATTCCCATATTATTCTTTTACCATCAACAGAATGTAGTAATAATGCTAACTCTCTTATTCCTGAGATTGGTAACTTGTGTCTTCTCTCTCTCTCTTTTTTTCCCTAATTAGTGTGGCTGTAAGTTTATTAGTTTAATTGGTCTTTGCAAAGAAGCACTTTTTGGTTTCATTGGTTTTTCTCTACTGATTTTTGGTGTTCTATTTCATTGATCTTTATTATTTCCTTTACTCTGCTTACTTTGAGTTTCATTTGCTTGTTTTCCCTAGTTTCTCAAGTGGAAGCTGAAGTAATTGATTTGAGACCTTCTTCTTTTCTAAAATAGGCATTTATTGCTATAAATTTCTCTCCAAGCACTGCTTTAGCTGCTGCATCCCACACATTCTGATATGTTGGATTTTCATTATAATTCAGTTAAAGAAATTTTCTAATTTCCCCTTTGATTTCTTCTTTGCCTCATGGATTATAAATGTATTATTTAGTTTTCAAACATCTGTGAATTTCTTAAGTAACTTTCTGTTGTCAATTTCTAATTGTATGCATTGTGGCCAGAGAACATGATTTGTATGACTTAAATCTTTTGGGGGGACTTGTTTTATGGGCCAAAAATATGATTTATCTTGGTAAATGTACCGTGTGCAATTGAGAAGAGTGTGTTTTTGCTGTTAGATGAAATGCTCTACAAATGTCAATTAGGTCAAGTGGATTGATAGTGATATTCAAGTATTCTATATCTTTACTGATTTTTTTTCTATTTGTTCTATAATTTTTAAAAGAAGTACGTTGAGGGGCGTCTGGATGGCTCCATTGGTTAAGCATTTCCCTTTGGCTCAGGTCATGATCCCAGGGTCCTTGGGTGGAACCCCACGGTCAGGCTCCCAGCTCAGCAAAGAGCATGCTTCTCCCTCTCCACCTAACTGCTGCTCCCCGTTTGTGCTCTCTCTAAATATATATCATATAAAGGAATAACATCTTTAAATAAAATAAAATCAAAGTGGTATGTTAAATCTATGAATATAATTGTAGATTGGTCTGTTTCTTCTTGCAATTCGATCAGTGTTTACTTCATATTTTGAAGTTCTGTTATTAGGTACCTTAATGTTTGGGATTGTTATGTCTTCCTGATGAATTAACTCCTTTATTATTATGGAATGAACTTCTTTACCTCTGGTTATATTTTTACTCTGAAATTTACTTTGTCCAATATAGACTAGCATGGTATTTCTTTTTACATTCTTTTAATTTTGCCTATTTATTATATCTTTATATTTAAAGTAGGTTTCTTTTAGGCAACATACATTGAGTCTTGGTCTTTTCTTCCCATCTAATATCTCTGTTTTTCAATTGAGATGGTTAGACCATTTACAGTTCATATGAGTATTAATATGGCAGAGGTTAAATCTAATAATGTGCTCTTTCCTATTTGTTCTTTCTATTCTTTGTTTCTTCTATTTTCTGCCTTATTTTGATTAACTAGAATATATTTTGTCATTCCCTTTTACCTATATTGCTAACTTATTAGCTGTAACTCTTTGTTGTGTTATTTTGCTACTACGTAAATTTAAATATTACCTTAACTTGGGTACTAAATTAAACTGTAAGTAAGTTCTCTGACCATTTGAATTTTGGGTGCTTTGTACACAGTAGGTTTTCAATATATATACTCACTTAAAGTATGAGCATTTGTTTCTTCTCATCTTGCATCAACAGACTTTTGGTGATTGAATGCTTAGGGTGCTCCAGATAACTGAACTAAAAGTTGGTCTCAGTTGAAGCAGGCCTCATACTACATAAAGAGATGGAGCACTGATTTCCAATATGGTAACTAAATCAAGGTAATTATAAGGAGAAGGAAAGAAAGAAATTCAACAAAAATGGTTAAAACTAGAATTATTAAAGCTGTTTGTAGCATATTGTATAAGAAAGCCAATGTGTAAATACATTAGAAAAATAAGTTTGAGGTCCCAGATTAAAAAAAAATAGGTTCAATCCCGTAACATAAAGAAACCCTTTTCTCATAATAGATGCCTCTGTAAATAGGTGTTTTTTTTTTTTAAGATTTTATTTAATTATCCATGAGAGACACACAGAGGGATGCAGAGACATAGAGGAAGAAGCAGACTCCTCGAAGGGAGCCTGATGCGGGACTGGATCCCCAGACCCAGGATCATGCCCTGAGCTGAAGGCATACGCTCAACCACTGAGCCATCCAGGCATCCCTGTAAATAGTTTTTATCTTGCATTTTCCAAATCTCTGATTGTTACAAGCAGGATGTATGTCTTCCTTATTGAAGCTACTTTTCCTGGAAATCAGTCCCTTTGGAGCTATAATCAGACATTTGCCAAACAGTGAGAGAGGACAGAGTTCTGTATCCTTTCTCCAACATTTTAACACATGTGGAAATTCAGCCTCTGGGATCACATGGGGATCAAATAATAGAATCTGTTACTTTTAAGCTCCCAGGTAGCTAAAGTTACAAACTTTTTGATATATAAGAATATTTGCTGACTCCATGAGAATCTTTGAAGTCATCAAAAATGTCAAGGATTTCCTTTAACAACTAGGCTCATATCAGAAAAAAGCTCAATGCACTGAGAAATGAGTTTCCATTTAAAACTTTCTTTTTTTTTAAATTTTATTTTATTTTATTTATGATAAGCACACAGTGAGAGAGAGAGAGAGGCAGAGACACAGGCAGAGGGAGAAGCAGGCTCCATGCACTGGGAGCCTGATGTGGGATTCGATCCCGGGTCTCCAGGATCGCGCCCTGGGCCAAAGGCAGGCGCCAAATCGCTGCGCCACCCAGGGATCCCCGAGTTTCCATTTAGAAAGATGAACGAGGGATTAGATTTACCCAGTGTTGCTCCAGAGGGTGAAACCAAGACCAGGGGTGAGAATTCCTAGGAGAGAGATGCCAACTCAAAAGGAGGAAGGATGTTCTTACAGAGCTTGATCAGCAGCTAAACAGACCACCTCTGAGGAAAGGAGCCAAGGTGTTAGTTCAAGGAGATGCTGTAAGATCAGTCATTCTGGACATTTTAGGATCAAGGACTCCTTTGCAAATCTGATAAGAGCTATGAAATCATTCCTCCCAGATAAATTCACAGACCCATGCACACACATGCACATAGACTAAGGCACAGTTTTACGTTCAGTTGTGAGGCTCGTCCTTGAATCCCAGGTGAAGAATGTCCAGTGTACACAGATGTTTAAAGTATGAAGTGGGACTATGCTCCTTCCCGTCTGAGAGCCTGTCACCCTCTGGTTCTATCCGCATCACCACTTCCACCTTTAGAGGTCATCTAGGGCTTCCTGATGGAAATAGAGCAGAAGTACTTTCCTTTGGGATGTTCTCCTCACTTCTCTTTTTTACCTTTTGACCCAATAATAATTTACTTAATCTTCTATCTCTCATTCCAGACATTACTGCTTCCTCTAAATTTACTGCTCCCTTCAATGAAAACAGGATTAATTCCTTAGCTTGCTGTGATGCCAGCAGACTCCAGTCTGAAGATTTTATCTCTGAGATGACTCCTAATCTCCCACAGTGGCGAGCCCTGCAGAAATATTGGCAATGTGGAAGATACCACCCATTCTTCCTTTTCACTGCAGCCTGTGCGAAATCCCTGGCAACAATGTGCCTCACGTGCTAGCCTGTGGACTTTTAGACTATCCTACTTTTCGTTTATCTTACTTTTGGCTTATCCGACTTTTTATTATAGCTTTGTAAATAATTTACCAATCAATTTGGTCAAATTGTACCTACGAGAGCATACTCCATGCCTCCAGGTCAGCACCTGGAACCCCACCGATGTCACTACTATGCACTCTATGCAGTAAGTCCTCACTCTTTGATAGGCCCTCTCATCACAGTCATTTCTCATAATGCTCAGCCATGTGGACGGTGAAGCCAGGTGTCAGGGATTTAAATCTGAGCATCAGGGATCCCTGGGTGGCGCAGCGGTTTAGCGCCTGTCTTTGGCCCAGGGCGCGATTCTGGAGACCCGGGATCGAATCCCACGTCGGGCTCCCGGTGCATGGAGCCTGCTTCTCCCTCTGCCTGTGTCTCTGCCTCTCTCTCTCTCTCTGTGACTATCATAAATAAAAAAAAATCTGAGCATCACCAAGCCTTGTAATCTTGGGCAAGTTATATAACTGGTCTGTGTTGGTTTCTTTAACTATTAAATGGATATCTCATACGGTTGTTGTGACAAGATTATATTAGTCAGTGTACATTCATACTTAGAATGGCACCTACTAAGTACTCTATAACCATTAATTTATTATCCATATGCTCAAGATCCATATGCTTTACTTACCTCATTTCTAATGAACCTTAAGTCCTGAGAACTCTTGCTCCCTAATGCTTTTGACTTTATATCCTCCTACCCACTGACATTGCCCTAACCATCGTTTGCCATTACTACAATGACAGGGGTATTATTAGTGGAGTATTATTAATTTTACTTCCCTCAATGCAAACTGGTACAGCCATTGTGGAAAACAGTATAGAATTGCCTCAAAAGGTCAAAAATAGAGCTAGTCTATGATCCAGTAATCGCACTACTGAGTGTTTACCCCAAAAATACAAAGACACTAATTCAGAGGGACACATGTACCCCTATGTTTATTGCAGCATTATTTACAACAGCCAAATTAAGGAAGCAGCCTGTGTGCATTGATAGATAAATGGATAAAGAAGATGTGGTATAGGGCGCCTATGTGGGTCAGTCAGTTAAGCATCTACCTTTGGCTCAGGTCATGATCCCGGAGTCCCAAGATCGATCAAGTCCTGCATTGGGCTCCTCACTCAGCAGGGAGTCTGCTTCTCCCTCTAATCTTCCCTCTCCCATGCTCACTCTCTCACTCTCTCTCTCTCAAAGAAATACTTATTAAAAAATGGAATGGAATATTACTCATCCATGAAAAGAATGACATCTTGCCATTTGCAACAATGTGGATGGAGCTAGAGAGTATAATGCTAAGCGAAATAAGTCAGAGAAAGACAAATACCATATGATGCTACTCATATGTGGAATTTAAGAAACAAAACAAATGAGCAAAGGAAAAAAGAGAGAGAAACAAATCAAAATATAGACTTTTAACCATCGAGAACAAATTGCTTTACCAGAGGGAAGGTGGGTAGGGGGATGGGTGAAATAAGTGAAAGGGATTAAGAGTACGTTTACCATTATGATATTTATCATTATGAGCACTGAGTGATGCATAGAATTGTTGAATCACTATATTGTACACCTGAAACTAATATGACGCTATATGTTAACTATACTAGAATTAAAATCGAAAGCTTAATTAAAAATTTTTTTGCTTCCCTCACCCAACCATGTGACCTTGCAATGTCCTGGAGTAAACAGAGCTTCTTTCCCTGCCTCAATATCTTTAGCTCGATCTATGTGAGTTGCTTAGTTCAACAGAAAGTTAGCAGACACAATCCAAGTAGAGACTACGTGTGCCTGTACACCATTTGGTTTGGTCTCTTACACCGAGATCTACCATCAGAAGACCATGTGCCCAAGCAGTCCCCAAACCAGGGATAATGTAGAAACATGTGGAACAGAACTGGACCCCCCCTGCAGCCTGGAGCCTGGAATCCAGCCCACCCTGGCTGAGATGTGGCCAACCACAGACCCGTGAGTCTTACTTTTGGAGCGGTTTGTTACACAGCATTAATGGAGCAGTGGCTGACTACTACAATCATACATGTTCTATGCTTTATGACACTTTCTCTAACTTCTTCCCAAGTCAAAATCAATCATTTAATATTTTCTTTAAGATTTTATTTATTTATTCATGAGAGACACACAGAGAGAGGCAGAGAGAGAGAGGTAGGCTGCATGCGGGGAGTCCGATGTGAGTCTCGATCCCAGGTCTTCAGGATCACACCCTGGGCCAAAGGCAGGTGCCAAACTGCCAAGCCACCCAGGCATCCCACAATCATTTAGTATTATTGTTGTTAGAGGAATAATCACAGTGTATTGCAGATATACCTTATAAAAGCGGTCGATCCTCCCAGCTATAATGTGCATTGCCAGAGGCTAAGATGATGCATTCCTGACACTCCACAGGGCCTGGATGAAGCTGAATGCGATGGACAATCCCTTGCATAAGTTGCCCGCTGCCTAGTAGTTTAGCTTCATTTCCTCTCACTCTGCCCTGAACAAATGTCACCTCCTGGAAGCACTGGAAAACTTTTAGTTCTCCCAAATGTCTGTTGCCGTAGCTTCTAAACTGTATGCCAACGCACCCCAGGACAGTTAACTCACAGGGACTTTGGAAGATATTTTAACTTTTTGAGGAAAATGTACCAATAATTAACAACCATCATACATTGCACAAACTAGTAAAATCAGTGTGGAACAGGAAACTATGGTGCTGGTGTCCAATCAGATTCCAACATCTGAGGAACTGTGTGTACCCAACAGATAAACACATCCCAGTGTCCCACAATGACATCATTAGTATGTCATTGTGATTATTTAAGGGTAAAATAAAAATATTATTTTCTTTCAGTTTATATGCATTATTTTTTTAAGCAGCTACTTAGTTGTCAAGACATAAATATTTATCAAATTGCTTGGACCTAATTAGGCAATAATGGAACCATTAGGCAGTACTTTTGGCCTATGCCATGAAAATGTCATGAAGACATTGAGGATGCCAGGAAAGGAGAAAGTTTAGAAATGTCTGCCCCATGCCATGTTGCTCTTCCACACCTTTACTCATACCATTTTTGTATTTGAAATGCCCAGGGCTCATCTGGCAAATTCTCATTTGTCCTTCAAAACACTAGCTTGGGTTCAGCCTCTTCCAAGAAGTCTTCTTTGGTTGTCATTGACAGAAGTGGTGGCGGATGAGTCTGGCCCAGCACCAATATCATTGTGAAGTTCTTCTCTAGTTGTCAGCACTCTATGTATAGTAATGCTCACCAGATAATAAAAACTTTGTTCCTTTGTGGAAAATGTCCCCAAGAACAAACTCCAGAGTCATCCCACATCTGGCCCATCAGCAAATCCAGAGCCTACCCTTTCTCATCACAGCTACCTTGGGTCCAAGTCACCACTCTCTGTTTCCTGACCTGTTTCAACAGACTCTTAGCTGACTTCCTTGCTTCTACTCTGCCCCCACCCTCAGTCTTTCCTCAACACAGCATCCAAAAAGGATTGATTGATTGATTGATTGATTGGTTGATTTAGAGAGAGAGTGCACATGGGGATGGGAAGGGGCAGAGGGAGAGACTCTTAAGTAGGCTCCATGCCCAGCACAGAGCCCCACTCAGGGCTCCATCTCATGACCCTGAGATCAGGACCTGAGTCGAAATCAAGATGCTGAACCAACTGAGCCACCCAGGTGCCCCAGAAAGATCTTTTTAAGTAAGTGTTAGATGGAGTTATTCCACCCAAAACTCTTGAATAACAATAAAAGCCAGAATCTGTGAATTACAAGACCCCCCCTTATTGGTCCCTGTTAACTACTGACCTCATTACCCTCGCTCCTCACTCAAACTGCATGCACTGGCCTCGCCCATCACTTGAACACACCAGGCCCACCAAACACATAAATTGCACTTCTTGATCCTTCTGCCTGGAATCCTCTTCCTCCAGAGAGCCACAGGGCGTCCCCTTATTCCTTTTGGATATGAACTCAACGTTTCCTCCTCAAGGACACCTTCCCCAGCCATCCTCTCCAAAATTTCAGCCCCACCCCCAACACTTCCTATTCCCCTTCCCTGTTTTATTTTTCTCCTTAAAACATACTGTTATTGGGATGCCTGGGTGGCTCAGTAGTTGAACGTCTGCTTTCAGCTCAGGGTGTGATCCTGGGGTCCTGGGATCGAGTCCCACATCAGGATGCCCCACAGGGAGCCTGCTTCTCCCTCTGCCTGTGTCTCTGCCTCTCTCTCTGTGTCTCTCATGAATACATAAATAAAATTTCTTTAAAAAAAAAGAAGAAGAAGCTGGGCAAAAAACGGGTATGTCACATAAAAGGAAATCTAAATGGTCAATAAACACATAAAAAGGTGTTCAACCTTATAATAATCAAAAGTCCAAATTAAAAACACATTTAATTGTTTCATTTCAGGTACAATGAAATGGCTATGAAATTGACAAAAAAAGGAAAGAGAGAAAGAAAGAAAGAAAGAAAGAAAGAAAGAAAGAAAGAAAGAAAGAAGAAAGAAAGAAAGAAAGAAAGAAAGAAAGAAAGAAAGAAAGAAAAAAGAAAGAAAGAAGGAAACATTTCTTTCCTTCTTTTTCTTCTTCAGAAAGAAAAAGAAATGAAATGTTAAGCCTGACAGCACCAACTATTGGCACAGCTAGGGAAGGAGGGGGACTTTTATCCACCACCGGTGGGCACAGAAAGTGGTATAGACACTTTGCAAAGCAGTACGGCATTATCCAGCCAGGTTGAAGATCACCATATCCTGTGTCCTAGCAAGTTTACTTCCAGGTGCATACCTTGGAGAAACACGTGCTCACTGGCCACAGGATACATCGAAGAGAATGTTCACAAAGGCAATCTTTGCAATAGTCAAACGTCATTTCTCTAGAAATGACAGTGAGGACTGCTCTACAGCAATGAGAGTGAACTAAGTAGAGCAATAGGAGACAATGTGGGTGACTTGCACAAACGTCATGTCAGACACAGAAGCAAGACACAGAGTAGACGGGGCTGATCACTCCCATCATATAAAGTTCAAAAACAGATCAACTGCATTCCATCACTAAGGAACCAGGCATAGGTGGTAAAACTATAAAGAAACACAAGAAACAGATTATCACCAAGGTTAGGTTAGTGGCTTTGTCTGTGGGGGAAGGAAGGAAACTGTCATTGCAAAGGGCCAACTGGAAGGCAATGTTCTGTTTCTTGACTTGAGTGGCACTTTTCAGGCCTTGATTTCCTAATTTTCCTTTAAAAACTCTCTGTTTAAGGGACACCTAGGTGGCTCAGAGGTTGAGCGTCTGCCTTCAGCTTGGGTTGTGATCCCAGAGTCCTGGGATCGAGTCCTGCGTCGGGCTCCCTGCAGGGAGCCTGCTTCTCCCTCTGCCTGTGTCTCTGCCTCTTTCTCTCTATGTCTCTCATGAATAAATAAATAAAATCTTAAAAAAAAAAAACAAAACTCTCTGTTTTATGCCCTCTACTCTATGTATGATGCATCTCACTATAAAATAAAATTACAAAAAATAGAAAAAGAAGAAGAAAGATGGCAGCTGTTCACACTAGAGACAGAAGCTGAAAGGTCTAAGAAAATGTAGTTCTGGCAATAAAATGGAAATATTGGATTACTAAAAAAATGAGATGTCACAAGTGCCCTTGGCATAGCTCTGTGATATGGATGATCCTATCATAGGTATTAAGTAAAAAGAAGAAAAATTGATTTCTGAAACTGTTTCCACTAAGTGTTTCAGCCAAAAATACGCTTATCACATAAGATAAATGAATAAGAATCTGAAAGTCATTCAAAACTTTCAGTTGTATTGTGAGAAGAAAACCGTATACGAGCGTGGTGTGTTAATGAAGGTGCTAGAACCTGCAATTACAGATAAACACTGTCATCTCATTGGCTAAACACAGTAGACTTTCTTTCATCTCTCAAGTGCAGCTCAATGGGCAACAGCCAGGAAGAGGAATAAAGTAGGTTCACTCCACGTAGTCATTCAAGAACTTCCTAGATGTCAACACGCAGCCCACGGACCCCACGGGAAGTTTTCACGGCTAGGCTTAGAAGTGGTCACATCGCTTTGGTCCCCATTCCGCTGGCCAGAATTTAATCATATGGTCCCACATGCGAGGATGGTTGGGAAGTAGTCCTTTGCCAGAGGCCACTTCCCGGCAACAAGTCCACATTCTGGAAAGGGATAGTGAGATTTTATTAAGCAGCTAGCTCTCGCTGCCATGGGGGCATTCGTGATTTTAGGGATTTGTGAAGATTTCAGAATATATATATTTTTGAAGATCAAGATTCCATTGTACATCAGTTGTAGCATCATGATAGTACATTGTCTATACTATGACCTTAATGATGACGAAGGCTGAGTCTTTTATTTTTTTAAAGATTGTTTTATATATTTAAAGAGCGGGGAGGGGCAGAGAGAGAGGACGAGGGTCTCAAGCAGACTCCCCATGGAGCACTGAGCCCCACACAGGGTTCTGTCTCACGACCCTGAGATCATGACCTGAGCAGAAACCAGGAGTCACTATGCTTAACCGACTGCACCCCACAGGCGCCCCAAGACTGAGTCTTTTATTTTAACAGGTAAAAATATGCATTGTTAACCCCTCCTCATATTTTCTGCAAAAGGTGGCATAGTGTACAAAGTGTTCCATACCTTGCTTTTATTCACTTAACAGTATATCTTGGAAATCTAATCATGTCCTTACAAAAACAGCCTTCTTGTTCTTTGTTATAGCTGCATAATATTCTGCTATCTGGATATTTTGTCATTTCTTTTTTTTTTTCCAGATTTTATTTTTATTTATTCATGAGAGACACAGAGAGAGAGGCAGAGACACAGGCAGAGGGAGAAGCAGGCTCCCTGCAGGGAGCCCGACGTGAGACTCGATCCCGGGACCTGGGGATCACGCCTTGAGCCGAAGGTAATAGCTCAACCATTGAGCCACGCAGGCGTCCCTTGTCATTTTTTTAACCAAGGACTGGTCCTATATCCCCAATGCCTAGAATAGCACCTGATACATCAGGAGGGCACTGTGGATATTTGGTGAATGAATACTTTTGCCTTCAAGAAGATGGCACTACGACAAAGCATAGAAACCTAGCCATGGAAAAGGCCAAGAACATTATATGTAACATTATACGTGACTATGTTAACGTGAAACAAACAGAGGTAATTTATTTTAAAAGGCAATTATTCAGGCAGTTAAGTGGGACATGATGTCTAAGAGCCCAAGTTCTGGTGTCAGATCACATGAGTTGCAATCCCAGCTCTACCATTTTACTAATTGTATGACTTTGGGCAAGTTATTTACAGAGGCACAGCCAGAGTTGAGCCCTGATTTGTCATGTGTGCCAGTTGCTGTGTTACCAATGCTCCCATCATGACCAGTTTTGAGCTGTCAGTGTGATCTTTAAATTGGGCTAACTACATGGGATAATGAATGCAAAGCACTCTGCACAACTCCTGGCACATACCATGTGCTCAGTACAGGTTAGACAACATTATCAGATGAAGCCTCATGGAGGTGTGCTGTGATGAGGATGCAGGGAGGTGGTGCAGATGGTACAAAGATCCCAGCGGGAAGAACTGCTGGGAACAGAGAACAGAGGTGTGGGGATGGGACTTATAAGGACTATGTGGGAGATGTCAACACATTTGTAGTTGGGGTACAGCCAATCTCTCAAGGAGTAATGAAAAGCCAAGATTGGTGAGAGATAGGCTTTGATAGCAAATTGGAGTTTGTGCTTAATACCAATGTGAGTCTGAAGGCGGACATAACAGTACCTCTGTTTCACGAAGATAATTTTAACGAGCAGATGCATCAGACAAGAGAAAGACCAAAGGAAGAGAAGAGCTGATCCCGTGATCCTGGTTGGTGTTGATTTTGGCACTTCACAAACTTGATCTCGTGCCATCCTCAACAACTCAACTCTGTGAAGTAGGTATTATTAGCTCTGCAGAGAAATAACCAGGCTTGAAGGGGCTAAGCATATTGTCCATGGCTGGAGAACAAGGAACTGGTAAAGTTAAATATAAACCTGAAGTTGTCTGACTCCAAAGCAGAGGTGTGCGGAAGCTGACGCATAGAGGCTTGCTAAGTTAACATTTCAGGAAATTTGTGAGCATTTGTCATGGCCATTATCAAAAATTAAATGATGCAAACTTATAATTAAACAAATTAAAACAAGGTAGTAAATACTCAAAATTCAGCACTTCCTAATTATTATTGCTACGTCTTACAAGTGTCTATACTTTTAAAGTTGTTTCCAACTCTCACATCTGTAGCGTGGAAATTCCACATAACTACTGTGTTGCTGTGCATCTCTTCCCATTTCCACATTCAGCAAGATCACACTGACAGCTCAAAACTGGTCATGATGGGAGCATTGGTAACACAGCAACTGGCACACATGACAAATCAGGGCTCAATTTATCATTTTGTTGGTTGTCTAGACTTAAGGTGGTGGGAAACGTTAATAGTGTAGACTAAAAAGCATGCTGTATTTAGGAGCACCTGGGTGGCTTGGTTGTCTGGGCATCTGGCTCTTGATTTTAGCTCAAGTCATGATTTCGGGGTTGTGGGATCAAGTCCTGCATCGGGCTCCATGCTCGGCTGGGAGTCTGTTTTAGATTTTCTCTCTCCTTCTCCCTCTGCCCCTTCCCCTGCTCTCTCTCTCTCCCCCTCCCCTCTCTCTCAAATAAATAAATAAGTAAAATCTTTTGTGAAAAGTGTTTTCACAACACAAACACATCGAGGAAAGATTCTTTTAGAATTAGAAGACTGTTACTTGATTCAGCAAAGAAGTCACTTGTGTCTTTGACAGATGAGTGAAGGTCCAACATATGTCTTTGATGTTTCACTTTGCTCTTATGCATCAATGTAAACAAAAATACCAACCAACATTCATGTCTTTGTCAATTACAACCACAAGTTGGCTATGGATGCAGAGTTAGGGGAAGATCCACAAGAGCATTCTGTGGGAACCAACTGGCTAATTGGCTAGACGGTAATTTATAACAGAGTGGAGGTATTTAATATTATTTGTAAACCATGGGCGACAATCCTTTATATCAGTAAAATTTATGATAAACATATATATGCACATTTTTTCCCAGAGGGTCCGTTGGCTAAACCTTTACTAGCACCCCATTGCTCTAATTTATCGTACCACCTTGCCTCCCAAAGGGAGAGGAAGACCAGCCATGCTTCTCCACATCAAGTTAATAAAGATCAGCCTCCATCAAGCATAGTATATTTATTTTAGGCAGACTATGTTATTTGCTTTTGACCTCTTCCCTGATTTTCTTCTGGATCCTTGAAATACATCACTGCTTATTTTCAGCCCAAATTATGCAAGTATGTAAGACTTCCTCTAACTCTGTAAATAGTAATTTTCTGACTTTGCCTTTCCCTTCAACACACTGATTCATCAATTCTAAGATGCACATTTTTTCACATTTAACATCTCTGAAATTGAGAAGCCTCTCACAGGCACTGTTGGCCAGGCAGCAGCTGCGTCGTTGCCTTCACGTATGTGAACTTGGCTGTGGCTATTCTATTGGCATCACTGTGGATGAATTTAATTGATGTTGAAAATGTCTTTTCAAAGATTGCTCATTGAAACAAAAGGTAATTACAGTCCCAGGAAGGCAGAGTAACAAAGCAGTGGGGGCAGATTGGTAGTAATAAAGCAAAAAAATTCACTCTGAAGGAATGGCCAAAATTCTCAATTCTCTTGTAAAGGCCAACCAAGAGTTTTATGGGACCTAAGAAAGGAAGAGACCCACAACTAGGTGAAGTTGTGGTTCATTTTGTACCTGAAACATGTGCAGAGGCAATGTCTATCATAGGGCCATAAGCCGTGCAAAGAAGGTAATTGAAGGAAAGAAAATTGTCAAATCCCTTGGAGTAAACAAAATAAATCTCAAAGCAATGAGAAACTGTTATGATTATTTTACACATCACCCAGGACTGTTGTTAAGGCATGGTCTCAGTTTAATTAGCAGCACTTTCCCCCATAAGTGGTTTATTAAAATGATGGAACATTTTAATAGTCAGTGGTATTTGAGATTTGCTGAAATCTGACTCCTAGCTTCATTTTCCTCTTCTATCATTTTAAAGAAGATTTAAAAAAAATATTTTATTTATTTATTCATGAGAGACACAGAGAGAGAGGCAGAAACATAGGCAGAGGGAGAAGCAGGCTCCCCGCGGGGAGCCCGATGAGGGACTCGATCCCAGGACCCCGGGATCATGACTTGAGCCAAAGGCAGACACTCAACCACTGAGCCACCCAGGCGTTCCTAAAAGATTTTATTTTTAAGTAATCTCTACACACAATGTGGGGCTCGAACTCACAACCCCGAGATCAAGCGCTGCACGCTCTACTTACTGAGCCAGCCAGGTGCCCCTCTTCTATCCATCATTTTATATAAAATATCATACATTGCTTTGCATATCAAGCATCTTGTATGCTTTGGTGCCTTGCTACAGAAAATGCAACAGCTGCTCTGAGACCAAAGCTGGCCACCTTTTGGCCATTGCTCCATGAGATTTGTCCTAGCTCCAACAGGCCTCTCTTCAGGCTTCCTTCTGGTCTTGACTTCCTTACTTCTATGTAACATAATGACCAACTTCTTGTCTAAAATAACTTCAGATTGATGTATGATACAGATTTAAAAATTGGAAACACCAGAAACCTACAGGGCAATGTGTTATTGGTGGACACTGCCCAGAGTAAGAAATAGAACATTAGTAGCACCCCAGAAACCCTTCTCAGACCCCCCACCGCCAGTTACTATCCACTGCCCTTCCTCAGAGGTAACCTGACAGCATAGATGAGTGTTTCCTATTTTTAAAGTTTATATAAACAGAATTGAGATAGCTTGTATTATTTTACTTTTGGCTTCTTTCACTCAACAACATCTTTGTGAGATTTATCAGTTATTGTGACAGTTTAGCCCACTTGTCTTAGCAGCTGAGGGCTATTTTATTGCTCGAATATGCCATGATTCCTTCATCCTACTGCTGATAGATGTTTGGACTCTTCGTTTTAGGGCTGTTCTGGTTTTGTGGGTTTTTTTTTTTTAACTTTTAAAGAAATGGAAATATATTGAACACATACCATTGGGCAAATTTAAGGGATGCAACATGTTAATTTGATACATTCCTATATTATAGTATGATTGCCGTTGTAGGGATAATGAGTGTCTCCATCACTTATATAATGATCTCTTTTATTTTTTTAGAGGTTGGAATCATTAAGTTCTAGTCTCTCCGGAAGTTTGATGATTTTGATACAATGGTATTGTCTACTGGGCTATTTTGACTAGTGCTGTTATAAACATGCTCAAATCTGTCCTTTCAGGTACATAGGAATGCGTTTCTGTTCAGCCTGTATCTAGAACAGACTTAGTGGATCAGAGGGTATTCGTAGGTTCAATTTCAATAGGAACTGCCAGACGCCTTTGAATTGTGACAAAGTTAGCCCCGTAGATCAAAAGTAAAAGGATGGTTTTTAAAACATTTGAAACTTTGTCCTTACTTCATACAATATACAAAACCCAATTCCAGGTGAATTTCAAATCTGAATGTGAATAAAAGAATGCTGAAGCTTCTACAAGATAATTTAGGAAAATATGCAGAAAGTAGTAGAGAAAACACTTCACTTTTTAAAGACCTTCTCATCATTAATGCAACAAACACATTTTGCTTGATTCTCACGTTGAGGAGACTGCAAGGAAAGAAAGGGAGAGTCCATGCTTTTCAAAAATACCAGGTAACCCGACTTTCAACAAACTTTGGGGGATTATTTTGGTTGTTCTCTGTTCTTCTTCCATCATGTATAAACTACTGAAAACATTTCCCGGGCCTTACACTTTTTCCAGTCTCTACATTCTTTGAATTGGACTCCCTTCCCCGTTATCTGCCAGCACCAGCAGATATCAGATGTTCCAAGGGAGACCCCAGAGGGCACTTCCATCTCCACAGCTGCCCCTTCAGGGGAAGAGGTTTATTCCTTGTTCTTGTCATGGTTGGATGGCAGTCCCGGGCTGGAATGGTGGTTCATAGGAGGACATCCAGGACCCAGCTGGTTGCTTCTATCTTGGCCATCTGTACAGCGCCTCCTGGACCTGGTTCCAAGGTGGTGCACCATTTCATCTACTTTGTGAGCAGCAGGATGGAGGAAGGGGACAGGAAAGGCCTGCCCCCTATCCTTAGGGGTACAACCCGGGAATTCCTCAGATGATTTTTTCTCATAATAACCAATAGATCAGAGCCTTGTCACATTGCTGCATGAAACTGCAAGGGAGAATAAAAAGCTATCTTTAAAAAAAAAAAAAGCTATCTTATTTCTGGAAGACCATGAGTCCTGGCAAAGAAGAAGGGGAGAACAGATGTTGGGGTGCAGTTGGTACTTCCTGCCTACCCCTATCCTTCAAGGCTTAGTTGAAATTCCACCACCTTTACAAGGTCCCCCTGATGCCAAGCAGCCAGGAGGACTGAGGCCCACCCTGCTCTGCCTCTTAGGGAGTATGGCCCTCTGGATCCTTGGCATCTCTTGTCTTCTCTTGTCGCTCTCTCCACATGTCCTATTCCCCTACTAGAAGGGAAGCTCCAGGAGGGCAGGATGCATGGCAGATTCAGTTTGTATTTTTCAGACTAGGAATCAATTCCTGGGTTGAAAACCGGTTAAGCATTTATCCTGCCTTCCTACAGGAAATTATAAGTATATCCAAATAGTGGATGAGAAGTCTCTCTATAGAAATATAACAGCTCATAAAGAAGGAATGGTAAAATTAAAATGTAGCCACCTTGCATTTCCTAAAGGACTAATAATGGTTGAACATGACTGCTGACAACCCAAAAGGACAGACAAGCAGACATTTTGTGCCTGTCTGAAAGAGTCCTGCAAAAATTAATAAATAAAGTCTGAATTTAAAAGAAATATAAGGGATGGAAGTATATTTTAAATAATACCACAGGCGGTGCCTTAGTGGCTCAATTGGTTAAGTGGCTGCCTTTGGCTCAGGTCATGATCCCAGGGTTCTGGGATTGAGCCCCACATCAGGCTCCCTGCTCAGCAGGGAGTCTGCTTCTTCCTCTGCCCCTGCTCGTGCTCTCTCTCTCTTTAAAAAATAAATAAAATCTAAAAAAAATAAATAATACCCTAGGCAGGCAATCAGCAAAATCTTGAAAGTAGGGAATGACAGGACGAATGACCTGGTTTCTTCAACATATAAGTTGAAAGGAAAAGAGAGAAGAGTGGAGGGGTGAGGAGATGAAGGGGAGAAGCTCTGGATTAAAAGAACCTTGAGAGACCTATCAATTAGTTACAATATATGGATATTATTTGGTTCCTGATTTGAATAAATTGTAAAAACAGAGAAACATGCAAGCCTTGACTGAGTGAATATTTGCTATTAAGCAATTATTTTTAATTTTTAAGGTGTGATAAGAGTAATGTAGTTATGTTTTTATGTTTTTATAGTTAGGAGTCCTCATCTTTTGGAAGTTTGTGTTGAAATATTTTCAAAGGAAATGATATAAAGTCATCCGGAGGGGAGCATATGATGTATGAATGAAAACAAAACTGTAAATGAGTTGATAGTTGTAGTTGGGTGATAGGTCCATGGAGTTTCATTATATATTTTCTCTATTTTGTATATGCTTGCAATGTTCTGTTATATATTTTTAATACAAAAAATTGCCTTCTCCATGGTGCCTAGATCAGTACTTTGCACATAGTAGTATTCCAAAGATATCAGTTGAATGGAGGAATTGTCAGACAGCAGCAACCTTATCAGAAAGGGCCACCTGGGCTCCAACACATTTTCAGGACTGACAGTCACTCAACATCTTTCATGCTCAATCCACACTCCCTTCTGAGAATTCCCTCAACCATCAACCCCCCCACACCCCACCCCACCCCCGTCAAAGGACCGGAAGAGATAACTGATGAGAATTGGATGCACCTGCGGTAGCAACCAATTCATGGATGCATGGGCCAATCAGATTCTCTCTCAGTGACTTGAAATAAGACCCTAAGGGATCCCTGGGTGGCGCAGCGGTTTAGCGCCTGCCTTTGGCCCAGGGCGCGATCCTGGAGACCCAGGATCGAATCCCACATCAGGCTCCCGGTGCATGGAGCCTGCTTCTCCCTCTGCCTGTGTCTCTGCCTCTCTCTCTCTCTGTGTGACTATCATAAATAAATGAAAAAAAAAATTAAAAAAAAAAAAAAAGAAATAAGACCCTAAGACTTGGTCAGATGAGAAAGGGTCCTACAAATGAAAGCTCTGGTAGGATGGGAGCAAGAGTGTGTACCATACCCTTTTATATGAAAAGAAGTTCAGCTTTGCTCATTATAATAGAAATATAAATTGAAAATACATTGAGATACCATTCCTCATCCATCAAATTAGCAAAAATTCAAAAGCTTAACAACATACCTGGTTGGCAAGGTGGTGGGGATACAGGCACTCTCATACATTGCTGGTAAAAATGCAAAGTACAGTGCTATGGAGAAGAGATTGGCAATATTTAACATGTTTGTTTTGACCCAGCAATCCCACTTCTAGAAATTCAAAATTAAAAGACACCTCCAGGGCTCCTGGGTGGCTCAGTTAAGCATCTGCCTTCTTGATCCAGCTCTTGACCTCTGCTCAGGTCGTGATCTTGGGGTCATGAGGTTGATCCCTGAGCCAGGCTCTGCCCTGGGTGTGGAGCCTGCTTAAGATTCTCTCTCTGCCTCCCTCCCATACCAGGGAAAAAAAAAAGATACCTCCAACAACACAGAACTACGGCATGGGGTATTTATCATAGCATTACATGTACCCACAAAATACTGGAAACCACTTACACACCTCAAAGTAGGAGATTCTGAATAAACTATAGTACAATCACACAGTGAAGTTCTATGCAGCTGGAAAAGAATGAAAACAATCTCTATGAACTGAGTTGGAGTGATTTCCTGGACATGTTGTTAAGTGAAAAAAAGCAAAGTGCAAGAAAAGCATATACAGTATGCTACATTTTATGTAGGAAAGAAGAGAAATAAGAAAACAAACACGCATCTGCTGATTTTTACAAAAAGACACAGGCAAGGGCGCCTGCGCAGATCAGTTAGTTTAGCGTCTGCCTTCAGCTCAGGTCATGATCTCAGAGTCCTGGGATGGAGCCCCGCGTTGGGCTCCTCGCTCAGCGGGAGTCTGCTTCTCCCTCCTACCCCAACCCCCACTCACACTCTCTCTCTCAAATAAATAAATAAAATCTTTAAAAAAAAAAAGTCACAGGCAGAATAAACCAGAAACGAATGAGATGAGTTATCTATGAGGACAGGAGAACAGGTAAGACAGAGGCAGTGGTGGGCTGGTAAACCAGTTGTCTGCAAACAAACAAACAAACAAACAAACAAATAAGCAAGCCCTGGTTTGTAAATATGCCAGTTTCCTTGGTGTAAATCCTCCTGTTATGGTCAATGTCAAACTTCCTACAGAGATTCACAGAATCATCTCTTAAAAGCAAGAACAAGTTGTCTCCAGCCCAGCACTAAGCAAGAGGGCTAGGGGAAGAGGTGGTACTTCTCTGAATATACCTTTTTAGTTAGATTTTTTTCATCAACTTTATAGAAATGCAATTTATATACAATAAAATGAACCCATTTTAAGCACACAGTGTGATTAGTTTTGATAAATATATGCACCCTTGTCACCACCTCATCCCAAAACCAAAATATACAACTTTCCCATTCTCCCCACTTCCTTGTGATTCTCTTTCCCACTTAAGCCCCACAACCCACCACAAGCATCAAGCAACCACTTACCTGCTTTTTTTATTTCTATGATTCAGATTTATCTTCCTTAGAGTTTCATACAAATCATACAGTATATACCGTGTCTTTGGCTCAGCATAATCTTTTAAAGATTAATCTGTGTTGCGTGTATCGGTAATTCATTTCTATTTCAGAGTAGCAGTCCATCGTACGACTACATGATGATCTATTGATCCGGTCACCTGTTAATGGACATTTGCATTGTTTCTAATTTTTTACTATTATGAATAAGGTGGCAATGAACATTCATGTCAATTTTTTATGTGGACGTACATTTTCATCCCCCTTAGGTTAATACATGGGAATAAAATTTCTATGTCACATCGTAAATATAAAACTTTATAATTGTAACTTTATTTGAAAATTGTCAATTTTTTTTCCAAAGCGGGTCCAGCAGCAATGAATGGGTGTTTTAGTCATCCACATCTTTGCCAATGCTTTTTATTGTTATTCTTTTATATTTAGCCATTCTGGTGAATGTGTGATGGTTTCTTATTGTGGTTCTTTATTATTTTATTTTATTTTATTTTACTTTATTTTATTTTCATTGTGGTTTTAATACAAATTTCCTGATGATTAATGTTGTTTGACATCATTTTATGTGCTTCCTGGTCAATAGTATATCTTCTTTTGTGAAACAGGACTCCTGGAGAAATTGCTAAGGCCAGAGCTAGAACAGGAAAAGTACAAGATGAGTCTGGAATACCTTGTTGTGTCAAAGAGTAAGGATGTGCTTTTAAAATACTATAGATGTATGTGAAAAAGATGTAGGAATCAGCTTTACGGGGCTTCCACTGGCAAAATCTTGGATACCAAGATTTTAAAAATCAAAATACTCAAGGAGGGCTGTATATTATAGTCCACTGAATAAAATAAAACTCCATGAGTCCACATGATTTAAAAAAAACAGATAGGCAGATAAATAAATACTGACTAATAAATATGGAGACTTTTTTTTTTTAAGAGTGAGAGCATGCACAAGTGGCGGGGGTGGAGAGGGGTGGGAAGAGGGAGAGAGAGGATGTTAAGCAGGCTCCAGGCTCAGCATGGGGCCTGACCCAGGGCTCAATCCCACCATCCAGAGATCATGAGATCATTCCCATGCTGGGAATGCATTCTTACCAGTAGATGTAGCTGGTGATCTGAAACCAAGACCTGATCCGAAACCAAGAGTTGGAGGCTCAACCCACTGAGCCACCCAGGCGCCCCATGGAGATTCTGAATTATAGAGAACACACTGCTGGCTACCAGAGGGGAGGGGTGTGGGGGGCATGGGTGAAATGGGTGATGGCGATAAAGGAGGGCACCTTTGATGAACTCCAGATGATGAATGGAAGTGTTGAATCATTTTATTGTACACCTAAAGCTAATGTTACACTGTACGGTTTTTTTTTTTTGCACTGTATGTTAACTCACTGGAATTTAGATAAAAAGCTAAAAAAAATACCGACTAATAAATATGGAAGGAATGAAGTTTTAAAAGTAACTGTATTGCAACCTTCATAGTAAGAATCGATTCAGGCAAGACTCATCAATGCATCTAAATTCAAGTGGGGATGGGTTTGACAAAGGACAGAATATTTGCATAGTCTCAGAATTTCTACCTACACTTTAGCTATTAGTTACAAGACAAAAAATTGTCAAAACATACTGGAGAAACTGGACAACACATTAAGTAAGTGATCACCCATCACCAACAAAGGACAGATGAATTTCACAAACCTTCAGATGTCATTTCCCTAACAAGAATAGGAAGCTCGTGTATTATTCTAGCCAAATATGCACAACCTAAATCTAGTCATGAGAATATACTGTAGAAACCCAAAGTGAAGGACAGTCTGTAAAACATATGATCTATATTCTTCAAACGTATTAATGTCTAGAAAGACAAAGGCAGGGGCACCTGGGTGGCTCAGCAGTTGAGCATCTGCCTTTGGCTCAGGTCATGATCCCAACCGATTCCTCTCTTGATTCCCCAGAGAGGCCACCAACTGGCCTCTTCTATCTGCCATTGTGTTTCCCTTTGGCCAGCTAAATCCCTCCCAATATCAGGCAGTGAGATACCAGCCATCGAAGAACACACTACTCTTTGATGTCAGTGTCAATTATCCTGTTTTTCTATGACGATTGTCACCTAGAACAGGGATTTCGCTTCCTAGCTTGGGCAGCTCATTCCCATGCTGGGAATGCATTCTTACCAGTAGATGTAGCTGGTGGCACAAGACAGCTGGACTCTCTCCCCCCAAGCCTGGTGGCCCTAAGATGAGGACACCTAGAGAGAAGATCGGTAGATAAATATTTTACTATTGCAAGGGAAGAAAACCTCTGGGGAAGTGTACAGCAAAAGCACTCAGTAAAGTGACTTCTACTTTAATATATATCAATGTATCAATATTAATTGATATATTAATAATCGATATATCAACTATCCACCATACAATAAACCACCCAAAACTCAGTAGCTTAAAACACCAGCAGTTTATTATTTCTTATCATTTTGTGGGTTGCAAGGGCAGTTCTTATGTTGATCTTTCACGGCCCTGCTCATGCGACCGCGTTCTGGCTGAAGGGTGCAGGATGGCTGGCACGTCAGGCAGTTGGCCTCTCTCCAGCTCTCCCTTCCTGGACTTCCTCCCGGCCTGAAGGCCCCAGGGCAGAATCCCAAGAGGACCAAGAGAGCTGCTGAGTCTCTTGAGCCTGGCTTAGAAGTCATGCAGTGTCACCCCTTCCATGGTCTATTGGCCAAAGCAAATCAAAAAGCCTGCCTGGACCCAAAGGGTGGAGAAAAAGACTATTTCTTGGGAAGAGCAGTGAAGAGTCTGTGGCCATTTTTAATCCACAAGATGGGAATAAAGTATCATCTCCAAACACTATAGAAGAAAGTGGCAGCACAGGGACACCTGGCAGCACAGGCTCAGTCCATTAAGCATCGGACTCTTGCTTTCAGCTCAGGTCATGATCTCAGGGGCGTGAAGCCATGCTCAGCGTGGAGTCTGCTTGGGACTCTCTCTTTCCCTCTCCCTCTGTCCCTCCCCCCATGTGCTCTCTCTCTCTCTCAAATGAAGAAATAAAATCTTAAAAAGAAAGAGAAAGTGTCAACATAGAGATAAAGAGTGGATAGGGAACACAGATGAATTAAAAGTTGCTTTTGTTTTTCTGGCTGAGTTATTTTATTTTTATATTATATTATATTATATTATATTATATTATAATTTCTTGAAAGAAAAGGTGAAGAGAAAAAGCAGGAGGATGGTGGGGAGAGTTCAGATCAACAACAGAAGGAGCTGGGGCTATTGGTCCTGATGAAGAGAAGAGGAGAGGGGGTTAGGGAATTGATTTAAAATGCCCAGAAGTCTAGTATGTGTTATAAGCTGGTTTGTGCGCTACCAGAGAGCAGAATTAGAGCCAGTGGGTAGACATTCCTGGAAAGCAAATTTTTTTTTTTAGATTTTAGTTACGTATTCATGAAAGACACAGAGAGAGGGGCAGAGACACAAGCAGAGGGAGAAGCAGGCTCCACGCAGGGAGCCCGACGTGGGACTCGATCCTGGGACTCCAGGATCACGCCCTGGGCCGAAGGCAGGTGCTAAACCGCTGAGCCACCCAGGGATTCCTGGAAAGCAAATTTTCCTTAAATTAAGAGATGGGCAGAAATGAAATTAACCATCGCGAGAAATAAGAAGCTGCTTTTCTCCTGGGTGTGCAGACATCAATGACCGGCTATTCCAGAATGTGGAAGTTATTCATACATCCGGTAGGGCCTCTGGATTTCCCCAACTCTGAGATCTGATGACACTTTCTCCTTCTGTGGCTACCTTGGGTTTCTGTGATGTGGGGACTACCAGCTGTCAGTCCATGGGGCAGTGGCCAGCCACTCCCCGGGCTCTGCAAACCCCCCCGGTGTTAGCCAAGTGGCACCCATCCTTCCTGAAAGCCCCTGACACTTTTGCTCCTTCACTCTGGTTGTGTTCTGCGATTTCTTTGTGATCTTTTTCAGGAGATTGGAAAGATTTGCCTTCCCCTGTCCGGGAGGGATATGTTTCTTGAGGCCCAGAGACAACAGGCAACACTGACTGTTCTGTGCTGTTCCATTGTGCGCTTATCAACTCCTTGCCAGGGCAGCATCTGCCCCACTTCCCCGGTATCTGGCTCACAGTCACCACCACCAGGAGGACCCCTGGCAGCACACAGTGTCACACAGCTTCTCCACTTTGCCCTCACTTTCCTTAAGAATGCCCAAACTATTAACCTAGAGACTCGTACTGTCACTACAGATCAGGGAGGTCTGCATCCTCTGGCTCAGGAACCCACTTCCACCACCCAAACAACATGTGGGTGTTTTCTATGGGCCAACACCTACATGTATTATCTCACTAAATTTCAATAACACAATCCTACGTGGTAGGCACAGGGGAGAAAATACAGGAAAGAGAAGGCAGGTAACAGGCTCAGGATCACACAGTTGCCAAGTGGCTGAAGTGAACCCCAGACAGGCCGACTCCAGAGCAGGTGAGTTTAACCACAGTCCTAGAATAGCTACCATTTATTGAGTGCATAACATCGCACGACAATATCTTGAGTGCTTTACATAAACTCTCTAATAATTTAATCCTCACAAGTGGATGAGATTCATGTCATTGTCTCCACTGCTCCAGGTGAGGAAACTGAGACACAAAGAATTTAGAAATTTGCCCAAGACATAGACTCGTGAGTGGCAGTGATGGGTGAAACCCGGACACAGACTATTTGGTACTCTTCCCGTTGGGCAATGAGGTCTCTTCCCTCCTCTTGTTTTTTTGTTGTGTGTGTGTATGTATGTATGTATTTTAATGATTTTATTTATTCATGAGAGACACAGAGAGAGACGGAGAGACATAGGCAGAGGAACAAGCGTGCTCCATGCGGTGAGCCCGATGTGAGACTCAGTCCCAGGATCCGGGGATCATGACCTGAGTCAAAGGCAGACGCTCAACCACTGAGCTACCCAGGTGCCCCTGTTTCGTTTTTATTTAAATTCCAGTTAGTTGACATATATTGAAATATTAGTTTCAGGTGTATAATATAGTGATTCAACACTTCCATATAACACCTGGTGCTCAACACATCAGGTGCACTTCCGAATCCCCATCACCTATTTCACCCATCCCCCTGCCTACCTCCATTCTCTATAGTTAAGTGTCTGCTTCTGGGCTTTCTCTCTCTCCCTCTCCCTCTCTCCCTCTCTCCCTCTCTCCCTCTCTCCCTCTCCATTTCCTTTGGCAACAGCAAGAGAAATTAAGATATCCATCCTGTTTATAATTGCACCATAAACAATAAGATACCTAGGGGTAAACCTAAGCAAAAAGGTGAGAGACCTGTACTCTGAAAATTATAAAGTACTGATGAAAGAAATTAAAGATGACACGAAGAAATGGAAAGACATCCCATGCTCATGGATTGGAAGGACAAATATTGCTAAAATATCTATACCACCTAAAGCAATCTACACATTTAGTGTAATCTTTTCCCTCCTCTTAAAGCTGGCCTCTGGCTCCCTTGACCTACAATCAAGGACAAACAGAAAGGGTAGTATGGGGATGCCTGGGTGGCTCAGTGGTTGATCGTGTGCCTTTGGCTTAAGGTGTGGTCCTAGGGCCCTGGGATCCTGGGATCAAGCCCCACATCCAGCTCCCTGCTCATGCTTGCTCTCTCTCTCAAATAAATAAATAAAATCTTAAAAAAAAAAAAAGACTCCTTAGAAATAGAGAACAGGTTGAGGGACGCCCTCAGCTCAGCTGCAGGAAACCCATTCCCTGACCCCGCTCTGGGCTCTTCCTGCTGCAGCTGTGGGCCAGCAGGAAGGAGGAAGAGCCCCCAGGGAGCATCGTCAGGTGCCATCTTTTTAAGGGCAAGAATATGGGTGGGGCTTACACCACTTCCCTTCCAAATCATCGGCCAGAACCCTGTCACAGATGTGTCTGGCTGCAAAAGGCTAGAAGAGGCAGGTTTACCTGGGGGACATCTGTGATGTTGGAGGAAGGAAGAATGGATATTGGGGAACAGCAAGAGTCTCCACCCCCTCACTTGCTCCCTCTTCCAGCTCATGTCTAGTATAACCATATAAAAAGCAAATTTTTTGCTGAGGAACAACAGCAACACAGTGGTGTGCTGCAGAGCAGGACTTTAAGAATATAAAGATCAGCCACTTGCAGTGCCAGAAAGCAAGGAAGTGCTAAAAAAAACAGAAGGATGGCAAAGAGACACGGGAACCAACTTGAAAAATCTCTCAGTGGCCAAAGGTGGAGCAATCTGAGCAACAAAATAAATAGTGTGGTGTTGGATTAAAGTCCAAAATATAGAGCACATGTAAGTCCATACTAGTATAAATGAGTGATTCCATAAATAGGTGAGGACAAAAGACAAGTCCTCCTCACGGAGTAATTCCAAATAACGTAAGTGGACACTCCACGCTTAGGAGGTAGAGCTTAATTCCCACCCCTTCCTTGAGTGTGGGCTGAACTTAGTGACTCACATCCAAAGAATATAGCATATAGGGGTCGCCTGGGGGGCTCAGTCGGTTAAGCATCTGCCTTCAGCTTCAGTCCTGATCCTGGGGCCCTGGGATGGAGGGAGCCCCATGTCGGGCTCTCTGCTCAGAGGGGAGCCTGCTTCTCCCTCTCCTTCTCCCTCTGCCACTCTCCCTGCTTGTGTTCTCTCTCTCTCTCTCTCTCTCTCTCCCAAATAAATAAATAAAATCTTATTTTACCATATGTAAAGGGAAAAACAGTCACTTTACACTAGAGACACTTTGCGCTCAAACCAAATGATCAAGGTCACCATCACCAAGGATTAGTCACATTTATTCCCCATACCCCCAACAGGATGTGATGAGGAGGGCACTTGATGTCTCTGAGATTCTTCTTACAAACCCATAACAGCACTCTGATCATGAGAAAAACACCAGATGAACCCTCCAAACCTCCGGAGGGTTTGTAGATTGAGGGACAGTCTTCAAAACACCTTGTATTAATACTCCTTAAAATTGTCAAGGTCATCAAAAACAAGGAGAGCCCGAAACCATCCCAGACCAGAGATGCTAAGGAGACATGGTGTCTAAATGCAATGCAGCCTCCTGGGTGGGGTCCGGGACCCAAAAAACTGCAAATTCCAAGTAGGGCCTAGAGCTTAGTTAATAGTAACCTACCAACCTACCAACTTTGGTTTCTTCATTTCAACAAATCTGCCTTGGTAACGTAAGATGCTAACATTGCAGGAAACTGGATGAGAGTAGGAAGGCCGGACTTTCTTCCTTTCCTCCTGTAACTACGGCCTCAAGCCCAGCTCCTCGGAGCTCTTGCGCCTTCCTCAGCTCTCGGCAGCCCTGCTGTGGCCAGGCCCCAGCCCTCCGGCCCGGGGCGCTTGGCTTTTCCTGAATAACTGGGCCCTCTTTGCTGCCTTGTGGCTATTTCCTCCAGATTCCTGGGCAATCTTTTTTAGCTCCAGCAAGAATAAGAGAGGAAGGCAAGGAGGGGGAGGAGAAAGACGTTCATCACCATTTCTTTTGCAAATAAAAAACGTCCCTCTTGCTCCACCGGGCTTCTGCAGGGCTCCCTCATTCCACACCCCGACTTCGGCATTCTCTGCAGCCCGGAGTCTCGGTTGTTTCTGCATAAAATGACTTAGGGGGATCCCCGGGTGGCTCAGCGGTTTAGCGCCTGCCTTCAGCCCAGGGCCTGATCCTGGAGTCCCGGGATTGAGTCCCGCGTTGGGCTCCCTGCACAGAGCCTGCTTCTCCCTCTGCCTGTGTCTCTGCCTCCCTATGTCCATCGTTGAAAAAAAAAAAATCTTAAAAAAAAATAAAATGACCTGGGATCTTTTTAACTACATTCTGTAGCTCAGTGTTTTCTAACTAGATACAAACTGCTTCTGCCTCCAGAAGGGCTGTGTGTTTCTCCCCCTTCTGACCTGCTAGGAGTTTCCTCACGATTATGGGTTTTGAAAAGAGGGATTCAAGGGTGCACCTGGGTGGCTCACTCGGCTGACTCTTGATTTCGGCCCAGGTCATGATCTCAGGGTCGTGAGATCAAACCTCCCTCCCCACCTCCTGCAAGGCACTCCTGCTCAACAAGAATCTGCTTGAGATTCTCTCCTTCTCTGCTCCCCACCCCCGAAATAAATAAATCTTTTTTAAAAGGGGGAGATTTGGCTGCTAAGTAGAAAAGACAAAGGACATGATGGTGTAGGAAGTCAACAGCTATGTAAAAGGGGAAGGTGGAGAATACGTATTCAGTGTTTGCTTGTAAATGCACGAGAGACTCAGGAAATACACATAAGAAATTAATAACCACTTGGGAACAGGAAAACTTTCCAGTTATCTATTCCAAGCTTTTAATCACTCAGTTAAGGGATCCCTGGTGACTCAGTGGTTTAGCACCTGCCTTCGGCTCAAGGCGTGATCCTGGAGTCCCGGGATCGAGTCCCACATTGGGCTCCCCACATGGAGCCTGCTTCTCCCTCACCTGGGTCTCTGCATCTCTCTCTCTCTGTGTCTCTCATGAATAAATAATAAAATAAAATCTTAAAAAAAAGAATTAATCAGTTAGTTTTAAGGGATGGGCCCATGCAGGTGCACAAGAAGGTAAATTAGCCTTTCAGAGAAGGAAGCAGATTGTTCATGGCAAGCGAAGCCTGTGATGTCATCGGGAAGAAAACCGAAGGGGATGGATGGAATGGATCCTTGGCAGGGCCATTTAAGAACTGTGAGCCCCAGGGACCCTACTTTTATTATGTCAAATTTATATAAATGGGCTCACATCCTCCAATAAATATAATTTCGCCCTGGAAAATTTGTGATTTTTGCTTTGGAAATTATTTGGCTATGAGTAATATTTAATTTGCAATTGGCTATGATTTCTCAGGAGTCACTGTCTCTACTCGGGAATCCTACTCAGGAAGCGATTTCTCAGGAGACACTTCTCTACTCAGGAAGTGAGAAAATCGAACCCACAAGTTATTTTCAAATATAGCAGATATTTAAAAGACTGAATTTAGCAATTAATGATGTTGACATAATGTTTTTGTTTTACTGACATGTAATTAAGTATTTATTAATTCTGTTTTACTGGGGTTTTTTTTGTTTTTGTATGTGTTTTGAGCCAATAATTTCATTTGGGGTCCTAGGAGATACAGTGGCCCCTTTGATATGTGTCCCAGACCTGTCTTGCTGGAACCTCTCAAGGGCAAGTGAGTGCCTGAGCTAGAACCTTTCTGCTTCCCTCCAACGCCCCACCCTCTCCCCAGCCTTATCCAGCCAACTGTCTTCGGAAGTGCCCCATGCTCAACCCTCTCCTCCTTTACTCATTACCCTCTTCCTTTCCTCACCTCTCTTCGCCATCTAAAAATGCTTCCCATAACACCATGGCTCTGAGATCTGGGCTCTGCTGATGCCGTAAACGGTTATTGACTCACAGAGCAGGCGACGTGTTTACATTTTTTTCATAGTCATATTTTAACTGGGTCTTTTTGGAGATGCATTTGAATTCAAGCAACTGTCTTTAATGGTGTAAATGTCAGAGACATTTCTAGGCAGGTACAAGATCCTTTGGGAGTAAATTTCCAAAAAAAAAAAAAAGTCCTTTTCCCCTGGGAGCTCACAAATTAATAAACTGCATAACCATGACATAAGGCAGCACCTTACGTAACACCTGTCTCAGGTAGACAGGTAGAGAAGTGGAAGTGAAGGGCTGGTGAGAGCTCACAGTAAAGAAGCTGCTTCCAGCTGCAAGAACCAGGGGAGGCTTCCCAGAAGAGGTGACATTTAAGTTGGCCCCTGAGGATGAGCATGATTTGAGTAGAATTCTGGAACCTGCTTTTGGCTCCATCCCTCCTGACTCACCGCTGTTCCTGAGTCACTCCAGCAGAGGGCAGGCCGAGCAAAGACGGGCCGTAGTCTGTTTGGACAAGTTCTCTGGGTCTCAGCCCCCGGGGAACCCCGGGGCGGCTTTCTGCTTGCTAAAATGGGGGGGGGGTCATCTCTGCCTGAGCTTGGAAGTTATTTGGCCCCGGTCTGGCCTTCAGATTTAGCCCTTTGCTTTTGCCCGGAGTTGATGGTGAGCTTGCATGTTCCATCACCTTTCCGTAGTTTGGGGCAGTTTGAAGCCTGGTGCCACTTCTCCTCGGGGCACTAGCGAGGTCCTTTCTCGAGAAACCAGACCAGGAGGGTCGTTGGTCCGGGCGGGGGGCAGGGGCCGGCCGGGGAGGAGTGCTTCTGGGCTGCCGGGGAGCAGCTTCGGCTTCTCCCCCACTCCTCGCGGTTTCCCTTCTCCCGGTGGAGAACCCCGGCCCATCTCTGTGCCTTGGGTCCCTCTGCACGAAGCTCCCTGTGCAAGCGGGTTCGGGCCAAGGAAGCATCGGCGCGGCCGCTCCAGGGGCCTGGGGAGCGCAGGTCGGATGCCGGAGCCCCAGCCTGGGCCTGCCGGGAGCTCTGCCGCGGGTGTTGCAGCACAGTCCCCCTGTCTCCCCCTGTGTCCCCCTGTGTCCCCCTGTGTCCCCCCCATCCCACTGCCCCGGGGGACTCACAGCAGCCACGTTCCACCCTCGGAGGACCGCAAGTGACGGGAGCCTTCGGGAGTCCCTGAAGCTAGGGGACGGTCACAGACCTGGCGGGGACCGGGGCAGGACCACCGCCTCGGCCGCTTTCTCCAGGGCCCCGCTTGTACCCAGTGGCCCATGGCCAGAGGCCTTGGGGGAACCCAGGAGGCGCCGTCACCCCCTCGCCTTCCTCTCTTCCTCTCCTCTCCACAGGCGCCTCCTGTGTTGCCCTTGGTTGCGCGGACCCTCCCGCGGCTTCTCATCACTGTCCCCTGGTGCGTCCCACCCCACGGGCCCCTCTGGCGATCTCCATGCTCAGCAGCTGTCCACGCAGAAAGCCCCGTGCATACGTGCACGCTGGGGACACGCTCTTCCCCACCAGTCACCCGAGAGAAGGTTCCTGAAGGCAAGGCCTCGCCTTCCTCCCCTGCGCCCCCACAGCCTGCAGACCTCCGGCGGCGGCCCCCCTGGAAGCGCTCCCCAACAATCCGACCCTGCCGCCCCGCCTCGCGTGGGGTCCCTGGAGCACGGGCTTGTCCTCGAGCTCCCTGGGCGACTGTGACCCAGGCCAGGGCGGTCCCCAGAGGGCCGGCACGCAGCTCTCCGCGCCTCTGCCAAGCCACAGGGCGCCTTCCCCCAGCACCCCGTCGGCCCCGGGAGCCAAGCTGCGGGGACACAGGCTCACCGCGGGCCTGTCCCGGGCCCCAGGGCGGCCCGGGGTGTCTGTGGACCGAGTGATGAAGTATCCGTGTGCGGGGCGTCGGGGCAGCGAAGACAGAGATGGTTGGGCTCCCCGGCTTCTTGCATCGCACACGCTGTGTCACTGTGTGGGAGCCCCAAGCCCGCCGCCAAGGCCGCCAAGTCCCTGCAAGGACTCCCAGGCTCAGAGAAGCTCCCGTACTCACAGCGGTGGGTACAGATTAAAGTCAGCGAAGAGGGGTGCCCGGGGGGCTCCGCGGTCGGGCGCCTGCCTCCGGCCCAGGGCGTGACCCCGGGGTCCCGGGATCGAGTCCCACGTCGGGCTCCCCGCACGGAGCCTGCTTCTCCCTCTGCCTGTGTCTCTGCCTCTCTCTCTCTCTCTCTCTCTCTGGGTCTCTCATGAATAAATAACTAAAATCTTAAAAATAAATAAAGTCAGCAAAGAAAGAAGGCACATGGGGCGAGGTCCTGTGCAAATGAGGCTCACCCTGCCAGGGGTCCCGTCCCAGGGGAGTCGCACAGGGGTGCACGTAGTGCTGCCAGATACTGTGTGGGACCACACATGCGAGGTACTGTCAACCAGAGGAGCACAACCAAGGCTTGTCATCCCGCACGGTCGCTGGGGGCCGGTCGGTAGGCAGGCGCGACCCTTGTGACCTTCTAGTTCCCTGCCCCTGGAGTCCAGGGCCTGGCGCATATGCAAATGGGCATTCCCAGGCCGGTCTGTGAGCGCAAGTTGCGTGGTCAAGTGGTGAAGCTACAGCAGCCGCCCCGGCCTCAAGCACGGGAAGGCTCCCGCCAGGCGGGGGGTTCCGAGGGCTCAAGTGTTCCGTCCAGGCCCCGAGTCAAGGACCGTCCTGAGGACAGGCCTTGCTCCAGGACGTGCGGGCCCGCGGGGACGACGCTTTCCCACACGGACCCCAGGAAACAGACCCTGCCATGGAGCCAGCGGAGCCTGTGCTGTGAGCCTGGTCGGTGTGGATCCGACTTCTCCTGAAAGGTCGTCGTACCCGGGTAGCCTGGAGTTGGGGGTTCGCGCCGCCTTAGGGGCGGGCCACGGGCCACTTCGCAGAGTCCGTGAGCACCTCTGGGTGCCTCCCTGGGAAGACCCGACTGAACACGGTAGGCCCGGGCCTGTCTTCAGGGCCCTCCCAGTCTGGTCTCACCACAGATGGGTTTGGGGACTTGGGCGTGTGTAGGAATCTTCTGGGACGACAGCCTCTTCCACACGGAGGCGGGGGAAGAGGACCACGGAGTAAGGACGACAGGGGTGTGGGTGAGAAGCTCCTCTGGATGCTGCAGACCCTGGGGGCCTCCGGGGCTGGGCTGAGGCACGAGAGGTTTCCTTGAAGCAAAGCCGCCTTCTGAGAAAGGGCAGCGGAAGTATCAGTGCGGAGTTTGTATTCGTGCATCAAACACTTACGTGGCAGCTGCCGTGTGCCAGACGGTGCTCGAGGCATTTTATAGATATTAGCCTGTCGCTGCCCCTCGGCCCTACCAGCAGCTCCCAGCAGGCCCCTGATGCCCTGCAGCCTGTGCGTCCTGGGGAGAACAGCAGAAAGCACCTGCTCTGCCCCGAAGCCCCTTCTGGATGTACTTGTTATCCCCACGTGCCCACCAGCCTAGCCCTCTATGCCAGGCCCGTGTGGCCTCTCCCTAACCAGTCCCTTTGCCTATGTCCTTAGGAAACCCCTTTCTTTTGGGGACATAATTCCCTATATATATTTTTTAAGATTTTATTTATTTATTCATGAGAGACAGAGAGGCAGTGGGAGAGGGAGAAGCAGGGAGCCCAATCTGGGACTTGAGCCCAGGACCCCAGGATCACGACCTGAGCCAAAGGCAGACGCCCAGCCACCTGAGCCACCCAGGTGCCCCATACTTCCCTATATTTTTGAACTTTTCTACTGATGCTTCTGGCACTTTCCTTCCACGGAAGCCTGGCTTTCCCCAGATATACTGATCCTCGGCTCAGATAGTGAATGAGCCAGTGAGAGAATCAGTCTGAAGTGTGAGGCTGGGGCAGCAATGAGGGGGAAACAGGAATTCAGGGGCGGGTCACAAAGTCCCAGAGTCGCACTTCAGTGAATGAGAAGAGGTGAGGAACTCTAAGACCTATGCCAAGGGTTGATCGACCAAGGAGGTGACAGGAGGGATTACAGGGACTCGGGAAACCCAGAGCCACCCTCAGCCCCGACGGTATCTTTGTGCAAATTTGAAAAAGGCGTTCTTCCTTGGGCCCAGACACAGCCATGTTAGGGCGCGGGCGTGGTGTGTTGGCTTGGTAAGCGGAGTTCCAGCTCCCATTCCCCTTCTCGGTGGGGCACCTTTCAGGGCAGTCCATAGAGGGGCCCCGGAAGCCCCAGGGCAGGAGAGGCAGCCCTGTCTCTGTTCTCCTCCCCAGGAGAGACCAGCAGGCCCTGTGCAGGGGGGTTGGCAAACTTGTCCGCCCCAGGCACCCCATCCCAAGGGGCAGGGCACACGCAGCTGTGGGATGCTGGCTGCAGTTGTTTTCAGAGTCTGGTGGCCCTCAGAGTGGCCTACCAGGAAAGCAGGACCTCAGGACCCCGACCTAGAACTAGTAGGAATGAGGAAGCTATCGGGCTCCAACCTAAGGCGGGGGTCCCATGGCTGCTGGGACCCGAGAGCAAGGGAGCCAGGCCGGCATCTCCACGCCATGACTTCAGGCCCTCACCCTCAGCCCACCTTACTTGGGACCCAAGTCCCATGATGCCAGCCCCTCAGATCCTCTTATTTGACATCATTTCTGTCTCTCTCGGCTCAGTGTCAGCTCTGCTCACGCCCAGTAAATGCTTGTGGATTCAATGCACAGGCCCATCCTCTCCGTGAATGGTGTTGCATGATTATTTACGTGCCACAAAATACACATCACGTACATTGTGTTGTAGCAGAGTAATTCCAAATCTATTACAAAGCGATGGGGATGGAGGCGGCCTTAAACTCATTGAAATCCAGCAATTTCTCTTTACAGAGAAGGAAGCTGATACCAAGTTGGGAAGTGTCTTAGCCAGGGTCACGCAGCTAGTGAGGGGCAGAGCTTGGGCGAGGAGCTGGATGGCCAGTGGGGTTTGGGCCCCCAAGAAGCAGGGAGAGGGCTCCCTAATGCTCGAGGACTCACCTTTGCTCCCCAAGAGAGGAGCACAGAAGCACAGGGGGTGATCCTGAGTGCGAAACAATAGAAAATAGATCCTGGTTTCTGCTCCCAGTTCCTGGCACAGAGCTCTTGGGACCCTCACTATTTCCTGAGGGATAGAAGCACCTGACACACATCTCCTAAATCCCTTGGACTTTCCCGGGTGATTGCAGCACGCTTTGTTTTAAATGAGTTGTCTAGGTGGGTCCTGGATGGGAGCTGGTGACCAGAAAGACCAAGCCATGGTTAGAAGCTTGGATATCTTTCCGTCCTCTAGAAAGGAGAGTGCGACTAGAAGTGGAGTTAATAATCGATCACGGCTAAGTGATGAAGCCTCCACAAAAATCCCAAAAGTACAGGTTCATAGAGCTCCCGGGTTGTGAACACAGTCACCTGCTGGGAGGGCGACACCCCTCAAATCCATAGGGACAGAAGCTCCTGTGCTCAAGACCCTCTCCGTATCTACCTCTTCATCTGGCTGTTCATGTGTATCCTTGAAGATGTCCTTTGAAATAAATCGGCAATAGTAGGGTAAACTGCTTTCCCGGGTTCTCTGAGCCGCTCTAGCAAACTGTCAAACCTGAAAGAAGGGGCCGTGGGAACCTCTGATTTGTAGCCAAGTTGGACCGAAGTTGTGGCTAACCTGGGGACCCACTCTTTGGCAACTGGCATGGGAGGTGTGTGTTGGGGGGCCGGGGGAGGCAGTCCTGTGGGACCGAGCCCTTATCCTGTGCAAAACCCACAGATCCAGTGTCGGAAGCGTTGTGAATCTGAATAGAAAAATAGAGGCGTTTTCCTTAATCACTGACATGCTTGGTCCTGGCACAGAAAAGGAATCTCTCCTCTCCATCATCTGAATCTCACCAGGGGAGGGGGAAGCTGTTCTCCAAGAAACTGGCAGGTAGGGGGGTTTCCCCAGGACAGGAAGAAATCCCCCCGGAATCTGGGCACAGATTTTCTAAATTTCCAAATATTTCTTGAACTTCCTGTTTCTCTTGAAATGCATCCGTACCTCACGCAGGTGACATGTGACAGCTATGGATTTCTCCAGACTGGAGAAAAGTTGTAGTAAAGGTTCTGTTCAAGTCGTGGGAGCTGATGATGAAACTGGGCTACCCCTACCTGGTTTGGAGGAGGCGCCCAGTCTAGTGGGGACATGGAACCGGATAGCCTGTGGCCCTGCTCAGGGAGTCTCAACCACCTCAACTGGACCAAAACGAAGAGGTCCTAAACCATGACCTATGCAGCGAACGGGCATGCGCCTCCCCTGCTGGGTGCGTGGCAGTTGGCGCATTTGGGAAAAGCAGTGAGTTAGTTGTATCAAGCGTCTTACAAATTGCTATACCCTTTAGGCTAATAATTTCCTTTGTCAAATCTATTCTAAAGAAATAATGTGACATACGGAAGGAAATTATGCTCCGAGAGGTTTGTCTCAGTGTTGATCATATTAGGCAAAACATTACCAACACACTTGTCCAGTGGTAGGGAATTGGTTACATAAATCATATATAACCCTGGTAGGCGCTTATCCAGTCATTAATGACGTTTGCAATGACCTTCTCATGACCTGATAGTGGTAAAGAAGAAAAAAAAAACCACCACCACATTTAAATTGTACATACAGCGTGATTTTAGTAGCATAAAAAGAAATAGGCTCGAAAAAGACTGGAAGGAAATATAACAAAATGTTACCAATGGTTCCCTTCAATGGCAGAAGTATAGATTTATTGAGTTTTGTCTTTTTGTTCTCTTTCATATTATTTGTCTTTTCAAACTTATTTTTTTTAAAGATTCATTCATGAGAGACCCAGAGAGAGAGGCAGAGACACAGGCAGAGGGAGAAGCAGACTCCCTGTGGGGAGTCCGATGCAGGACTCGATCCCGGGACCCTGGGGTCACGACCTGAGCTGAAGACAGACGCTCAACCGCTGAGCCCCCTAGATGCCCCATCTTTGCAGACTCTTTTTTTTTTTTTTTTTATCTTTGCAGACTCTTATACTTGGTTGCAGTGAGCAGAGTCATCAGATGGCCCCTGGTGATTCCAGCTCCTGGCATCCACACCCTTGTATAATCGCCTTCCTTGAGTGTGGGTGGAAGCCGGGAGATTAGAAGCACTTGCTTCTGGCCGCCAGGCTACAGCAAAGGTGAGGGGATGCGGATCCCGAACCTTGGCTGTCTGATGGCACCTAACCATCAGCCAAGGTTCGGGATTGCTCAGATGTAACTCAAGTTGGCTGATCAGTTGGTCTCAGGTCATCAGAAGGGAGGTTATCCTGGGTGGGCCTGGCTTAATCAGGCGAGCCAGGCGCTCTCGTGCTGGCCCCTGCTGTAAAGTGTCTGCGGAGACGAGCGGCCTCCAGGAGCTGAGGGCCACAGTCCACGGCTGCAAGGGCCTCAATTCTCCCAACCACCCAGTGATCTTGGAGGAGGAGCTGAGCCTCAGATGAGACAGGAACCTTGACTGACTCCCTGATTACGCCCCACAGAGGCCTTGAGCCGAGGACAGCCGCGCCGCGTCCACTGGCCATCCACGGCAGTGGCTCCACAGTTCTGTGATTTCCGTTTATGGTAAATGTGCAGGATCCGACCCTTGAAACAAACCGCAGGTGAAGGTCCGCTCGGAGAAGGAGTGAGACGTGTATGAACCCAGGCAGGAGGCCGCGAGGACAGCCAGGACAGCGCGGACAGGCCCGGGGGCCCGAGTGTTCTCATCTCTAAAAGGAAATAAGGATAATCGCTCACAGGCGGTTTCGAGATCAAGTGAGATGCCGTCTGCTAAGAGGGCTGCTGTGGAGAGGGACGCCTGGCCCGGCAGCCCCCGCAGCGGGACGAGCGGGCGGCAGCAGCTGCTCCCCGGGCGCTCGGGCTCTTCCGACCCAGCAAAGGAGAGCGGAGGGACGGGCTCCCGATCCTGCGGGCGCTCCGCGCGGTCCCTCCTTCCAGCTCAGAGACACCCGCGCTTCGCAGTCTAAGGCGCTGGCAGGGAGCTTTCTGGAGTCGCTCTTCCGGCTGAGTAGAGGGGAATCTGGGGGGCCCCGGGGGCTGGGGCGCCGGGGGAGGAACGTCTTCCTGTGAACACGCACAGCCTCCCTAGGGTGCAGGCAGGGAGCAGAATAAGGAGTAGGAAAAAGCATGTTTAGCGTGAGGAAATAATGTCGTATCTGGATAACAAACATCAGCGTAAAAGGCTCCAGGAGCCTCCCCCAGAGGTTCTGGGAGGTAAATGAACAAAGTCCAAAGAGGAAAGTGCTTCGGAGTCAAATGGGGCCCCCAGCGGCTCCGTGATCTCGGCCAGTGACTAAGCAGCTCGGAGCGGCACTTCCTACGAAATAGGAAGGATGACCCCACTAGCCTAGGAAGGATGACCCCACTAGCCTAGGAAGGATGACCCCACTAGCCTAGGAAGGATGACCCCACTAGCCTAGGAAGGATGACCCCACTAGCCTAGGAAGGATGACCCCACTAGCCTAGGAAGGATGACCCCACTACCCGGCCGCCAAGGGGTTGGAGACTATGGCCCCTGCCCCGCGGCATCCCTTAGCTCACCCGCTCCTGATCCCCGGGTGGGGCTGAGGGCTCGGCGGATGGGAGGGGACCGCGGCCGGCCGGGCCCTGCTGGGCGCCCATGGGGCTGGGCACCCACGGGGCTGGGCACCCACGGCGAGGGCTAGGAAGCGGGCGAGGCCCGGAGCTGGGGCTTGAAGAGGATGAAGCCCCGCGGAGCCTCCTGGGCCTGTTGGCCCTTCGTGAGGGGAGACGTGGGTGGGAAGGACGAGCCCGTGCAGGTGATTAGCTTCTGTCACCCTGGGGAGAAGCTGGTGCAGAGGCCGGGGCAGGTGTCTCCTTCCTCGGTGGGTGGGCAATCCCCCCCCCGCCTCCCCCCCGTCTCCCCCGCCCCCCCCACCCCGTCCTGGTTGTGGCAGTGGGACGAACACTCCAGCCGCAGGGATTGGTCTGCAAGGTCGCAGGGGTGTCTGGGGCTGTGGCCATCCCTCCCGCGACATAACGCATCCGCCTTCTGCTTAGATTTTTCCAGTAACTCATTGAAGGCTGAATAAAGCTGAGTCTGTGACCCAGTGATGATATGAATGGATCCGTGTTGCCTTCTCCAGGCAGGAGATCGGAGGCCACAAACCCCCTGCTTCGGACTCTCGTCAAGGTCAATGTGGCAGACCTAGGAGGCCCCATAAACGTGGGCAGCAGTCTGCCCCAGGGGGGCCCCTGAGGGTCGAGGTCCCCAGGGGGACTCCCCTGCCCCGGTGCCACTAGCTCCAGCTTTCACCCATCGGATCCCAGGCCCCCCCGTGGGAGCCCCCTTAGCCGCCTGGGTCCCCGGCCTCAGAGCCGTCCAGTCTTGCGGGCTGCGGCCTCACCACACCTACAGCCCGCGGTTGCTCGCCCTGCGCAGACTCAGGGGACATCGACCGCGGAAGACAGCCACGAGTCCCACGAAACACGACCCCGGGACTGCACGGAGGAGGAACACGGAGGCCGAGGGCAGTCAGGCCCCGAACCGTACCTCCTGACGTCTCCTCTCCCAGGGCCTTGCGGCAACCCCGAGACCGAGGCCCCTTCCAGGAGCTTTCCAAGCGGCGCATCCTGTTGGGGAGGTCGGCCACCCCCTCAGGGGCACGTGCTCACCTAGGTCACCCCCTTCTGCGCTGGAAGCACCGTGCGTTTATCCGCCGCCGCGTCCTCAGCCCTGGAGCGGTGCTTGGCACCAGCATCACTTGTTGAATCAGCGAGCGCGTCGCTGCGGCCAAACCAGATGAGTCAGCCCTCAAACAAACGTTCATCGGGCCTCGGCGACCGGACAAGCTGAACCAGTGTGGTCAGAACAATGAACGATGATGTGGTTTGGGGCGTGAATGCGCTTTGGACCCAGAAAGACCTACGTCTGAATCCTAACTCTGACATCTCCTGGCTGCACGTCGTCGGGCAGATCACTTAACCTTCTTAACGTCAGTTTCCAGACCCGTAAAAAAGGAATAACCATGCTCACCCCAAAGAGCTGCTGTAGAGTTAAATGAATTGTACACTTAGAGGACTTGGCCCAGTGTTCGACGACTGCTAAGCACTCCGGGTGTGGCAGCTTCTCGTATCAGGGACGCTTCGTGAGCAACGAGCCGGCTCTATCCCGACCTCCCACCAGGAGCGCCCCAACCCACGGCCTCTGCTGCCCGCGTGACCCTGACATGGATGGGACACCACTGGGCGGACCAGGGCAGGGAATTAGTAGTAGAGGTTAACCTGTTCCAGCCCCTTCTCTGTGGGACGTGGGCCTCCCAGTGGGGACGTGGGCCTCCCAGCAGTGAACACTCTCCCTTTGGCACACTGGAGGAGCCAGGGCAACTCAGAGGCTTTGGGAGCCTCCCTGACTGGGAGAGGGGGCTCCTTACCCCGGTCAGGACGGATGGCTCAGCGTTGCTGCCCAGAGCGCCCTGGTGCGTGGGGTGTCGGGCCCGGGCAGCATGGATTGGCACAGCATGTCCGCGGTGGGTGATGGAGGCAGCGGTGGTGGCAGGGTCTTGCTCAGCAGCGGGCATGGCTCAGAGAGCTGGAACTGGGGCCTGGCACGGAGAGGTTGTCACTGAGGTCACCATGTTCAGGAGCAACGCGAGTCAGCTCTGGGGTCTTTTAAGAGAGCCTGGAAGGGGACGCCTGGTTGGGGGGGTTGCTCAGCGGTTACGCCTCTGCCTTTGGCTCAGGTCATGACCCAGGGGTCCTGGGATCGAGTCCCGTATCAGGCTCCCCGCAGGGAGCCTGCTTCTCCCTCTGCCTGTGTCTCTGTGCCTCTCATGAATAAATAAATAAAAGCTTTAATAAAAAAAAAAGAGCGAGCGAGCAAGCCTGGAGGTCCTATCACAGCAGGTGGGGGGGGGGGGGCAGGGGACAGCCAGGAAAGCGCTCTCTATGTCATTCTGGAACCCTATCTTTTTAACGTAGGTCCGTGTACCCTAGGACACACGTGACCCAAAGACCCTGCCCTGGAGCAGTGGGGACCCAAAGGGCCGAGGCCCCAACCTCCTGCTCGGCCCCAGCTGCAGACGACCTCGCCGCTGGCCTGCGGCCCACACCCCTGCTGCCCGCCCACCCCTGCACCCCGCCTCCACCGCGCCTCATCCCTGTCTGCCCCTCGCGGCCCCGGTGTCCACCCCGCACCCCCGGGGCCCCGGCAGCGCCGCCTCCAGCCTGGACCCCTCTGTGGCCTTAGGACCGAGGCCGGCCGGCGAGTCCTCCTTGTCCCGGCGGCGCCAGCTCTGGTCTGGGCTGAGGCTGGAGAGGCTGGTGCCCCACGCCGCCCCGGCCCCACAGCGTCTCCGTCGCCGCCCTGCCCCTTGGTGGCCGCGGCCCTGGGCCTCCCCGGAGCCTGCCAGCTCGCGCCACCCCTCCCAGGCCGAGGCCGATGAGCTTCCTGCAGAGCCTCCCTCTGCCCCGGGGTGAGGTCCTGCGGAGCCCCGGCCACCTGTCCCCCCAGGGTGGCTCGGGGCCCGGGGAACCCTGGCTGCTTACCTGTCACCTCAAGTCCCCTTTTCTGCGTCTCCGCCTGGGCGTGCAGCTGCTTCCCGTGCGGTCCTGGAGCTGCAAGCAAGCCAGCCCGACCCAGCACCCGCAGAACATTCCACCCGCGCCTCTCCCCCTCCGCCCCGACCCGGCCTCGGCGGCCTCCCCGACCAGGGGCTGTGCCGGGTGCCCCTGCCCCACGGAGCCCACGGGCCGCACCACTGTGCCTGCTGCATAGGGGTCCCCTCGCGGGCCGCCGGGCCTCTGGGTCCCACACGCGCTTCCCGGGACCGGGATGGGACGAGCCAGCGGTCAGGGCCCCCAGGCTCCCCCCTGTTCTCCTGATGCTCCTCTCGAGGGCCTGCTTCGGGTCAGAGGCCACAGCCCTCCCCGTGCGACGGCGATACAGGGGATCGCAGCCGAGCCACCTGCCGGGTTCCCGGTGCAGGGGACCCCTCTTCGCTCCTCACGATGCACCCTGACGCGCTTCTTGTTGGGAGAACTTTCCCGGGACCGCCCAGGACTGGTTACAACTGCCCTTGGTCATTCATTCAAGACACAACCCACGTGTCGCCTGCCCGGCCACATTCAGGCCACGCGTCCCCCGAACGCTGAGCTCAGCTTCTGCCATTTACAAGCGACGTAACTGTTCCCGTTCTCCGGGCCCCTATTTCTCCGGCTTCTATTTGCAGCGTCGTCGGACTCTTCTGTGCACGGAAGCGGTGCGTCCCCCGAGCAGCCGGGCCAGGGCGACGCGGAGGCCTCGGGCCCAAAGGCGGCGCTGGGCTCACGGAGGCCGACGTCACTAGGAAACTCCCTGTTGGCCTGGATGGTCAAGGCCTGGGCCCTCTTGGTCCGCTGTGTAGTAAGGAACTCGGGCCATTGTCGTTCAGTCCGTAATTTCTGGGAGTGGGGAGCGGCAGTGGGGGCCCCAGCATAACAGGGACGCGCCCACAGCGGGCTTGGGCCACCCTGGTCACCGCGCCTCTGTCCTGGGGACCCGGGGAGTACCCCTGGGGGGCCGCCGCCCGGCACCCGGATGAAAGGCTCCGGTGCAAGCTGGGCCGGGCAACACGGCTGGGGCCGGGAAGCCCAAGGGGAGCTAACACCTTCGCCCCTCGCCTTCGCCCCTCGCCTCGCCGCCGAGCCCAGGACCCGAGGAGCGACACGGGGAGCGCCTGTCCCGCCATGCCTGGTGATCCAGTGCTCCCCGCTGGCCCTGTGAGGCAGGTGGCACTGGGGCCTCCATTCAGTGGAGAAACTGAGGCACAGACGAAGCCAGTTGCCCAAGGTCACACAGGCGTCAAGGCAGAGCCAGGACTTGGACCGAGGCCGGCGTGTCCCTGGTTTACCTGTTATCGCGCTGCTGGTGGCTGAGCCTGGTCACCCCCCCATTACCCCCCCGCCCGCGCCCTGGGCCTCCTGCCGGCAGCTCTGTGCTCCCCTCCGTCAGGGCGCCCCGGCCCCGCGAGGCTGTGGGCCACGGCTGGACAGGGAGCAGCGCACTAACTTGCACAGTTTTCTTGCAAATGTGTGTCCGGGTGTCCCCGTAATTAAACACAAGCAGGAGGAGGTACTACAAGGGGCATTTGTGGCCAGGTCATCACTAGGACGTGCGGACACGTCACTTACTGCGTCTCCCTGGCCCCGGCCCCCTCCAGGAGGGCCCCACACCCCGCAGCTCTGCTGAAGGAACAGCCCTTGATGGCCATGCTTTTCCCTGCTTGCGTGTCCCTCTCGCCCAGTTGGCCCAGGGGTGGCTCCAGACCCAGAGGCCCCGGCCGAGGACCACGCCGGGGCCCAAGGGACCAGTCAGGCGTTCTCCATCTTAGGGCTCCCCCTGGAAGTGGCGAGACAGTGAGGGTGAAAGGACGTGGAGGTGGTTCAGGCGGTGACAGGCCAGGCACAGGGAGGGGCTGCACAGGAGGCGGCGGGAGTGGCACAGGCCGCGGCCACGGAAGCCCCGGGGAGCCGTGTGCGCCCTGCCCGGAAGGACGCCCGGAGAATTTTACAAACATCAGTGTCCCCGCTTGTCCCCAGGCCCTCGACGTAATGGGCACAGAGTGGGGACCAGGCACCGGGGGGTTCAGTCTCCCCGAACGAACCGCATCAAGGCGGGAGGCCCAGTGGCCTGCGGGACGCTGCGGTCCCCGCTGTCGCGCTCCTGGTGCCCGGAGACCCCTGGTCCCGCTGCTGCCCGGTCCGCTCTGCGGTGCACCCCGGGCCACCTCGTCACCTCCTGCCCCGCCTGCCTTGATCCTGTAGGAGCCCGGGTGCAGCGGGACATCGAGGCACCTGGCTCCCGGTTCAGCCCGGGGTGGCGGCTCCGTCCTGACAGCCCACCCGGTGGGGCCCGCGGAGCCCTAGGAATCATTTTCCCCTTGAGAAGACAGAGTGACGGGGGCACCTGGGGCCGTGACTCCGGGGTCCGGGGTTGAGTCCCACATTGGGCCCCACATGGAGCCTGCCCCCCCCCCACTCTCTGTGTCTCATGAATAAATAAAATCTTAAAAAAATAAGTAGGGAGAGAGAAGCTGGAGAAATGCCCTCTCTCTTCCTGCGCTTGACGGACGCCTGGGGCTTCTGGAGCCATCTGGGGACGACTGCGAGGGGCAAACCCAGGGGCCGCGGAGACTCTGGTCAAGCCCTGATGTGACGGCTGCCAAGCTGACCGCCCCAGCACCCCCCCCTCCAGACTGGTTGTTGACTGTGTGCTCGGTGCGAGCCGGGTGCCAGTCTAGTACTTTCCATGTGCTACTTTATGGGCTCCTGCACAACCCTGAGGCCCGTCCTCTGGACGTGAGCGTGCTCAGTGCTCCCCCACATCAGAACTGGCCAGTGCCCCGCACGGGCGGCCTTCCCGTCCACTACCCGAGACTCCGTGCCATCCAAGCAGGTTTCTCTGACGCGGAGGGCATGTTGTGTACATTGTCAGGATAGTTAAAAAATAGCCAAAAGATAGCAAGAGGCTTCAGAGCTGGGGAGTTCTGGGTCTACAGCCCAGCGTGGCCTGGTTCTCCTTAATAAGATACTCACACTGCGCTGCGCGTTCCGGGGGCTTTCAGGTGGCGCCTCCCTTTCTAGGAACCCGGTGAGGCTTGCTCACTGCCTCCCCACGCGCTTGCCTTTCACCCCCTCACTGGTCTCTCTGCTCGTACTCCATTGCTTCCCTCTTCCCCTCTTCTCCAACCTTCCAACAGATGGATTTGAGATGAAGATAAATAGGACACCCCCTGCCCCTCAAGCCCCAAATGCTCCAGAGTGAAAGCAATTTTTAACATCTGGATATTTTTTCTTTTAAGGGGAGGAGTGACTTTTTTAAGTTCATGTATTTTTAAGTGATCTTCATACCCAACGTGGGGCTCGAACTCACAACCCTGGGATCAACAGTCACATGCTGGGCAGCCCCGATGGCAGCGGTTTAGCGCCGCCTGCAGCCCGGGGTGTGATCCTGGAGACTCAGGATCGAGTCCCACGTCGGGCTCCCTGCATGGAGCCTGCTTCTCCCTCTGCCTGTCTCTGCTTCTCTCTCTCTCTTCTGTGTTTCAATAAATAAATAAAATCTTAAAAAAAAAAAAAAAACAGTCACATGCTCTTCCAACTGAGCCAGCGAGGTGCTCCTAAAATCTGAATTTCTAGCTAGTGGAGAGTCCTTAAATGTTAGCAATTGCTCTCATGGGCCTGGTTTTATCTCCAAACTGGGCTGTCTTTTCCCGCTTCCCTGTCCCCCCACCCAAACATAAGTCTAGGCAGTCCCTTTCTTTGCCAAGGGCCATGCCGGGTCTGCAGCAGGGGGTACACATGCCCCTCTGACGGCGCGCCCAGCAGACTCCCCACCCTTTCTCTCAACCATCTCCACGACTCGTCTTCACTCTTCTTTCACGCTCTGAAACTGGCCCGCGTTGGCTCGGCCCCCTGGTTCAGGCTCAAAAACCACCACAGGTGTGAACAGTTTACACAGACTTTATTTGTCACCCATTGAGCACAGGAAGGTCTGGGCAGGCGAGGTGTCACAATCGCCTCCCCTAGTTCACAGACACACACCGAGAGACTTGGTGGCAAGGGAGAGGGTCCTATTCCTACCACAGATTGCTATGGGATTATCACAACAACACATTTGTTCTCGGTTCTATTTACACCATGGAGTGTGGAGAGGGTACATTTCTTACACTAAAAATATATATTTTGGAATCTCTAAAACAAAAATATCTCTATCTCTACATGAGACCTACTAGAAAGAAGAACATAGAAAACAAGAGAAATGTACCAGCACCTCAAGCTGTCCCCTCCCGCGGGAAGGGCGCTCTGCTCTCCACCTGACGCCCTTAGCTCAGGGCGGCCGCGTCTACCCCGCCGCACGGACGGACACAGGTGCACACGAGGGAGGCTGATCATCTCGGGGGAGTGGAGACGGGGGAGAGGAGCGGGGGACGGGACTGTGGCCTCTTTTGCAGCATTATTGCCTGTGTGAAAACCTGCCTGTCGGAGGCGATCGCAAACCCGCTAAGAGAAGCCCAAGCTCTGCTGCCGTCTGCGGGGCTTGGAAAAGCGCCGTGGGTGGGTTTTCTCTCTCTCTCTCAGGAAATATTAATGCCAGCAGCTAGAAGAAGAAGTTCTGTTTTCTCCAATGCTGAAAGTGGGGTAGGTTTGAGAAAAATGCTACTCGTTTTCTTTTCGGAAGGATCAGAAACCGTTCCATTCCCTTTGAGCACAGAACCTCCTAAAGGAATGATGCCTGTGGATGAATCATTCCACTTCCTGAATTTTCCTACTGAAGAGATCCACGTAATGCTCTTTCCTCCTTTCGTGCTTCACGCAGCGAGACAGCGCCTTCACGCTCTTTTGGTTCTGGTGGAGAAATGGTAACTGAGCCAACTGCCCGTTCTCTGTCATTCACGTAAGAGAACACGGGCGCCACGAATCGAAAAGAATAGATTTGGAAGAAAAACCACTTTGATTTGCTTGTGGGGCGTCTCTTTCTGTTTACAGTGAAATGTGGATGAGCTCGAGGGCTTGAGTCTTTGGTCTCTTACACCAAGTAAGGAAAATAACCAGTAAGTCCCCTTTCAGAGAAGCCCCAGACCTGTCCAACCTCCTCACCTCTCTCACCACCCCCACCTGGGGGGATTGTGGGGACCTCTGAGTGGGAGCCTCAGGCCTCCAAGAACTTGAGAGACTGGGCAGAGAGGGGAAGAAGTGCTGCCTGAGGAGGCTGAGTCAGGAAAAGAGCCAGAACCTGGAAGATGTCTCGTGTGGCCAGTCAGTCCCCACGGGAAGAATTTCTACGTGACGGAGGCCTGACAGCTGCAACCAAAAGAAAGTCAGGAAGCCTGAGAACATTTAGTGCAAGGTTCCTGAATGTCCTGCCAGGATGCGGCTTAGAAACCTGAGAAGTCCGAGGAAAATGCAGCGACGAACTAGAAAGACTGCTTCAAAGTCCTAGGAGGAGGCGCCAACACTCTTGCAAGGAAAAATTTAGAGAAGTTGAGATAGTAGCAGAGAGAATATAGCGGATGGGACTAACGACGCCAATGAGAAGGAAAGCCGGGGGCCCTGGGGTGGCACCTCCTATGCTTTGGGAAAACGTAGACTCAGAACATGGACAGTGAAGTCGATAGAGAAGATGCAGGGAGAACTGCTGATTCCTCTACTAAGAGGGAAGTCTGGAGAGTCCCAGTAAAACTGGGAACTGTCTTTTCTGGATGAGCAGAAAGCACAGATTCCTAAAATCAGAGACCTCTTCAAGGTCACAGTTGTCATAGCCTGAGATGTCAACCCAGCCTGAGGCTTAGCGTTTGTCAGATTTTTATCAAATATTTACGGTTAGTTTAAAAGCCAGTCACAGCCCAGACAAAGAGAAAGAGCCACTATTCACACCATCTTCTGGAATACACGGTTCACGGCCCCTCTCTCCCCTTATGACTAAGGAGGTGGGGACAGGTGCTGTTATCTCCCGATAATCCCCTCCCTCGTCAGAAGCTGGAAATCATATGTGGACACAAGGAGGGAGCCTGTGTTCTCTGCAACCAAAGAGATCTGGCAAGTTCACCGCACATGGTTGCGTCTTCCCCTTCTCTCTAGACCAACCCTTTCCCTCAATGTCACGAGCTAGGAAGTAACCCAACCACCCAGCAACACCCGTTCTTACCACTAGAACCAAGATTTCACCTACCACCACTTTCTTAAACCCCCGGCCTCCCTCCCTTCCCACCTCGACACATCAGGGCATTGGCCAACTCTCCAACTATTCCTGAACTCGCCTTGCACTGAAGGGCAGACTGCTTCTCTGGGCCAAGCAAACCTGGCACAGAAATTACCTAACTACCTGCCTTGCTTTCTACCTCTAAGTCAGTTCCTCCTTGATGTTGAGTTTAAACACCTTTTCCTAAAGACTAATCTGCCTGTATTTGTCATCAGGCTATTCTCTCAGAGAACTCTGAGAGGCCCTAGATAGGAGAAAGATCATATTTTTTTAATGTCCCCCCAGCTTAGGTACGCAGCTGCTACCTAATAGCAGCAAGGACATCTTGTGGACGCACTTGCATTTGTTGATGAACGTACATGCACACACACACACACACACACACACACACACACACACACACACATATTCACCTCCACTTCCAGTTTACTACCCTGAACACTGCCCAGCTTGACTCTGCCACCAGGACTACCAGCCACAGACGTGAGCGAGGAAGCACTCGGGTAGGATTGGGGCCGAGCGTTTGGTGGGAGTTGGGGAAAGAGAGACTATTAGAGCGGGGAATGGTTTCTACCACTGAGACGCAGCAGAGATGAGGCTGGCTATTGTTTGAGAAAGATGTAATGGCCTACAAGGATTGGCACAGGCTTCCAAAGTAACTAGTATTCCTAAGGTGTAGGAACCTAGGAGCGTCGGGCTCAGGAAGGACCTGGAAGTAGACCCAAGGTCCTGTGACCGCACTGCACGCAGTTAACAGGTCTCCGGCTCTCAAGAGGCCTAGCTATACAAGGCATCATGGGACATGGGTATTTAGGAGAGAGATTTTTCTGAGTGATAGTGTCACCTAACTTGTTGTATGGTAGGCTTTGTCCTGCTACACTCCTTCCGGCTGTGTTGAGGCTGAGGGGACAGGAGAAGCGGTCACCAACCTTCCCACACAGAGGTAGCAGGAAGAGATGGGAGGGGCAGGAGGGGGGAGGAATGTGGGCGAGTCCTCGGAGAACAAGGAAGACGGAGGAGGAGGCAAGCTCAAGGAAGCGGCCAGAGACAGACTGGGAAGGCCAGCAGGAAAGCTTTTCCCACCGACAGGTTGTCTTCCGATTTTTCTACATTAGGTAGGTAAACGGGTACAATCATCACATTTCTGCTAACATGATAAAATGTGAAGCTTTGGCTCGCAAAGATTTTAATGCCCATAGAGTTCAAAGATGCATGCCTGGTCCTGTCTGCACCATATAAAGGGAAGCCGAGGCTGTCCCTAAAACAGCCTTGTGAGCAGAAATCAGACAATCCAGGAACAATACCCATGATTCAAAGGGTTATCGTTTCAGCGTTTGAAAGCAGCATGGCGTTCGGCCAGCAGGCACCGGTACAGCCCCGCGTACTGCCTGTTTACAGCCGGCATCCGTTCTGAGTGGTTGGCGTCCGTCCTGTACCAGTTGGGTTAAGTGTTCTGAAAATCATCTGTGCGTTAGACGAGGCGTGGTTCTAGGAGATGGGGAAATGTCAAAGAAATGCAGGATTCCTTCCATTTCAAAGGTCCTCAGGCTAAGACTAGAATACACTGACATATTTGAAGAGTGAGAGGAATGCAAAATTCAACAGTTTCATCACCAACTCTTCACCTACGAAAGGAGAGCAACCCATAGGAACGTCCCACCGCACCAAGATTTTATGGATGGAGAACTGATGTGCTTGAATTCCGTGGGTCCCGGCACACTTACTGTGCACAGAAGCAGAGAAGGCCTATACACACTGGGGCCCGAACGCTTCGTACTCAACACAACAGCGAAGAGGAGAAAAAAACTAGAAATCTGGTTCTCAACTAAATACCAAAATTAATTTTACCACTTAAGGTTCATTTCCCAGTGTGGCTTTTTACATCTGAGAGCCAAAATGTCTGTCAACCAAAAGAAACACGTGATGGTGAAGAAACCACATGGCTGAAGGTGGTTTTGGTCCATTGAGTTGATAATGGTTCGCTACTAAGGCAGCTAAGGAGACATAATCACGTAATCATACGCACTTGGTCTCTCCAGGAGTCGAATCAGAACGTATCCTCAAGAGACAGCAGCAAAACATGGGTGTTTCCACAACATGGCCAATAAAAACAGCTCATCTCCCTTCCTACTCACAAGCCACTCTTATCAAACCTTCCCCAGGAGTCTAGAAAGCAGGCACTCTGACAAACGCTCAGGCTGGGAAGCCCTTCCTGGCGTCTAAACCAACTCCTTCTGCAGCAGCTGAAGCTCATCCTCTTGGTCCATCCTCAGTGAAACCGAGAGAAGCTGCCGGTCCTCACTTAGCATTACTGATTTTCCCCCGAGCTTTTTCCTGTCTGAGCTAAACAACTCCAGTGTCCCTCGTGGCCCTTTCATCATCCAAGGTTCTTGCCGAGTTATGGCTGCTGCTAGGGAGCGACACAGACGCGCCCGGGGCGGAGGCACCTTCTGGCCGCGCCCAGGCCGCCGACCCTCCCAGTGGCAGGCCCTCCTGACGACCTCTGGGTCTGACCAGCATCCCCCAGAGGAGGCATCAAACCAAGGCCCAGGTCTGCCTCGGGGCCAGCAGATTCTGCGGGACTGGAGAGCCCTCCCTCTGCTCTCTGCTCTCCTCCCACGCCCCGACCCCATCCTTGAGGAGAGGGAACTCATGGAATGGATCCATATGGCTCTGCGGGCCAGCAGAGAGGTTCAGAGAGAATGTCTGGAAGGTGGGAAGCTGGGTCTTCACTGGTGGCAGTTCTGAAGAGAAAGAGAAAGGAAGAAGAGAAGTACCAACAGGAGGTGGTCTTCCGCTTCCACGCTCACACCTGGCGGCTGGCTGCTGCCATGGGGATGGCGCGTGCCCTCCAACGCACAGCACGGGGAACGCAGTGCTTCGGCATGGCTTGGACGGGACCGCGGACAGGGCCAGGCTTGGTCTTGCTTCTTCTCGGAGAGACTCGCCATCTTCTCTGTAACCGGAACTTCCCTGAGGCACCTCACGGCCCAAATCTTCCTTCCCAGCAAAGACTTTTAGTTGAAGAGACTGAATAAAAGTGTTACAATTAGACAAAAAGGGAACACATGATTCACTCCTGCTTTTAACACAATACTTTGAAGATGTCACCACAATTTGGATTTGGCTGTATTTTAAGTTCATTTACAAGTAGACTAGTTCTTGGCTAAAAATAACCATGTGCGTTATACATTTCGACAGCTGCCTGGATTTTCCTCTGAAGGAAACAAGATTCTATATTTCACTCACATTCAGCACAGATTTATTTTAACCCATTCGATGAAGAAACAGCCTACCACTACCACCCACTGGTGGCTGTGACTTTTCAAAGTACTTCAGCCCCTCCTCAGATCACTCTCAGGAGGGAGACGGTATTATTATCCCCACTTTACTGCTGAATAAACTGAGTCCCCGAAACAATGGCCTGCCCACTTATACAAGGATGAATGGCTAGACCAGGTCCCCTAATTCCTAGCCTACTTACTGCCTTTTTTTCTTAACTAGAAAAGTTGTCTTCAGGGGCGTCTGGGTGGCTCAGTGGTTGAGCATCTACCTTTGGCTCAGGTCGTGATCCCGGGGTCCTGGGATCGAGCCCTGCACTGGGCTCCCTGTTCAGTGGGGAGTCTGCGTCTCCCGCTCCCTCCGTCCCTCCCTCCTGCTCATGCACACGCTCCTTCTCCCTGTCAAATAAATAAATGAAATATTTAAAAAAAAATACACAATTCTTTAAAAAAAAAAGTTGCCTTTAATATAGACCTAAGACTTTGCCTTTAGTTATCTGACTTCTTAAATTAAAATAGCTTGGACTAAATCAATCAAGTAATTTGGGTGCAAAGCCAACCTCAGTGAAGGCAAAGACGCCTCGAGTCTTCCATTTTCTTCAGTAACCTGATGAAAATGGATCTATGGTATTGGCAAATGATATACAGAATTTCGTTTCCCAAATATGTAAACTGTTACTATATTTAGAATCTTTAGTTGGCAGTAATTGTCATTATGGAATGAGTTAACTAGTCTCTATCAACACTATTGACACTCAGCCCCTGCACATTTTAGCTACTTACTAGTTTGTGCAGTTACAGTAACCAGGGAAATTTTGAAATAAGAACTTTCAATGTTTTTTTTTTGTTTGTTTATTTATTGACATATATTTTTTAGAGAAAGCGAGCAAGTGCATGAGCTGGGGGAGGGGCAGACGGAGAGGAAGAGAGAGAAAGAGAGAGAGAGAGAGAGAGAACCCCGAGCAGGCTCTCCGTCCAGTGTGGAACTTGACCTCATGACCCTGAGATCATGACCTGAGCTGAAACCAAGAGTCGAATGCTTTAACCGACTGAGCCACCCTGGTGCCTCGGAAATGGGAACTTTTAGAAACTGGATTAAGATGATCAAATAGATAAAGCAAATTTACATCCCCAAATAATCCCAGCCTGACTCTGGGGCTGTGTAAAGGGGCAGCTCCAAATAGCACATCTGTTCAAATAGTCAGAAAACATGTGTCCTTTTCTTAGGCTTCTAGCAATTCTCTTTTTTTTTTTTCTTCTAGCAATTCTCGTGAGGTTAGCGGCAGCCCTGGAAGTGGTATTTTTTAGACAATTCAATCTTGCAACTAAGAGATATTTTACTTTCAATGTGACTGCTATCTTTAAAAGCCAGAAATAAACAAAAATTAGCAATTATAGTTTTTTTTTTTTTTTTTTTTTTTACCTCTTCTCCTTTGTATTTCCAGAATTCATACTGAGAGCTTTCCATACCGTAGTTTTAGGCATTTCATCAGATATATTAATCTCGGAGGGGTCGCATCTGAAATCAATGCTTAGGACAGTAAATGTAGGACATACAGATATAATACACATATCAGTCTAGAATGATCAGCACGTCACCGCATGGGAAAGAGTAAGCCTGAGGGAGCTCAGCTAACAGCTCTCGGCAGCACCAGGAGCTGGATGACTGGAACGTAGGGAGGCAAGGTGGCCCACGAGGTGGTGCTAAGGGCTCAGCTGGGGCTCTGAGAGGCAGGCAGCTCTGCCCCCACAATCCTGCCCTCTTTCAAAGGGCCCCTCTGGGGGGCTGATGACAGCCTCTGGAGCTACCACCTACTGAGTGCTTGCTGTGTGCCAAGCTTGCCGTGTGCCAAGCGTGGTGCTAAGCATTCTTCATGGTGCTAAGTTTTCTCACTTACATGGCCGAATGTTTTCCATTCCTGGTTTACAAAGGACTCTCACAATATATTATCTTAACTATCAAATCAGAGATTATTCACATCCTTCTTTTGAAAGTACAGAAACCAAAGCTCCCAGAGCTAAGTGATCGTCCAAGGTCAAATGTCAGTAGATGGAGAATCAAGGCCTTGCATCCAGAGTCCTTGGTCTCCTAGCACCCAGAGTACTGGGAAATTTTCTACAAGCCAGACAGTCTCATTTTAAAAGGCCAGGAGGGGAGGCAGTAACCCAGCAGAGAGGGAGCACTGCTCCTCTTTTGCTACCAGAGAATTCAAAGTCTATGGCTACTTCCTTCACAAGTTGTAGAAAGTTTATTAAGGTCCAGAGATTCCATTTCCTGGGGGTCAGTCATACCCAAAAAGTCAAACTCATAGGAACAGACAGTAGAATGGTGGTTCCCAGAGGCTGGGAGCAGGGGAAAAGGGGAGCTGTTGATCAAAGGGTACAAACCTGCAGTTAGGAGTAAGTTCTGAGGACCTATATGCAGCACGGTCACTGTTAACAGTAATGTACTGTACACATGAAGTCTGCTAAGAAAGTAGATCTCAAGTGTTCTCACCACACATACACACACACACACACACACACACACACAAAGAATAGTAACTATAGGAGGTAATGAAAATGTTATTAGTTTGATTGTAGTAATCATCTCACAATGTGTACATATAGGCAAAACATCACATTGCTTAAGTATCTATTTTTATTTATCAAAGACAAATAAATCAAAAATTTCTAAATACCAAAGACAAGATTTTCCTCATTCCCCGTCAGTATGAACCACAATCAGTTCAATGATTCGGCAATAAATTATCTAGGAGCTACATGATCCAAATCCCCTTTCTTCCTTTTCTGCCCCCTCTCGGCCTCTGGGCTTCTTCCAGTTTATGTGTACCTCTTCCACAGTGGAAACAAAATGCCAGGAACGAAGCCACAAATGGACCAATTCAGCGCCTTGTGACCTGTGGTGAGCAATAACTGCTCAAGAATGGGGGGGCTCTGATTACTGGCAGAAGTAAGGAATTTGGGAGACCCCAGTTCAGTAGCCCCCTTGGCTCCTAGGACCACAGATGCCCTGAGTCACACTGGAGGGGCTGCCTCTGCTCCTTACCAAAGGCTCACCCAAGCATGGGAATTTCACACCCCCCAGGTTGAGGACTCTCTGGAAACAAAGGCCACATCCTATCCATCTCTGGAAAATGGCAGGGAAAGGAAAGGGAGTACTGACCTGAAGAATAAAAGGCCAGGGTTTGAATCTTAAACTTTCTATTTAGCAGTGTTGTGACCTTGGGCAAATTCCCTAAACCCCTCCAAGCCTGTTTCCTGATTGTACAAACATGGATAACATGACTTTTATCAGAGAGTTGTTGTAAAGATTAAATGAGAATATCTAATAAAGCTTCTAGCACATTCCCAGCACAGAGAAGGTGCTTAGCACATGGGCTCCCTTACCTCTGTTCTTGTGATTCCCAACACCTGGTGTGGCATCTGGCACAGAGCAGGTGCTCAGTAAACCAAGAAAGGAAAGGTGTTTTCCCAGGTTGGGGCTGGGAGGCTGAACGTCAGCTCTTTATGCCATCAGGTATGTTTGCCACCACGTCCACCACAAACCCACATGTTTACAGAATAACCAAAACAATAAATTTCCTGGTGTTTATGGAGTTTTACCTGAAACTGTTGCTCTTTCCAGGACTACTTAGTAACTTCCTGCTCTCCAAGGGGAACTTGTCTCCCCCCATTTCTAACATTTTCTCAGCCTCCTGCAAGAGAAGAAGACATTATTCTGTCTTAGACCAAGTAAAACCGTGAGTCCACATCACCCATATTTCTCTCACCACAATTTCTACCTAATTTCTCTCACATTTATTATAGAAAGGTGTACTTATGTTCTTTCATAATTTGGCTTGTCACCAAAAAAGAGAGAACCAGATTATTTGTACCTATGGAATAGTACTTTTTATTTTTTTTTAATATTTTATTTATTTATTCATGAGAGAGAGAGAGAGAGAGGCAGAGACACAGGCAGAAGGAGAAGCAGGCTCCATGCAGGGAGCCCGACATGGGACTCGGCCCCGGGTCTCCAGGATCATGCCCTGGGCTGAAGGCGGCGCTAAACTACTGAGCCACCGGGGCTGCCCTGGAATAGTATTTTTTAAAAGGTAAAAGAAAATGATTCTGAATAAGCCTCTAGAGCCAACTACCAATTTACTGGAAATATAGAGAACAGAGAACATATTGTTAAATGTCACCAAGGGACACAGTGAAATCTAAATGGTGGAAAATCCTAAAGGTCACAGATCCAGTTTCTTCAACAGAAAGAAAAAAAAAAATACAAAAGATACTAAGGAGATTTAAGAAACATATCAACCATTGTAATATATAGACCTTATTTGGACCCTG